>NC_090922.1:1075475198-1075778228 GCF_040938575.1 Ambystoma mexicanum
ACACTCGCGGTGTCCTGAAATGTTCGCAAATAAACAAGATGGTGGTGTTCTGAAGACGTTTCTAAGAACACTCCCGGTGTCCTGGAATGTTCGTAGGGGGTGTCCTTAGGACGCTGTCCGTATTGTTCGTTGTTAAGTTGAAAGTGTTCTAAGAACTATCGCGTTGTTCTGAAATGTTCTTAGGGGGTGTCCTGAAAACGGTGTCCGTATTGTTCGCTGGCAAGTTCAAAGTGTTCTAAGAACACTCGCATTGTTCGCGGACATTAAAAGTTTCCCATAGATCATAGTTGAAATGTTTGACTCTATGGATGTGATATGCTGCAGTGGTTGTTGCCAGGGCATAGAGTCTTGGGTGCATGGCCATTTGGCCATGCACCCAAGATTGTATGCCCTGGCAACAACCACCGCAGCATATCACATTCATATTTGCTTATAACCTTGGGTGAAAAACAAATGTATAAGGAACAAAGGTATTAGATACTATGGATGTGATATGCTGCTATGGTTGTCCTTATTATTGTATACTTACTGTTTGGTCTAGTAATGGGAGTCATGTTTTTCTTCTTCATTTCTGTGATAAAAGAAAATAGCATGTTAGTATTAGTATTTTGTAATGACTTATTACTTTGTATAAGCAATATACTTTTATTTTTTTTCGACCCTCATATTTAGTAGAGTACAAATCAGAGTACTGTGCAATTTGCTCAGTTTCTGTATTTGTTGCTAAAATCATTGGGTCTGTGGGAGAAAAAAAATCCATGTTGGATTAAAATAAAAAACCTTTTTCTGTTATGCTACAGTTTATTTGTTTGTTTGTTTTCAGTGTTCACTTGTTGTTTCTGGCTAATGCTTTATACTTTGCTTTGTTGTATTTTTTTTGGAGCAGTAACAGATTCTTCATTTGTTTTGATATTATAAAATTTTGGAGCAGTTAGATACCAATTGGCGTATTCTAACTGTCTATTTTTTTAATATATTTTAGTGGTTTTGATTTATCTATTTGGATATTGTTAAATGTTGGGACAGTTAGTTACCAATTGGCGTATTCTAACTGTGTATTTTTTGGCCTAATTTAGTGGTATTCATTTATCTGATTAGTTGTTGTAGAATCTTTGAGCTGTTAGATAGCTTTTGGAGTATTCTAACAGTTTATATTATTTTAACACAAATTTATAATTTTGGGACAGTTAGATACCAATTGGCGTATTCTGTGTATTTATTGGTCTAATTTAGTGGTATTCATTTATCTGATTAGGTGTTGTAGAATCTTTGAGCAGTTAGATAGCTTTTGGAGTATTCTAACAGTTTATATTTTTTTAACACAAATTTACTTAAAGGTTTAAATACAGTTTATTTATCAAATTTTGGTTTTAAGAACATCAAACAAGCGTTTGTAAGATTTGCTGGTAATCTCTGCTTTAGAGTAATGGTACTATCATTACATTCAAACCATCCACATTTCTTTTTTATATATGCAGTGTAGTGCCCTGAATTGGTTGTGGCTCCTGCATGGTAGATTATACCTATTGTTGTGAAGGTTTTCTTACCAAGTGATATTTGACCATGTGTGAATCCAGTCAGCTTGCAGTTGTTTTTGGTACCATCTGCATTGTAACGTAGAAGTATTAGTATTACGTATTAACTATGTGTTTGTATTACTAACGTGGAGCGATTATCTGAATTGCAGGTAGAGCATAATCTTCCATGGTTTGCATTTTGCACAAGTTGCTGAAATGGAATGGATTAACAATTTGGTATTGATATATATATGAAGCGTTCATTGGGGATTTCTTCTTGTGTCACATTGTTGAAGAGAGTGCATGTATGTTTCCACATGTATGAAATCTGAAAGATTTCATTTATAGGTATGTTTTTGTTTTCCAGTACTTGTAGTAAGTACATTAGAAATTCTTGTGGATCTTCCTGTGAGTTTATAGTGAATTTCACCATTCCAGCACAGTAGTCCAATTGTCGTCTTATTCCAAAAACACTATATGTGTTGTCAGGATTGTTTGCTGCATTTCTGTGAAGTACTAACATTTGCAAACACAATGAGTCTGTACTGTGTAAGTAAATGTTGTCAACAATTGCTGATAATTGAAATAGAATATTCATTGCTACATTTGCATAGCAACTTACACCAACTATATTTGAGAATTTAAATGGTCCAGGTAGTTCTGTATCTAACTGCTTTTTTTGGAGTTTGTCTTCCTTCTTTAAAAAAGTACCTGGTTTACTTTCTCTAATTGATTCTTTTTTGTTTGTGGTACTTGATGAAGTATTATTTTCTTTTACTCTCTTTGGAGGATTTGCAGTGACGTCCTGTTGCATTTCTGTTTGATTTAGTTTTCTTTTACAACGTTTTAGTTTTTGTGGAACAGAATATGTGTTTAGATGGGGAGTGTATAGTGAGCGAAGTCTATTATATTCTAAAATGCAAGGAATATCAGCGTTTACTTTACTTGCATCAAAGTTGATTAGAAATAGACCGTGAAGTGTACGTAAGCGTGATAGTGCTACATAGCTCATGCCTTCTTTAAAGACTGTGTTACCAATATCTATCATTGCTTTGTCTAGGGTAAGACCTTGTGATTTATGAATCGTGACTGCGTATGCAAGAGTTAGAGAAAATTGTTCTCTGCGTACATACATATCTTTGAAGAGAAGGAATCTAGCTGTTGAGCGTCCTATCCGTTTTACTTCTGAAAGTTTGTCAAAGAGTATATTGACAAACTGAGTTTTGTTGTCATGTGGGTATGTTTGAAAGCCAACAACTGTACCCAGTGCTCCAATAACGAGTTCTTGGTCCACGTCAAGGTTACGTTTAAGCATTACTCTGCAATTTAAGGATAATTTTAACATCTTTTCTAAGCCTGCTGTGTTTGAGATAGATTTTTCTAAATTATTTAGTCTTGTTGTGGCTTGGTCACACATGGGTAGTGTCATACCATGTACATCTAGTTTGTCTGTGGCGCTAATTTCCATTATTGGTTGCATTTCTTTACTTAACATTATTTCATTGAATTTGAGACAGCTTGCAAGAGTTGGCATTAAGGCCATACAATTGACATTTTTGTGGGCTAATTGTTCCATAACATCTGTAGCACATGCATTATCGCCATAAAGTGCATTAATGTGCCGGGTTTTCAATGTTGCTTCTGCTTCTTTAGAAAGTATACCAACTCTCAAACTTTTTAAAATGTTGGCATAAATTAGATCTGCAGATTGGCGCATTTTTTCTGTTAATTCTCTGTATTGGAAATGTTGCCAAAGGTTGACATTTCCAATGCTGCCAACAGTTTTACGGAGTTTGTGCCCTAATGTTTTAAAAATAGGTTCACCTTTTACTGGTGTTAATTGAAGCAGATCTCCAAAAACAATAATGTGTTTTCCTGCAATGAGCTCTTCATAGTCTGTTTTGAGTACTTCTTGTAATCTGAGGTGAATCAAAGCTAACATCAGGTTGGAGACCATGCTCACTTCATCTATTAGTAGCATTTTCATTTGTTTCAATACTCTGCGTAATTCCATTGCAGCTTCTGCAGAAAGTTTGTAATAGTCTAATTTGTTCTGTTGTTCTACTGGTAATAGTAGTAATCGGTGTAATGTAACACCACCGATGTTGTAGGCAGCTAAACCTGTGGGGGCAGTGACAACAGCTGACAGTTTGTTGTTTGTCAATAGTTGAAGGAACTTACTAATGATGTTGATTAGGAATGTTTTGCCAGAACCAGCTTCACCACTGACGTACAGTAGTATAGGTTTATAATTATGGCAGGAACATTCTTTATTTTCATGTTTTACACCATGTGCAATTTGTTTTGTTACTTCTTGAAAAATGCTACTTTGCTCATTGTTTAGTTCTGATTGTAGTATAGTTAAGTCTTCCTTATCTTCATACTGACACATGGTGTTTTCTACTTCTATCATAGCTAATTCTGCCTCATTTGTTATTAGTGGTTCTCCCAGTGGTTCCTGGCTTCCTGTTACAGAAGGTTGACTACTGTCAGGAGTATCCTTATCTAGTTGGGCTTGGAGTTCTTCTTCATGTTGCTGTTCATTGTGCAACATTGTTTTGTACTGTGTAAAGTTTACATCAGTTATAGTGCTTTCATTTGCTTTGAAAGCATCCTCATATGAGTCATAGTTATCTAGTAATTGTTCTTTTTTCTCCATGGTTTGAAGAGTTGTAGCAGGGACATGTAATATACTTCTTTATGTTGAGGAGTCTTCAATGACAATTTGATATGATTAATTACATTTGGTTTAGTGAGTTTAACTAAGCTGCCTTCACAGTCTGTCACTCTATATTTACCTTTTGTTTCATCAGGTTTCATATTATTTTTGTATGTGTAGTTTTGGGCTATTTGGTATAGACACAGGTTTTCGAAAGTATTACTTCTGTTTGGGTAGTATGTGTCCAATAATTTGTTCTTAAAATGTCTTGGCTGTTGGGATCATGTTTGGCTATTGTTTCTATATCTTCATATGATTTTAGAACTCTTTTTCTAGATTTAGCTGGACCAAGACTTAGCCATACTATATTTTCCGATTTACCATACAATGAAGTACCAGTTAAACAATCAGCTGCTTCATAAGATCCACATTCTCTATGGGTGAGCATTTTTATGCCCAAGCTGTATAATTTCTGAGATACTGTTTTATCTGATGACATGGTCATTGCAGAGGTCTTGGAGCTCTGTCTTTTCTGCTTTAGTTAAGTATGCTGTGACATATCGTGCAACTGCAGTAGAATTGTCTGCAATGTACTGCACATCTATGTTTGCATTCCATAAGTGGGCAATGATTGCATTATAATCATTGATATATTTTTCTTCTTCTTTTCTTTTAATGTAATATGTATTTTTAGGTGACTTACATTTAACACTATGTCTAACTGAAGACATGAGGTTGTTTACTTGACCTGTATTTGTAACTGGTCTAGGGAAACCAATTCGGCATTTGGTGTAGTATTTGCCTTTGTTTTTGTATTTGCGACGACAATATTTTCCACATTTGTGTCTTTGAAATTGTAAAATTTGTGCACGAAGATCACTATTTGTGGCTTCTGATGGAATTTCACAAGTGACATATTTTTCAATAAACTGTAAAACAGTGGCATCACTGTCTTGACCAAATTTAGGAGCATCTTTAATCCATAAAAGCATCTGGATATGTGGTGCTCCTCTGGCTTGGTATTCTTTTCTCCAAAAGAAGTGTTGCATTTCTCCAAGGGGAGGAACAGTTTTATTACAAATAAAATGTAGCATAGCAATGAAGCGATGGTGAAAATATCTTGAAACATTAACAGGATCCAAAGAACAAAGTTCTCCAGGTGTTAGAATATCTATGTTTGTTTTGTTTTTATTTGATATGCGTAGGAAATCATGTAAATCTTCCCATGCATATTCTGCACAACTTAATGTAACAAACCAAGTGGGTGGACCAAGGTTTCTGATCATACAACGTACATCTCCATGACGTTGAAACCAGTACTCTTTAGTACCACGCATATTTGCTAATAGATTTGTAATATTTGGTTGTATAACCTCATCCTTTTGTTGCACTTTCTCTAATAGTTGTGTAGCTGTCATATTTTGAAAGTGTGATCCTGATTTTAATATGTGTGCAACTCCGTAACATAAAGTAGCTAGTTCACTTTCAAAGAGTAGGTGGAATACGTATTCCACATTTTGTCTAAATCTGGGATCTTCAGAATACATCCGTAATGAGCGGTATTCTGAAGCTGATATTTGAATAGGTCTATCATCATACCTTCCTCCTTTGCCAGTAGGAAAGGGTAGAGGAAAAGCACGTGCTTCTATACTTTTTTCCCATATACTGATTGGCGATCCTTTTGTTTGACGCATTTGGTAAGTTTCCAGTACATCTTGTACGGTGTCATTACAGTGCAAAGGATGAATTGTATAATGGTCTAAAGTATTTGATATTGTAGCAGGATCTAGTAGCTCAAATTGACCAGCTTCTTGTGTTTCTTGAATTATTTCAGTTGTATCTTTCAAGTTTTCTTCAATATTAATTTCTTTGTAATATTCATTATTCTCTTTAAGATATTGGAAGGCTTGTCTAACGTTATATAAATCTACCAGCTGTTGCCATATTTTTTTGTCTTTTGTAGGTACTCCATTTACTAATATAATTAAAGATTGCTGCATTGGACGTTGCACTCCTAGAGTATGCACATTTTCTTTTTAGATTTAATGGTAAATAAACTACTTTTCCACGAATGCCTTTTACCAATTCAGAGGGAGGTAATTTTGCTGTTCTTGGTTGAAGGCGTATTATTGCTTGAAATGGGTGTACTGTTTGAATTATGATGCTCTCATATAAATTAAGTTGTTGTAGAGGTTTTGGTACTGGGTATAATTCCAAATTATTTGTGATAGAACGTGAAGGAGTTTGGTTGTTGTCAAGTTTTGTAGTGCAATAACTGCAAAGTATTAAGGGCTCAGTTATTTCATATTTGTTTTCTGCTACAAGGTAGAGAGCTAATTCAAACCATTTAGAATCTTCATTGTCCTCTATTTTGTATGATAGGTCCACAGTTTTTGTGTTACTTTTATAACAAATTCTACGGCAACATACACATACATGGTTTGGTACTTCAGCTGATGTAATTTTAAATTTGAGTATTTCTTTTTTGTATGTGTTTAGCAAAAGGTTGCCATGTGTAGAATTGTTGCTTAATTGGTTTAAAGCTATTTCATTCTATAAATGGCTTTCACTTCCAAAATATTTTTTCTGGATATAGTGAATTTCTTCAAGTAGGTCTTTTGCTGTACCATGTAGAAGGATGTTATTTAACTTTGCTAGTGCTAAAGCAGGACTTTTAGCATAGTACAGTTTATAGACTAGATTTCTTATAGTTGAATGATGTGTTGATATCCTTTTGATATCATGGAAAGTGGTTTTACAAGTAGGTCCTCTAATGCAGGCCAATGAATGTCCTTGTAGTCCTGTGTACTTGCGCACTGGACAGGTATCTATATTTTGCAGTAATTTAATTTTGATTTTGTCTTTGCTTTTTACATATTTATTGAGGAATTGGCGTAAAGATTTGAAACATTGTTTGGGAATGTTACACATTGACGTGCATGGCCATTTGTACACGAGACGTTCTGATTCAGTTGAATGGAGGGGTAATTCTAAGTTTTCAGGGCATATTTTTGTAAGAAGTACTTCTTGTTCCATTATGGTATTATTCACTTTTTCATAACCTCGACCACTGCTATGTATGGCAATTGTATTAGTTTGCTTTTGTTTGTATGCTTCTTCATTAAAATATGGTTCTGTGCTTGTAGTGTGATTCCATTCACCGCCGCTGATACTTAAGAAGTTCTTTCTGTTGATATTTCGCTTATTGAGAAGTCTTTTTTGTAATTTAGTTATTAGTTTTGTTAGTGGTTTCATTTTGTTTAACAGTAAAATAAATACATTTCTTTTGAGAAGAATTGCACTGTCCATCAATGCTTCTAAGATTAATTTCCTACGATTGATTTTAAGCTTTGAACCTGATTTCTCTCCTGTTTTTATAAGATTTTGAAGGACTTTGTGACGGTATATTTTGGCTAAAATACTTTTCTTGGTATGCTTACTTTGCACTATATTAAAATTTGAAGAAGTAGTTTTATCTGTACTGATAGCTGATTTGCTGTTAATTGTTTTTTGGTTTGTTTTACATTTTGATAGAGGAAGCGAAGTTGTTGTACTTGAAACTTCTTGTGTTTCACTAAATGATTGTATTAGCTGTTTTGTTTCAACTTTTTTTACAAATTCTGCTAGAGATGGATGCTTATGTTGGACACCTTTATTTTTATTTGCTCTACTTTTGCGTAGGCATTCTTTAGGGTCTGTTGAAAAAAATAAAGAAGATATGGGTTGGGGTGTTCTGGAATGTATGTGTGCTGTGTGCATGAGTGTTTGAGTAAGATGATAAAGATGTATGTATATAATTAAAACAGTTGTTTGTTCTATAATATGAAAATTGTAGTGGTTCAGTTGGGTAATTTGTCTGTCCAAAAATAGAAATTTGTGGGCCATTCTGGCTGTAAATCGCTGTTTAAGACATGGACATTTTTGGACAAAATGGTACAAAATCTCTATTTTTAGAAACTGAAATAGCTCGTATTAATGTTCTAGTATATTTGATTAATAATAAAAATATTATGGTGATATTTTACTTACTTTTTAAAAAAATTAACAGGTAACTTCTTAGTTTGTCTTTCTACTTCAAATTCGGCTGCTTCTTTTCAGGAAACTGGTCTTCACTGCAATTGTAAATGCTTCAAATTAGTAACTTTGTATATAGCACTGTTTTTAATTTAGATATTGATTTTTTTAATTGAAATCCTCAGTGCCTTCTGTAAAACCATTAAACTAATTTATTTACATAAGATACATTGCATCAGTTCAGTACATATGATATGTTCTTAATTAGCAAATTGTATTGAATGACTAACTGTAGCAAAAAAAAATATCTTTACTATGTCTTGTGAAATTTATAATATATTAGTGAATACCACTATTTCTGTAAGTAAACTGTTCTAGGTAATAGCGCCTCAATGTCATGTCTAATTTAAAGTAATTAATTAAATAAATAAATAAAAACAAAAAATATGAAATTGTATAAGTATTTTTATAAAGGTTTAAACATAGATTGTGTTTGCATGCAATTTTGTTTGAATATATGTAGTCTATATATTTCATTTAAAAAATGTTAGTTTAACATGATTTGAGTGTGTGTGTATAAAGAAAGTAAAAAGTATAAAGGTTTATAAGTGATAGTTGATTTTAGGAAATTGAAAAAAGTACAGTTAATTCATTTTACAGATTTTACAAGGTAAAAGTCTGTTTGAAAATGTGTTCATCTACTATACAGAAAATATGCATACCTGAAGTTTGTGTTCATGCATATGGATATGCATGGAGCTGCAAGTAGAAATCTTGAAGACTTGTACAGTATTTCTGGTAGATGCTGCTTGCCAATGATATGACACTTGTACTCAGAGAGATACAGAGTACATTTGCAGTGCTGATCTATGATGATGCAGTTAGATGTAGAGGTATTGAATGTGATTGGTGCATGGTCATGTGATTTTTGAGGTACATCCAATGAGGGAATGGCAGAGAGAGTGTAGTGGAAATGGTAGAAGGGCTGTAGTTCGCGGACATCGGGAGTTACATCCGGGGATTTTTGGGTTCAGAAGTCATGCAAATGAGAATAAGCACTGAAAGGGATTGGTCAGGAAAGTTTGGTGGGTGTGTTGTGCCAGGAGAGATTTTCTCAGATACTCATTTTGCTGAGAGAACAAAAGATAGCTATGGCTGTGTGTTTCAGAAAACAGATTGTTTGGATTTTAGGAGATTCGTGGATACATTGGTTGAAGGTGCATGCAGAAAGCTGTGGAGTAGCTGTAGATCTTGGATTCCCACATGTGGAAGTACACTGGCATGGAGTACGTGGAATGAAGTGGTTGGACTTGCTACCTCTCTGTGCTACTTTGGAGAGAGAGCAACATCCAGACATAATTGTAATTCATTGTGGAGGGAACAGTTTAGGACATGTGACTGGAATTTTTTTGCAATTTGCTATGAAAGAAGGATTTAGGAAGGTTATGGACATGTTTCCTAATTCTCAAGTGATATTTTCACAGATTGCGCAGAGACAAATGCGGCTTCGTTCTTCTTCATTTGGTCCACAAATGGAAAAAGCAAGGCACAATGTTAATAAGGCTGTTTGTGGCTTCTAAGAGATTTTGGCATGTCTTCTTTTCACAATGAAAATATTATGTTTTGTAGTACATACATTTTTCGCAGAGATGGAGTCCATCTTACTTATGCTGGCAATCAGAATTTTCTGAGAAATGTACAAAATGCATTGCGACCTTTTTTGGAATTACAACAACGATTTTGAAGTAGATGTTAAGCATTTACAATTTTTGACTTACAAACACCACCCAAAGGCTCTTTTCAGAGCCACAACTTCTTTCCAGAGAAAATTACAATGTTTGTGATGGAGTAGCAACCCAATTTTTTTAATGTTCGCGAACTGTCCGCGGACTTCTAAAAAATACAAAGAGCCCTGCTTCATTTATTTTCACTTCTATTTTTTAACTGGGAAAGGCGGCTCTGAAAAGAGCCTTATTTTTTTTTGATTTTTGTAATTTTGTATTTTTTTTGGTTTTTCAGCCACGACACACTAGGAGAGGAGGGTAAAGGAGGGTAAAGGGGGGGACACCAGAAAGGGCGAGCTGAGAGAGGAAGATGTAGAGTGGGTTTTATTTGGGTAGTGAGCAGGTCTTCTCGTGCTCTGAGACGATAGTCTCAAAAGCACTCTGAAGTCGCTCCCCCCTGCAGAGTACTGTGTCACAGTACATACATACAATTGTGACCCTCGAAAGGTAAGGGTCATCAGCATTCTGTATGGCCTGTGAGGCAGGTTGAGAAAGACGCTGTCCCACAGAGGTGGTCCTTGTGGTGACAGGATCAGAAACAGAGGATGAAGTAGAGGAAATCAACCTGCTACGTTCTTCGCAAGGTACAACCGTGCGAATAGCCCCAGAGTGAAATGACCTCAGGTGTCTCTTCATAGTAGTGGTCCCAAAGCTGTACTTACCGTGCTTCCCGCGACTGAGTATCATTTTGCACTCATTGCAGGTAACACGGTTTGCACGAGCCTTAGGACCATTCCCATGAATGGTAAATAACCGCCACACCCAAGACTCACACCTAGTGCGGGTAGTAGGGATTTCCTCTACCTCATTCTCATCATCCTCTTCTTCCTCCTCCGCATCCTCACTCCTGTTCCCCTCTTCAGGCCCTTGGGGAGGTGGTGGCGGTGGAGGGGGTGGGGGTGGTGCTGAAGCAGGTGCAGCACCAAGTGGCAGTTCAGCAGCCAAGGATGCCATCTCGATGATGGTGTAGTCTGCAGGTGGCAGCAAAAATCACTGTGTTCTGAAGAATAGCCAGAAACACAATGGGAATAAGCTCTTGGGCGTGGTCTTTTATAGGGGTGCTTGTGCGCGGTCCGCGGACATGCGCACTGTCCGTGGACAGATCGAACACAAAAAAAGGATCGGAAAGTTTCAAAAGGTATATAGAAACTCAAGATTGCTATGTGGGACTTGTGCCATGGTGAGATTTTATTGAAAAATATTATGGATTAACTGAAAATTTACTTTTAAATTGTTCGGGGACACGAACAGTGTCCACATTTCACGACACACGATGAGTGTGGGCGCGGTCATATGATCCGTTTGCGAACTAGTCCGCGAAGGAAGCGCCTGTCCGCAGGACACCAAGTGCACGGAGATTGGTTAGCGCATGCGCATTGATGTCCTACGGACACTGTTCGGGTTCTGAAGTAATTAAAAGTGCGTCACACGTGAAACTAACATTTCAGGACACCGCGTGTGTTCTTAGAACAGTTTAAACTTGGTAGCGAACAGTAAGGACAGATATAGTGTTCTTCAGGACACGTGTAATTTAGTTTATGTACGAACATTTCAGGACACCAATTGTGTTCTTAGAACAGTTTCAATATGGTAGCGAACACTACGAACAGGTATAGTGTTCTTCAAGACACCTCCATTTTCGTTTACGTACGAACATTTCAGGACACCAATAGCGTTCTTAGAACAGTTTGAACTTGCTAGCGAACAGTACCGGACAGGTATAGTGTTCTTTAGGACACTTTAATTTTTGTTTGTTTATGAACAATTCAGGACACCGCGTGTGTTCTTAGTACAGTTTCATGTTGCTAGCGAACACTACGAACAGTTGTACTGTTGTTCAGGACACATCATTTTCGTTTATTTAAGAACATTTCAGGACACCAATTGTGTTCTTAGGACAGTTTTAAGTTGATAGCGACCATTACGGACAGATATAGTGTTCTTTAGAACACTTTCATTTTTGTTTCTTTACCAACATTTCAGGACACCACGTGTGTTCTTAGAACAGTTTCAACTTGCTAGCGAACAGTACAAACAGGTGTGGTGTTCTTCAGGACACCTCCATTTTCGTTTATGTACGAACATTTCAGAACACTCGCACTGTCCGCTGACACTTTTATTGTTTTTTTAAAAACAAATGGAAACTATTCACAATACAATATACAAATTAAACTTTATTTAACATATATCAATAATTTATGACAGAGAAGGTGAGGCAGAAACAGAAACAAAAACAGGAGAATTTGGGGTTTCAACGTGATTGGTATTAGGTGAAGAAGGGATGGAAATCTCATCAAAACGTTTAGGATTATGGAGAGGGTTTGGGGATAATTGACTGGGATATGGTGAGGAGGGACAAGTACATGTGGGGCAATGGTACGAGGTTTTTGGTTTGAAATGATTTTCTACAAATGTTTTTAAATTATTAAAATTAGCCAACAATACATCCATTTTTTCTTCTATATTGTGAAGACTGTTATCCATAACAGGGTTTTCTGAAGTTTTTTCTATTCTGGTATGCTCTGTACAAAAAAATAATATATATGTTAAATGTATATAAAAAAAATAATAAATAAATGGTTTATATTATAAAGTGTTACCATTAGTTTCACTATCTTGTGACATTTCTTCAAGTGGGAAATTGTCCTCTAGCCATTCCAGAGTACTGGACATTTCGGTGAGAAAAAAAAAAAAGATAATATATTTTTTAATCTAATACAGAAAGTTTATAAATATATGAGTACAATGAAGTACACTTACTATTTCTGGTAAGATAAGTCCTATGTATTCAGTGGGTCTGGTCTTGTTCTCAGTTCTGTTGTTACTGTGAGGTAATTATGTTGGAAGCCAATTTATGTTCTTGTGGTATATTCCATTTCAGAACATATTGTATTTAAATGAATGGTTAGTGTGTTACATATATGGGTTACATTTCTTATGTATTACTATATATAATGTGTTTGCGTGCTGCTTTTTGTGATGTCATCTTTGATGTCCTGGGTGTTAGTCTTAGCAGTGCACGGTGGTGGCGCGAGTTATGGTTGCTTAGTTTACCATATCTGGCGAATTTCAAGGGTTTTTCGGTTTTACTTGGAACCATAACGTCCCTTTAACAAAGTCTTTTCACTGAATTGCATAGGTTTTTAGTAGCGCAACTTAACCATAACGTCCCTTTAACAAAGTTTTTTTCACTGAATTTCATAGGTTTTTAGTAGCGCAACTTAACCATAACATCGCTTTAACAAAGTTTTTTCACTGCTGATATATATATATATATATATATATATATATATATATATATATATATATATATATATATATATCAGTAAAAAAACTTTGTTAAAGGGACATTATGGTTAAGTTGTGCTACTAAAAACCTGTGAAATTCAGTGAAAAAAAACTTTGTTAAAGGGAAGTTATGATTCCAAGAAAAACCGAAAACCCCCTGAAATTCGCCAGTTATGGTAACCCAAGCAACCATAACTTGCGCCACCACCGTGCACTGCTAAGACTAACACCCAGGACATCAAAGATAACATCACAAATGTCAGTGATGACATCACATGTTTGGCTCCCTCTTTTTTTTTTACTGACATATCTAGGCCAGTAACAGTCAGGAACTAAAAATTCAAAAAGTACTATATTTATAGACTTATACTTCAAATATGTTCTTATATTTATTCAATTGGGGTTCACTAACAGCTATGAAACATATACATAGGGGAAAACACAGACTTTTAAGACAGCAATGCTTTCTATGTATGAAGATGATTTCTAAGGTTATCAACACTTTTTTATAGTTCTGCTGTTTTTCTATTACTGTACTTTCCCTGGATATGCTCATATGTGTATACATTGTACTCACACTACTTTCCTTAGGGTCTAGTCACATTATGTGATAGTTATATATGGGGAAGTAGTAGCTTTGCAGCAGAGCAATCATTTCTGTGCAAGAAGATAATCAGTTAGGTTATGAAGATTCTCTGGTAATACTGCTGTTTTTTAGTTTACTTCATTTTCCCTGTATATGCTCATATTTGTATGTGTTGTCTGTTTGTGTTTTGTTTGCAATAGTGCAATTATGTAGTAAGTGGGTTTTATTAGCTACTTATTAAATGTTTCACAGTAGGCACAACTCTAACAAGAAAGCATTTATCATTTAACTATTCAACAAGAGTATGAATATTGCAGCTCCATCATGTATGCTGCACACAATGCCTATGTTTCTACATGAGTAGCTTAGTGTACTGGAAAGAACATCATAATAGAATGCTGTTTGTATCAATGCATTGCTTAATGCACTACATACCTCATGATATTTATTCCAATGATCCTTGACACTTTTTTTATAAACATTGCAATAAGAATCCCTTGTACAGACTTTTCATGAAAAGTGAATGCACATGTGATGTCATCAATGACATTTGTGATGTCATCTTTGATGTCCTGGGTGTTAGTATTAGCAGTGCACAGTGGTGGCGCGAGTTATGGTTGCTTAGGTTAACAAAGATTTTTTCACTGAATTTCATAGGTTTTAGTAGCGCAACTTAACCATAACGTCCCTTTAACAAAGTTGTTTTACTGAATTTCATAGGTTTTTAGTAGCACAATTTAACCATAATGTTCCTGTAACAAAGCATGTTCACTGAAAATAGATATAGATAATATACATTTGATAAATGTTTACTAGGATTCCCTTAGTTTATATACATATAACATAGAAAATACTGAACCCACTACCTGCGCTAGTGGTTCTGATGTCCGCAGACCATGCGCATGTCTGCGGATGGACGTGGTCAACATGAACACTATCCAAAAACTCAGGGAGTATCTTACATTGTTGTATCATGCAATAAAAAACTGAACATGTTCAAAAAACAGCACATAAATACATTACATTCAATAATAAATAAGAAGTGGAAACTGTATATGTAAGACACTAATGGGGTCATTACGACCCAGGCGGTAAGTACACCAACTTTACCACCATGGTGTATGGTGGATGGTGGATTTACCGTCCCATTCCAAGGTGAGTGGGGCGGTAAATCCCCATTTCCCATTTCCCCTTCCCCATTCCCATTTTTGCCCCATAGGGCATAATGGGAGTGGGAAAGGTGCTAATTACGGCACCGTAAATTACGGTGCCGTAATTAGCACCAAGGCGGTTTAGCGCCATGGATTTTAACGGCTGCTAAAAGCAGCCGTTAAAATTGTAATCAGGCGTTAAGGGTTAACGACGGCGTTAACCCTTAACGCCTGAGTTGTAATGAGGCCCTAACTGTCCAATTACATAGCATATGCAACATAATGGAATATACCAAAACAAAATAAATATGCCTCCAACAGAATTACCTCACAGAAACTGCACTGCAAAAAACAACAGCACACCTACGCAGCAGTAACAGCAAAACTTAGCAAGAAACTAGTGAGCACACTACATGTATTGTATATATGTATAGACTTTCTGTATTAGGTACACTAAAAGTAATATTTTTTTGTTTTTACACAGAAATGTCTAATACTTTGGAATGGCTAGAAGAAAATGTTCCTCGGATGAAATGAGTGAAAACAGCGATACTAATGGTAGACACTACACTTTTCTATATAAACCAATTAATAACCATTACTTTATGTGTACTTAGCAATTATTATTTTTTTTAACAGACCATACAGACATTAAAAATAATACAGAAACAGAGACCTTACAAAATCATCTGCAGCGAATGGAGCAAAAAATTGATCTATTATTGTCAAATGTCATTCTTTTAAAAAAACTTTGTGGAGGACCATATAAAAGAAAAAATGTAATTTCACTGTCCCACGTGTACCTGTACCCCTTCTTCATGTCCTAGCCAACCATCCCCAAAAATTCCCCATCCATAAAATGATATGATGAGACTTCAATCCTTTCCACCCCTACCATCCATCATGAACAAACCCCTAACTCCCCTGTATTTGTATCAGTTTCTGCTCCCCCTCTCTTTCATAATTTTTCTACTTTTATGCAATAATAAAATATTAAGTGCGTTGTTACTATATTCCTCTGTGTCTTATTTTTTTTTAAAAGGCAGTCAGGGTGTCCGCGGACAGCGCGGGTGTCCGGGATGTCTGTAATTAACCAAAATGGGGCTGTGCTAAGGACACTATGCCAGTTTGTACTGTTCGCAATCAAAATGAAGGTGTCCTTAGGACACACAAGATGTCCGCCTGTCCACAATTAACCAAAATGGGTGTGTCTTAAGTACACTATACCTGTTCATACTGTCCGCAATCAAGATGGAAGTGTCCTTAGGAAACACAAGATGTCCGCCTGTCCGTAATTGACCGTAATTAACCAAAATGGGGGTGTCCTAAGGACACTGTGCCTGTTCGAACTGTCTGTAGTCAAAATGGGGGTGTCTGCAGAACACTAAAAACGTCTGCATGTTCGTAACTATACAAATTAAAGCGTCCTAAGAACATTTCCCTGTTCGCATGTTAATTGTGTTAATTCACAATTAATTTGTCCTTAGAACACATAGCCTGTCCGCCTGTCCACAAAGTTGTGACACACATTTATTTTGTTCGGGGACCTGAACACTGTCTGTAGAACACCTGCGCGCATGCGTATCACACCCTTGGCCCCTACGAACATCGTGCCTGTCTGCAACTGTCTGGTTCGGGGACTGGAACACTGTCCGAAGAACACACGCACGCATGCGTAGACCCGACCCTGCGCATTTGTTGTCCTACAGACAACCGTCCCTTTCGCGAACGTGTCCTCGATCTCATCATCTGACTGCACCCTACTAAGCGTAACAAACACTCTCCGGGTCCCAGACACCTAAAAAGTGTTTTTTGAGCAATCCAAGGTATTTTCCTGGGAAAGTTCTCCCTTGCACATGTCCCAGACCATGTCCCTGGCGATCTGCATACTTTTTGGAACATTTTGAGCTCTTTCTTGGTGTTCAAAGTGTTCTGAGACAGCGTGGGTGTCTGCTAAGCGTGCCCCAGCACCCGTAGAAAAGGCCACACCCCAGAGCTGCTCCTTATTCTGTTTTTGGGCTTCCAGGACAGAGACTGGTCCTTCTTGCATTGGATTACTCTTGCTCTTTGCAGCAGCTGTCCTGATGACATCCATGGCTGCTGCTGGTGCTACTGCTGTCTCAACACCAACCCCACCCCCTCCACCACCAACACCTCCCCAAGGGCCTTCAGAGGGGAACAGGAGTGAGGATACAGAGGAGAGTGATGAATAGGATGAAGAGCCCTCTCCTAAAAAAGCCTACTCTCGACCCCCTACAACCTAATAACTACTGTCCCATAACCACCGTGCCATTCCTCCTCAAGATACTGGACAAAGCCGCCCATAGTCATTTCCAACACTTCCTGGAAACCCACTCTGTCCTCAGGACTAGACAATCTGGTTTCCGAAAAGGGCACAGCACGGAAAAAGCCCTTGTAGATTTAAAGAACCAGATCACCCAAATCATGGACAAAGGCAAGCCAGCCCTATTGTTACTCCTAGACCTCTCGGCTGCTTTCGATCTTGTTGACCACAAGACCTTCACATCCCACCTTCCTTACACACTCAGCTAACTTCTCTAAAGAAGCAGCTCTCTGCGTCACCTCCTTCCTTGAAGGTAAAGCAATGAAGGTTTTCTCAAACACAGCAAATACCACTCCCACTTCTATCTACTTTGGAGTCCCACAGGGCTCTTGCACAGCTCCCACACTTTACAACTTATTCACAAAGCCTCTCTTCGACAATCTCGATGCTCTTTGTATCATGTACACAAATTACGCTGATGATACGCAGGTACTCTTGCCTCTCTCTTGTTCCTACCACAAAGACGCAGAGGCACTTCACACAATTTACTCCACCATCCAGGCCTGGATGGCGGTCAATGGCCTCTGCCTCAACGGGGATACGACTGTAATAATTATACTAGGTCCAAAAAACACTCTAACCAAACTTGATAAACTGTATGCTAACTTTACCATTGATAAAACTATAATCCCGGTGTCCACATCTGTCAAAACATTGGGGGTCTACTTAGACTCCACCCTGTCCATGACTAGACAGGTTAGCGCTATCACATCCTCTTCCGCACACACCACCAAGTTCATATTCGCCATAAAATCTTACCTATCCAAACCCAACTGTCTATAAATAGCTAGAGAAACTATTGGTGCAAAATTAGATTATTGCAATGCTCTACTTGCAGGTACATACGGAAAAAGTCTAAGCAGATTACAAGTCACGCAGAACAATGCACTTCGTGCAACTCTAAGCATCCCAAAAAGGAGCATATCTCCCAGGCTAGATAATCAGCTCATTGGCTCCCGGTCAAAGAGCGAATCACCTTCAAAATCCTCACCCTCACACATAAATGCCTCAACCGCACTGCACCCTCATACCTCTCAGAGACAATTAACAAATCCTCCTCTACAAGACCCACCAGAACACAATACACAAACCTACTTCACATCCCACGAATCAATAGGGCCAAAGGTGGTGGCCTAGGCTTCCTTACATTGCAGCTAAATCCTGGAACGCATGACCCACAGACATTAGAGCAGAAAACTTGCTCCTTGCCTTCTAAAGAAAACTCAAAACCTCACTTTCTGTATTGTAATTTGCAACTGTTCTTTATTTTAACTGTTACCTAAATTGTCTGTAACTATTGCAACCATACTGGAAACTGAAAATGCTCATTATCTGTAACTATGAATTTTCTGTAACTAGCGCCACAATGCCCCTGGGCTGTTGCGGCTCAATAAAACTGAATAAATAAATAAATAAATAAATAAATAAATAAATAAATAAATAAATAAATAAATAAATAGTTCTCACAGTGAATCTTGGGTGTGGATATGATTAACCCCCCTTAATGGAGTACCAAAAGCATGTGCAAACAAGGTGACCTGTAATCAGTGCAAATTGGTGCCGAGTCGTGGGAAACCGGGTTTGTACAGCTGAGGTACTACCTCAATAAAGCAACACCTAAGGTTGTTCCATAGTGAGGGTATTTGTAAGGTTGTACCTTGTGATAAACTTAGTAGGTTGAGCTCCCCTGCAGCATCCTCCGTTTCCGCTCCTGCCACCACAAGAGACACTCCTGTGGGGCAGCGCATCCCTCCAGCTGCCTCGCAGGCCATACGTGATGCTGTTGATCCTTACTTTTCGAGGGTCACAGTATTGTGCATGTACTGCGACACAGTACTGTGCAAGGGGGAGAACCTTCAAAGTGCTTTTGAGACTGTGGTCAAGGAGCATGAGAAGGACTGCTAGCTACCTGAATAAAGCCCACCCTACATCTTCCTCTCTCCACCTGCCCTTTCTTATCCCTGTGGTTGGTGTCCCTTCCTTACCCTCCTTTCCCTTTCTTTCCTTGTGTGTTGTGTTTAAAAAACAAAAAAAAATAAAACAATAAAAACCAAAAAAGAAAAAAGGCTCTTTTCAGAGCCGCCTTTCACAGTTAAAAAATAGAAGTGTCATTGCAAGGCTGAATTTTTAGAAGTCTGCAGACTGTCTGCGGACCTCTAAAGTTTTTGCAGTGCTGCCCTGTCAGAACCATTGCACCTTTCTCTGGGAGGAAGTGGTGGCTCTGAAAAGAGCCTTTTTGTGGTGTTTTTTGGTGTTTCAAAAACTTCAAATGGTCAACACCTACTGCAAACTGGATTGCTGTAATTCCAAAAAAGGTTGCAATGCATTTTGTATATTTCGCCAAAAAATCTAATTGCCAGCATAAGTAAGATGTACTCCATCTCTGTGAAAAATGTGTGTACTATGAAACATAATGTTTTCATTGTAAAAAGAGGACATACCAACATCTCTCAAAAAGGCACAGACAGCCTTGTTAACATTGCACCTCGCTTTCTCCATTTGTGGACCAAATGAAGAAGAACGCAGCAACATTTGTCTCTGTGCAATATGGGAACAAATTACTCTGGAGTTTGGATACATGTCCATGACTTTCCCAAGTCCTTCTTTCATTGCAAATTGCAAAGAGATTCCAGACACATGTCCTAAACTGTTCACTCCACAATGAATAATAATAAAGTCTGGATGACACTGTGTCACCAAAGTAGCACAAAGAGGTACCAAATCCAGCTTCTTCATTCCAGTGCACTTCTACATGAGGGAATCCAAGATGTACAGCCACTCCACAGCGATCTGCATTCACCTCCAACCAATTTATCCATGAATCGCTCAAAATCCAGGCAATCTGCTTACTGAAACACACAGCCATAGCTATCGGCTCTTCTCTCAGGAAAAAGACTTTCTGACAAAGTCTCTGCTCACACATCACACCCAGTAAACCCTATTCACCAATCCCTTTCTCTGTTAAGTCTCATTTGCAAGCCTCTCAACCTCAAAAATCCTGAATATAATATGCGCTGTCCGTGGACAACCACGGTGTACAATCATAAAATCTGAGCGTGGGGAATTAAAATGTAAATAGTGTGCCCCATTTCCCCATTGGGGTTGGCTCTGAAAAGAGCCTTTTTTGGGGTTTTTTTCAGATGCTTCAGAAACACCTTTTATTTTGTATTTTTTGTTTTCTTTCCTTATTTTCCTCCAAAAATCACATTATTAGCTTCTCCAAAGCAACCCTTAGGTTCCAAAACAGCATGGCATTTCTCATAAAAGATAAAGACATGCCATCTTCTTTAAAGTAATCAACATTACCAGAGTCAATGTTCTCATTGTTGCAAAAAAACATGCCAGCTCCAGTCCTAAAAGCAAACATGCCTCGGTTGATTAACCACGTTGCAACATTTTGCTGAGGACAAAAAACAGAACTATTGTCCCATATTGCCATAGGTATCAAATCAGAAAAAGATATCTTGGCATTTAGAAGTAGTTTCATTACTGCCTTTACCAAGTTCTGCAGATCTTTCAACAAAGTAGGGGCACTGAAATAAACCAAATTCAAAGCACCACAGTGCAGGACAACTACATGTGGACTATTAACCCTAGCCATATCTTGACAAACTTCTACCATTGCCTGCAAATTGAAACCAGGCACAGTGCTCCACACTACCTACACTCATTTTACATCAAAATTGTTTCCCACATTCCTACATTTTGCATACTGCTCCAAACCATTCATAAACATATCTCAAAGCTCCAACACCCTGAGTTTCTCCACCTCTGCCATCTACACTACACATAGCCTCTCTCAATACAAAGCAGAACCTCAACACCTCATTGGCTAATCCCTACAGTCCCCTTTCCATTCTGGATTTGCTGAGAAACCCCGGATGTGGCATGCGCTGTCCGCGAACTCCCACGGTGTCCACAGAGCACTAACACTGGGGTAGCCCTTCTACCCCATCCACTTCACTCTTTGCACCATTCCCTCATTGGCTACTGTTAAGCAGTCACACAACCATCCACCAATCACATCCAAGAACTCTACATATAACTCTATCATCACAATTCAGCACTTTAGATGTACTGTTGATCACTCTGAGTACAATTGGGCTGTGACTGCAAAGCACCTACAGCAACTACTAGTAAACTCTCCAACATTTCTACTTGCAGATTCATGCACATTCACATTCATGAACACAAACTACATGTATGAATATTTTCCGCACAGTACAGGTACATCTCTTGTATGAATGCATATAAACAGAGTAACTGCCACTTACCCTGCATAACCTGTAAAACAAGCTTACTGTAATTTCTCCCATCTGCTATGATCAAGTGTCACTTGCAAAGTTGTCTGCCTTCCAAATCTTTATTTACACATATTATCAACTGCAATGTGCAAACTGTTATTTTGTTCATTCATTCTATCATTTGTGTAACCACTGCCACCTATTTATCCACATTTCAACCATAATAGCTTTTAATGCATTATGGTGCATAAGATGTACATACAATTTCCTTTTTATACAATCTGCATATTTAACATACATTCTATCATTACAACTTCCTTTACAAATGATTATAATAGTAATCAGGCACAACACTCACAGCTATCTAACAAAGTGTCATTTCATGTTAAAAGATGGGAGAAATAACAGTATAATTATGGAAAAAGGCTTTATAGTCTGTTATAAAATGACACACAGCCAGGATGAGTACATGCATCTTTATTTATGCACACAGATAGCCAATATCATTTGAAAGTCTCCCAGCTGAAACAACACCACTGCCTCTACAACTGTTCTTCCAATCTAGACAGCTCTCTCATACCAGCTAGTTGCCCATTCCGTTCTAGAATTTACAACAGCATTCAACTATGCACAGGTGCAGTCATTTCTATCACAACATCTACAACTATGCACAGTTTTGTAAAGCAAGACATAACATACATCTCCCCCTCCCTTCAGTCTGCAACACAAGCAGCAGATCCTTCCTTGCAACCCTTACTTTATTTCAGGCTCTCCCATCTCAAAGCACCACAGAATCACCCAGTACTTTGGTAATCACCTACTGAATAATAAGCTGCTGACCCCATCAAATCCTTCTGCTTTATTTCCCATACCTTCAAAAATGCATACATTGCATACTTTTCCATACAGTTCCTGCCATTTACCCTGTAAAAATAGCAAACAAAGCATATGATCATTTCTTCTATCGCCTAACATCCAATAGCACCGCCTTAGGAAGCCAAGTGTGCTCTGTGCGCTTACTATTGTAGTAATTTCTAAAGCACATTCAACTAACAGATTCTAAATAAAATATACAGAATGCACATAGGCAAAGGAAAGTGCATGTGCATGCTATGCACAGTTATCAGAAAGCACTACTATTGCAAAAACAAAAAAATCCATGTCTACATTAACAACTGTGCTATTAACACACATATTTACTAACTTCTTCTTCTTCAATTTCTTTCACAATTGCAGTGAAGACCACTCCCCTGAAAAGCAGCAGTGTCTGAAGTACGAACGAGAACTCAGAAGAAACCTAATCTTTCCATCCACAAAAGTAAATGCAATACTGCCATAATGTTCTGTTACTCAAACACTGTAGAATTCTAGTATTCTAGGACAAACAATCTTATTAACCCTGCAACATTAGAATCAGTATTAGTGCTTCCCCTCACCAGCTCCATACTTTGTATTGTAATCTGAACACCAGTAGAGTAACACACAAATACAAGAATAGCCTTCTCAACCTGATGTTGCAGCCCATTGCACATTCACGCAACTCTACATGCATCCTTACCATCATACTCAGACACTCATGCACAAAGCACACATGCACTTCACAAGATCCCAATCCAAACTTTCTTTTTTCTCCAACATACCCCAAAGAATGCCTACCAAAAACCAACTCCATAGAAAGCAACACAAAAGTAAACAAAATCAAACTAAAACTCTCCAAAATAAGAATCCACCTCTAGCAGAAGTTGTACAAAAAGTACAGTCATTAAGCGAAACAAAACAAGCATCCAGTACAGAAACTGTGCCTCCTCTTTCAAAATGTCAAACGAAACAGAAAGCGATTAACAAGACTGCAGCTACCACTAGTGCTAACACTGCACCTATAAATCTTGATTTAATGGCAAGTAAGCATACCAAAATAATTATTTTACAAAACAATGTTCTACCACAGAGTCCTTCAGAACCTTATAAAACAGAAGAGATATCACGGATAACCCTTAAAACCTACTGTAGAAAATGAATCCTACAAGCTCTCATAGACAGTGCAATCCTTCTCAAAAGAACATTATTTATTTTAGGTTTAAACAGAATGAAACCACTAACAAAGCTAAGTACTAAACTACAAAAAAAACCTTCTCAATGAATGGAATATCAAGAAAGATAGCTTCACAAACATCTGTGGAGGTGAATGGAGTCACAGCACCAGCACCGAACATATTTCAATGAAAAAGCATACAAACAAAAGCAAACAAACCCAATTGCCATAGATAGCAGTGGACGAGGGTATGAAAAGTTTAATAATACCATCATGGAACAAGAAATGCTGCTCACAAAAATATCCCCAGCAAACTCAGCATCAACTCTCCATTCAGCTGAACCAATACATCCAGTCTACAAATGGCCGTGCACCTCAATGTGTAACATAGGCCAAAAATCTTTCACATCTTTACGCCAGTTCCTCAATCAGTATGTGCAAGGCAAAGACAAATTAAAAATAAACTATGACAAACTATGGACTCCTGTCCAGTACACAAATACACAGGACTACAAGGACATTCAGTAGCCTGCACATCAGGACCTACTTGCAAAAGCACCTTCCATCATATCAAAATGAACACACCATTCAACTGTAAGAAATCTCGTTCATAAACTGTACTATGCCAAAAGTCCTGCTTTAGCACTGGCCAATTTAAATAACATTCTTCTACATGGTACAGCCAAAGAACTACTCGAAGAAATAGAGTGCATCCAGAGAAAATATTTTGGAAGTGAAACCCACTTACAAAATTCAATATCTTTAGAACAGAGTAGCAACAACTTTACAGATGGCAACCTTCTACTACACACATACAAACAAGTAATACTAAAGTTTAAAAGCACATCTGCTGGAGTACCAAACCATGTGTGTGTGTGTTGCCGCAGGACTTTTTTAAACAAAAATAGCACAAAAACTGTAGACATAACGTAGAAAATAGAAGACAATGAAGATTCCAAGTGGTTCAAATTAGCACTCTATCTAATAGCAGAAAACAAATATGAAATGACTAACTCTCAATAATTTGCAGATACTGCACTGCAAAACTTCACAACAACCAAATACCTTCACGTGCTATCAAAAATAAAACCCCTACAATAACTCAATTTATATGAGAGCATCATAATTCAAGCAGTGCATCCATTTCAAGTAATAATACGCCTTCAACCAAAAACAGCAAAACTACCTCCCTCTGAATTAGTGAAAGGAATTTGTGGCAAAGTAGTTTATTTGCCATTAAGTCTCTAAGAAAATACACACACTCTGGGAGTGCAACGTCCAATAGATCAATCTTTGATTATCCTAGTAAATGGAGTACCTACAAAAGAGAAAAAAAAATTGGCAGCAACTATTGGACTTACATACATTTAGAGAAACCCTGCAATATCTAAAAGACAACAATGAATACTACAGAGAAATTAATATTGAAGAAAACCAGGGGAAATCACTGAAATAATTCAAGAGTCATTAGTAACTGTCAGTTTCAACTTCTAGGATCCAATATTTTAGACCATTATACAATTCACCCATTGCACTGTAAAGACGCCATAGATGATGCAATGGAAATGTACCAAATGCGACAAGTCAAAGAATATCCAATCAGCATATGGGAAAAATTATAGAAGCATGAGCCTTTCCTCTACTCTTTCCTACTGAGAGAGCACACCAATACAGAATTTGATACAGGCTCCCCGCCTACAGCACCCATACCAACAATGCACACACCCCTGCGCATCCTGCTCCCCACCTCACACACAACAAGTATACACATCCTGCTCCTAGTACTAGCAACGTACCAATACCACACCACTCACTACAACACCATGTCACTACCTCCCAATCACGCTAACAAACCCTGGCCAACTGACTGCCACCTGCAAGGCCAGACACATAACACTCTACCTTGCAATACCCTCGAGAGGAACGGCAGACTCTGCTCAAGACTTGCAAAACTCTATGAACCACTAGTTAGAACCCTGGCATCCTCTAACAAACGAACAACTAAACACTGGCCCACTCCAACCACCACCAACAGCCCCCCTCCAAGACCCAAACTACAGCTAGCCCCACCTTACCTAAGATAAACACGCCCTGCCTCAAGGGCGGCCTAATAAACTCTAGATCGCTAGTTCCACACGCTACAGAGATAGCAGACATCATCCACTCTGAACAGCTAGACCTCCTAGCAGTCACCGAATCTTGGCTTCACGCCGCAGCAGGACCCACGCTCTCACTGGCCACACCAAATGGATATACCATATTGCGATCAGACAGAACCGATACTCGGGGTGGAGGCATTGCACTCATAACGAGAAACAATCTACCTTGCAGACTAGTACCATCCTCAGTCATCAATTCATGTGAGCTCATGACAGCCAAAATAAACATAAATAACACCCAGACTCTCAGAATATACTTGGTCTATAGACCTCTAGGCCCCATTGGGACCTTTGAAGACGATATATCAAATATCATCTCGAATAATCTAAAAAATTCCTCCCAAGTCCTACTACTAGGCGACTTGAATTTAGGTTATAATGACCCCAAAGACACACATGCATCCAATGTGGCTAGTATCCTAGCAGAACAAGGATTTACCCAAAGAGTGCTCACCCCCTCACACAACAAAGGCAGAACCCTGGACTGGGTAGCAGATTACAACTGCAACGCCACAATAGCCTCCATTTCCCCCAAATTTTGACAGATCACCACCTCATAACCTTTACCCTAAGTACCGCCAAACCCACCTTGGCACCCACACCTCTAGCGCCATCCATTCCTACCCGGAACAAAAAAAACATCACCTGTGACAAACTGCTACCCCTCATCCTCCCTACACTCAACGACATCCTGGAAAACCTGGACCCCGAAGCTATGGTTAAGGAATTTAACCACATCATGACCACATCTCTAGACTCTATTGCATCACTCAAACTTAGACAAAGTAAACCCAAAGCCCATCTCAATTCATGGTACACCCCATACCTAAAATCATTGCGCAAACAAAAAAGGTATTGTGAAACATCCTGGCGAGCACACCCTTCTGACAAAAACAAAGCCAACCTCAGCTCCATCACAGCCCTATACAAAAAAGAAATCAACCTAGCTAAATGCGAAACTTACAACGCTAGAATTGCCCAAGCCAACTCTAGCATGAAAGAACTCTTTGTCATCCTCAAAGAGCTAGAAGCACCCATCCCGTTGCCAGACAACTGCATCAAATACCAACTCTGGTGTTCCAACATACAGCAAGCTCTAGCCAACAAAGTCACTACCCTTCAAACTAAAATTGCCAAGAAAAAAGCCACACTCGCCGGCAACAAACCCATTAGCGTCAACCTAGAGCAACCAAGTAACTCTACCAATCACCCCAGATTTAAGTTTTCCAAATTCACCATAAAAGAAACAGAAAATACCATACTATCTCTCAAACCCACCAACTGTCAAGGTGACCTATGCCCCGCTCAACTTCTAAAGGATGAAGCCAGAGATCTGGCCCCCTTTATCACAAAACTTATCAACTCATCCTTCTCCACCAATACCATCCCAGCCAACCTCAAAGAATCATGGGTGATTCCTCTACTGAAAAAGCAGTCCCTTGACCCACTAGTACCCACCAATTACCGCCCGATTACTACAGTGCCCTTTCTCTTAAAGATCTTAGATAAAATGGCATACTCCCAGATACAAAAATACTTGGAAACCAACTCTCTACTAGGAACTAGGCAATCAGGCTTCCGGCCCCAACATGGGACAGAAACAGCCCTCCTAGACCTCAAGTCACAGATAGATGAACTCCGGGATGAAGGGAAATCGGCCCTCCTTCTACTCCTGGACTTATCAGCTGCCTTCGACCTGGTCGACCACACAGTCCTATGCAGCCACCTGGACTCGGCAGCTCACTTCTCCAAAGAAGCCATAGCATGGATACAATCTTTCCTAACCAACAGAACTATGAGAGTCTTCTCTCCTATGGCAGCAGCCACCCGCATCCCCATAACCTGCGGAGTGCCCCAGGGATATTGCGTCTCACCCACCCTCTATAATATCTTTACCAAGCCCCTTTTCGATGATCTGGACCTTCTGGGTGTCACCTACACTAACTAAGCAGATGACACACATATTCTCCTACCGCTTACCGGTGATTACAACAAGGATTTGGCCTTGGTGAACAGGATATATCTCATCATCCAGGCATGGAGGGCCACCCACGGTCTATGCCTGAATGATGACAAAACAGAGATCATCATCCTGGGCACTCCCTCAACCCTCAAAAAACTCAGCCCCGAATACTCAGCATTCAACATAGACAATAATATTATTACTGTCGCCAAGGAGGTTAAAACCCTGGGTTTCTATCTGGACTCCACTCTCTCTTTCAGCAAGCAGGTCAATGCCTTGGCCTCGGCCACAGCATATACATGCAAGTTGATTAGAGCTGGCAAGGCCTTCCTGTCACAGGACAGTTGCATCACCCTAGCCAGAGCCCTCATCTTATCCAGGCTGGACTACTGCAACGCTCTTTACATAGGAGCCAATAAACAAACCATCAAAAAAATCCAACTCCTACAAAAAAATGCGCTGAGTGCAGCCCTAGGAATCCCCAAGAGAGAACACATCTCTAATACCAGAAGAGCCAACAACTGGCTTTCCACTCATGATAAAATAAAACTAAAAACTGCCTCCCTCACCCACAAATGCTTGAACAATGCAGCACCCCGTTACCTATCCGACAGATTCACTTTGAAGCCTACCACAAGAATCACCAGACTCGCCAACACCAACTACCTCTGGGTCCCCAGATACAAACGTGCCAAAATCGGAAGCAGCAGCTTCCAGGTCAAGGCAGCACTCCTATGGAACTCACTACCATCCCCTCTAAGAATCGATCAAACCTATCACAAGTTCCGCCAGAGTATAACTAGTTGGCTCAAAGATGCCGACATCTAGGCATATACCTTGCTAACTTACCCCGGCACCTCTCTCTACACTGCATGCACCAACCGCACCAACTACTTTGTAAAACTTTGCATGCCTTCAATGTACCTGCCTGTATGTATCGTAACCTTATTGTGCCCATATGTAACCAATCGGCACCTGCACACAAATGTATTTTACATGTTGTAACCAAGCTTTGAATATCCTTATGCCTTGCGCCTGAATACCCTCGGGTCTGGAGCGCATAACAAATAATAAACTAAACTAAACTACTGGAAAAGGAGGCAGGTACAATGAAAAATCCACACAAATAACAGCATTAGAATACCGCTCTTTACGAATGTATTCTGAAGAACCCAGATTCAGACAAAACGTGAAATTCATATTCCACCTTCTCTTTGAAAGTGAACTAGCAACTCTATGCTACAGAGTTGCATACAGATTGAAATCAGGTATCAATTTTCAAAATATGTCTGCTACACAATTACAACAAAAAGTGCAAGAAAAAGATGAGATTCTACAGTTAAGCATTACAAATCATTTAGCAAACATGCGTGGCACAAAAGAATACTGGTTCTGACGTCACGGAGATGTACGCTGTATAATAAGAAACCTTGACCCAACCACTTGGTTTGTGACATTAAGTTGTGCAGAATATGCATGGGAAGATTTACACGATTTCCTACGCATAGCAAATAAAAACAAAACAAACATAGATATAAAACACAAGGAGAACTCTGCTCTCTAGATCCTGTAAATGGATCAAGATATTTCCATCATCGCTTCATTGCAATGCTACACTTCATTTGTAATAAAACTGTTCTTCCCCTCAGAGAAGTACAACACTTCTTTTGGAAAAACAATAACAAGCATGAGGAGCACCACATATCCACATGCTTTTGTGGATTAAAGATGCTCCAAAATTTGGTCGGGACAGTGATGCCACTGTTTTGCAGTTCATCCAAAAATATGTCACTTGTGAAATCCGTTCACAACCAACACATAGTGACCTTCATGCACAAATTTTACAATTTCAAAGACACAAATGTGGGAAATATTGTCATAGCAAATATAAAAACAAAGGGAAATACTACACCAAATGCCACTTCGGTGTCCCTAGATCAGTTTAAATAACAAGTCAAGTAAACAACTTCATGCCTTCAGTTAGACATAGTGTCAAAGGTAAATCACCTAAGAACACATATTTCATAAAAAGAACAGAAGAACCAAAATACAACAATGATTACAATGCAATCATTGCCCTCCTATGGAATGCAAACATAGATGTGCAGTACATGGCAGACAATTCCACTGCAGTTGCATGATATTTCACAGCCTACTTAACCAAAGCAGAAAAAACAGAGCTTCAGGACCTCTGGGATGACATATCATCTGACAAAACACTATCACAGAAATTGTACAGCTTAGGCATAAAAATGCTCTCTCACAGAGAATGTGGCTGCTATGAAGCTGCAGACCTTTTAACTGGTACTGCCTTGTATGGGAATTCTGAAAATATAGTATGGCTAAGCCTGGGTCCTGCTAAATCCAGGAAAAGAGTTCTGAAATCACATGAAGACATAGAAACAATAGCCAAACATGGTCCCAACAGGCAAGACATTTTGAAAAACAACTTACTAGACACATGGTACCCAAACAGGAGTACTACTTTGGAAACTAATATTAAACCAGATTAGTACAAAGGTAGATATAGAGTCAATAATTGTGAAGACAGCCTTGTGAAACTTACCAAACGCAGCCTAATTAATCATATGAAATTGTCATTAAGAACTCTTCAACATAAAGTACTGTATTACATGGCCCTACTACAACTTTTTAAACCATGGAGAAAAGAAGAAGATTTTTTAGATACCCATATCTCATATGAAGATACTTTCAAAGCAAATGAAACAACTATAACAGATATAAACTTTACGCAGTACAAGACCATGTTAGAAAATGAACAGCAACAAGAAGAAGAACTCCAGGCACAACTAAATATAGACACTCCTGACAGCAGTCAACCTTCTCTAACAGGAAGCCAAGAACCACTTGGACAGCCACTCCTAGGAAATGAGGCAGAATTAGCCATGACTGAAGTTGAAAACACCATGTGCCAGTATGAAGTGTCTACAGAAGGCTTTGCTATACTCAAATCACAATTAAACAATGAACAACATAGCATTTTCCTAGAAACAACTAAACAACTTGAACATGGTATGCAGCACAAAACTAAAACTTGTACCTGTCAAGAGTACAAACCTATACTGCTATATGTGAGTAGTCAAGCTGGTTCAGGGAAAACATTCTTAATAAATAAATCATCAGCAAGTTCCTCCAACAATTGACAAACAACAAACTGTAAGCTGTTGTAACTGCCCCCACAGGCTTAGCCGCCTACAACTTAGGTGGTTTCACTTTACACCGATTACTACTCCTTCCAGTACAACACCAAATCAAATTACTTATAATTGGAACTACGCAGAGTTTTGAAACAAATGAAAATGCTGCTAATAGATGAGATGAGCATGGTCTCCAACCTAATGAGGTCCTCAAAACAGACTACGAAGAACTCTTTGGAGGAAAACACATTATTGTTTTTGGAAATATTCTTCAATTAATGCAGTTAAAGGTGAAACTATTTTTAAAACCTTAGGGCACAAACTATGCCATACAACTCTTGGCAGCATAGGAAATGTCATTCTTTGGCAACATTTCCAATACAATGAATTAACTGAAAACATGCGTCAGTCTTCAGACCTCACCTACGCCAACATTTTAAAAAGTATTAGAGTTGGTGTACTAAAGAAGCACAATTTATATTAAATACCAGCCACATCCATGCACTCTATGGGCATAACTCATGTGCTACTGATGTCATGGAACAATTAGCACACAAAAACTTAAACTGTATGTCCTTGATGCCAACTCTTGCAAGCTGTGCACAATTCAATGAAACAATGTTGAAAAAAGAAATGCAACCATAGTTGAAATTTACTCCACAGACAAACTGGACATGCATGGTATGTCACTACCCATGTGTGAATATGCCACAGCATGACAAAATACCTTAGAAAACTCTCTTACACAGCTGGTTTGGAGACAATATTAAATGATCTTTAAACTGTAGAGTAATGCTTAAACGTAACCTTGACGTGGACCAAGGACTAGTTAATGGAACACTTGGTACATTTGTTGGCTTTCAAACATGCCCACTTGACAACATTCAGTTTGTCATTATTCACTTTGACAAACTCTCAGAAGTTAAAAGGATAGGATGCTCAATAGCCCGATTCCTTCTTTTCAAAGACATGTATGTACGCAGAGAAACATTTTTTCTATCTCTATCTCTATCTCTAGCATACACAGTCACCATTCATAAATAACAAGGTCTTACCCTAGATCAAGCATTGATAGATATTGGCAGCACAGTGTTTAAAGAAGGCATGAGCTATGTAGCACTGTCACGCCTATGTACACTTGTAGGACTATTTCTAGTCAACTTTGATGCAAGTAAAGTAAACGCTGATATTCCTTGCATTGTAGAATCCGGTGGACTATGTGCACTGTACACATCCCATCTCAAAACCTACCCTGTTCCTCAAAAAGCAAAAGTTTGTAAAAGAAAACTACCTCAGACTCAAATTATATAGGATCTCACAACAATACTGCTAAAGAAATTAAAGGAAGCTAATACTTCAACAATGACCACATCCAAAGAAAGATCTACTGCACAAACAAAAGCAACTACCTCTTCAAAGAAACAATGTGCACTTCCAACAAAGGTCTTAGACACAGAATTGTCTGGTCCATTCACATTTTCCAATACAACTGATGTAAATTGCTATGCAAATGTTGCAGTCAATATTCTATTCCAATTGCCACCAATTGTTGAAAACATTTACAGGACAATCTAATTATGTTTACAAATGTTAGTCCTTCACAGAAATGCAACCAACAATCCTGGCAACACTTACAGTGTTTCTGGAATAAGGCAGGAATTGGACTACTGTGCTGGAATGGTCAGATTCACTATAAAACACAAGAAGATCCACACAAATTGCTAATGCACTTACTACAAGTACTGGAAATAAAACTAAAAAAAACAGAATTTTGCCAGTTATGGCAAGCTAGGCACCCATAACTCACGCCATCACAGTGCACTGCTAAGGCAAACACCCAGTACATGAAAGATGACATCACACATGTCATTGATGACATCACTGATAACATCACATATCTGGGCTACTTGTTTTTGTTCACTGACATGTCTAGGCTAGTTTCTATTTTTAATAACAATGAGCATTTTAAACATTGAAAAGGTACTATATATATATGTATATTACACAGCCCATGGTAGTGGCTGTGTATTTATGGTTAAGTTGCTAATCCCATAGGAAGAACACTTTTTAGGTGGCTTATAACTTCGCTCCCCCTGGACGAATCTTCAGCAAAATTTGCAAAAAAAGTATATGGCCCATTCTGAATTTTTTTGCAAATTGTCGTGAGGTTTGGTCCAGGGGGGCAAAATTATAGGGGGGGGTCCCAAAATATATTTTTTCCCATAGACATAGACATAGGGCCTCATTACATGTAGTGCGGTAAGGATTTACCGGTACCGGTAAGGGCACCGGTACCGGTAAACCCATACCGCCTTACTACGAGGTCCCTTTGCGGGTTGGTACTTTAACGCCTGCTGTTTAGCAGACGTTAAAAACCAACCCGCAAAGGGATCAGGGTGCTAATTACGGTACCGCAATTTGCAGCACCGTAATTAGCGCCTTCCCCATTCCCATAGAGCCCTTTGGGGCAAAAATGGGAATGGGGAAGGGCAATGGGGGAAGGGGGAATTACCGCCCCACCAACCTTGGTATAGGGCAGTAATTCCCCTTTCCTCCAAGGTGGTGCCGGTATTTTACTGGCATGGACCAAGGTGCTAATAGCACCTTGGTCCTCCGCCTACCGTGTAATGAGGCCCATAATGTGAAAAAGCTTTGCACATGCCTGCAGCTCAAATCGCTGGACAGATTTCCACCAAATGTGTGGCAGGAGTGGCGGCTTGGTTCCAAAAGCGTGCTTTTGTTAATTTGGTTTAAATCTGTCAAGTGTTTTTTTTTTAAATGGCCAGAACGTAAGGCAAAACAATTAGTGATACATATGTCCGCTCAGCGGACACATTTCCCTTTTCTCTCCGCGGACAGGATACCGATTGGCTAACCGGCTTGCATCATCTCCGCGGACAAGCAACATGTTCACCGATTGGGTAGGGTGAGGCGTGAGGTGCGTCACATTGTTTTGATGCACCCACCATCTTGGATCCACCAACAGCGCGGCAACGAACAGAGGCAAAACGCAATTTTGGGGAGTGTGTTGGTGTGCAGAAATGCTTGTGGAGGGTTGGGGGAGTAAGAGATGGACAAATACTGTATTTGTTTAGGTGGCAAGGTGCCCCTGATGTGTTCGCCATGTCCATGGTCTTCTCGGCAGTCCGAGATCATAATAAATGCACTACTGGCTATTTAACTTCAGAATGATGTTTGTTTTGGGTTGGTAGTAGAGGATTGATTGTAATTAATATCCCCTATAAGCAGCCCATATAGCACAGTCAAAATGTTTGGTAGCATAGGTGTGTTATGCTGCGGTGGTTGTGGCCAGGGCCTAGAGTCTTGGGTGTATGGTCGAAGTCCGTAGGCCATAGGCCATGCACCCAAGATTCTAGGCCCTGGCCTCAACCACCACAGCATAACACACCCATAGAATCAAACACCCATCAAATATCCAGAACCCAAAAGTTTATGTACTGTTTCATTTGTACAGTTTGTATGTGAAGTTTTGGCTAGGCTATGCAGTTAAAATTGTAGAGTTTGAAATAGGACTGCGTTATAAGATACCTTTGGAAGTAAATATTTTGGATTGTGGTGTATGAGTGTGTACATTTTCTTTGAGATCTAATGGTAAATAAACTACTTTGCCACAAACGCATTTCACTAATTTAGAGGGAGATAATTTTGCTGTTTTTGTTGAAGGTGTATTATTGCTTGAAGTGGGTGCACTGTTTGAATTTTGATGCTCTCATATACATTTAGTTGTTGCAGGAGTTTTGGTAGTGGGAATAATTCCAATTTCTTTGTGATAACACGTTAAGGTGTTTGGTTGTTGTCGAGTTTTGCAATGCAGTAATTGCAAAGTATTAAGCGGTCAGTAATTTCTTATTTGTTTCCTGATATAAAGTAGAGAGCTAATTGGAACCATTCGGAATCTTCATTGTCTTCTATTTTGTACATTATGTGTACAGTTTTTGTGCTACTTTTATGAAAAGTCTTGCCGCAACACACACACATGGTTTGGTGCTTCACCGGAGGTGCTTTTAAACTTTAGTATTTCTTTTTTGTATGTGTTTAATGGAAGGTTGCTATTTGTACAGTAGTTGGTAGTTTTTTGTAAAGCTAATGCATTTTTTAAGTGGCATTCACTTCCAAAATATTTTTTCTGGATGTGCTCTATTTGTTTGAGTAGTTGTTTGACTGTACAACGTAGAAGATTGTTATTTAAATTGCCAAGTGCTAAAGCAGGACTTTTAGCATGGTAGAGTGTATGGACAAGACTTTTATAGTTGAATGATGTGTTGATGTCATTTTGATATGATGGAAGGTCCTCAAATGCAGGCTAATGAATGTCCTTGTAGTCCTGTGTATTTGTGCACTGGACAGGCATTCATATTTTGTAGTAGTTTCATTTTGATTTTGTCTTTTCTTTTTACATACTGATTGAGGAAGTGATTGATTTGAAAGATGTTTTGCCTATGTTACACATTGATGTGCACGGCCATTTGTAGACTGGACGTTTTAGTTTATTAGAATGGAGAGGTGATACTGACTTTTCTGGGGATATTTTTGTGAGCAGAGTTTCTTATTTCATAATGATGTTATTAAGTTTTTTATACCCTCGTTCACTGCTATGTATGGCAATTGGGTTTGTTTGCTTTTGTTTATATGCTTCTTCATTAAAATATGGTTCTGTGCTCGTGGTGTGACTCCATTCACCTCCACAGATGTTTAAGGAGTTATTTTTGTTGATATTCAGTTTATTTAGAAGTGTTTTTTGTAATTTAGTAGTTAGTTTTGTTAGTGGACTCATTCTGTTTAAAAATAAAATAAATAACTTCCTTTTGAGAAGGATTGCACTGTCTATTAGCGCTTTTAGGATTACTCTTCTGCGGTAGGTTTTATGGGTTGTCCATGATTTCTCTCCTGTTTTTCTAAAGGTTCTGAAGGACTCTGTGACGTAACATTTTTTGTAAAATATTTTTTTTGGTATGGTTAGTTTCTACTATATCAAGATTTATAGGTGCAGCATTATCAGTAGTGGTAGCTGAAGTCTTGTTAATCACTTTTTGTTTTGTTTTACATTTTGATAGAGGAGGGAAAGTTTCTGTACTGAAGCCTGTTTTTGTTTCGTGTAATGACTGTATTAGCTGTTTTGTTTGAATTTGTTCTACTTCTGCGTTGCTTTCTACGGAGTTGCTTTTTTATGTAGGCATTCTTTGGGCTTTGTTGGAGAAAAAAACTAAGTGTGGGTTGGGCTGTTGTGCTGTGTAGGCATGCTTTATGAATGAGTTTCTGAGTATGATGGTAAGGATGATTGTGGAGGTGTGTGATTGTGCAATGGGCAGCTACATCAAGTTGGGAAGGTTATTTTTGTATTTGTGTGTTACTATACTGGGCTTCAGATGACAATATAAAGTATGCAACTGGTAAAGGGAGGCGCTAATAATACATCTAATGGGAAAAGGTTAATACACTTCTTTGTTCTACAACAGTAAAATGCTAGTGTGTTTGAGTAACAGTTAGAACATTATGTTAGTATTGTACTTTTTTGTATGGAAAGAGTAGGTTTCTTCGATGTCGCTGTTCGTACTTCAGAAGCTGCTGCTTTTCAGGAGCGTGGTCTTCACTGCAATTGTAAAAGAAAGAAGTTAGTGAATATGTGTGTTTATAGCACTTTTGTTAATGTAGACATTGTTTTTTGTTTTTGTAGTAGTAGTGTTTTCTTAAAACTGAGCATAGTATGCCTATGCACTTTCATTGCCTATGTGCATCCTGTATATTTTATTTAGAATCTGTTAGTTGAATATGTTTTCCAAATGAGTATAATAGTAAACGTACAGAGCACACTTTTTTTTAATGTTATGTTATTGGATGGTAAGAGGTAGTAGAAATAATCATATGTATTTTTTGCTATTTTTACAGGGTAAATGGCAGAGATTGTACAGAAAAGCATGCAATGTATGCATTTGTGAAGGTGTGGGAAATAAAGGAGTAGGATTTCATATAGAGGCAGTGGTGTTGTTTGAGCTGGGAGCCTTTGTAATGATATTGTCTGTGTGTGTGCTTGAATGAAGATGCATGTACTCATCCTGGTTACGTGTACTTTTATAACACACTGAGCAGTCTTTTTCATAATTATACTGTTATTTCTGGCATCTTTTAATATGAAATATATTTTTTTAGATATTAGATATCTGTGTGAGTAAACAGAAATTTGGAGAGGAGACAGGTTTGCAATTGACACTTCATCATAGCAGATGGGATAAATGACAGTAAGGTAATTTTACAGTGTATGTAGGGTAAGTGGCAGTTACTCTGTTTATATGTATTCTTAGAAGAGCTGTACATGTACTGTGTAGAAAATATTCATACCTGTAGTCTGTGTTCATGCATGTGGATGTGCATGAATCTGCAGGTAGACATATTGCCCAGTTTTATAGTAGTTTTTGCTGTAGGTCTGTTGCAGTGACAGCCGAATTGTACTTAGAGTGATCTATAGTACATCTAAAGAGCTGATGTGTGATGATAGAGTTAGATTTAGAGTTCTTGGATGTGAGTGGTGGATGATTGTGTGACTGTTTAACAGTAGCCAATGAGGAAATGGTGCAGAAAGGGAAGTGGAAAGGGTAGAAGGGCTGCCCCAGTGTTACTTGCTCTTCGGACATTGCGGGTGTCCGTGGGCAGGGTGTGCCACATTCAGTGTTTCTCAGCAAATGCAGCATGTAAAAGGTACTGTAGGGATCAGCCAATCAGATGTTGAGGTTGTGGTTTGTGTTGAAAGAGGCTGTGTGTAGTGAAAATGATAGAAGTGGAGAAAATCAGGGTGTTGGTGGTTGGAGATATGTTTGTGCATGGTTTAGAGTATTATGCTAAATGTAAGAATGTAGCAAACAACTTTGATGTTAAAGGAGTGGAGGTGGTGTGGAGCACTGTGCCTGGTTTTAATGTACAGGGAATTGTTGAAGTTTGTGGAGATATGGGCAGAGTCAACATTGCACAAGTAATTGTTTTGGACTGCTTTGTATTTGGGGTATGTCAGTGCCCCTACTTTGTTGGCAGATTTGGGATATTTGGTTCAGGCAGTAATGAAAATACTTCCAAATGTCAGGGTTATTTTTTCTGGTTTAGTACCTAGGGCATTATAGGACAATAGTTTTGTTTTTTGTCCTCTGCAGGTGGAAAGAAGAAGATGCAGGGTGCAGTTTGTTGAGGTAGGTCGCAGACCTTCTCATTCTCTGTTTTACAGTAATGTTGGTTTCATTATATTTGACCCATCCACACTTTTTTTTCTATATATGCAGTGCAGTGACGTGTATTGGTTGTGGATGCTACGTGGTAGATTATACCTACTGTTGTGAAGGTTTTTTATTAAGTGATAGTTTACCATGTGTAAATCCAGTTAGCTTGCAGTTGTTTTTGGTACCATCTGCATTCTAACGTGAAAGCATTACTATTATGTATTTACTATGTGTCTGTATTTGTAAGTTGGCAAGACGCCCACACCGTTCATCTCGCTAGTGACTGAAAGTGGGATAGTATAAATACACGTGTGTAAATTATAGGCCGCTAATCTATAACTGCGGTCATTGGGGTCAGGGTCCGCGGCGTGGCCGGAGGGGGTTGCAGCAGGGTTTGTTCGGACATTCTCATATGACAACTTTTTGTCAGGACTTGAGACTTGCTCCTTTCGAAAATGTTTACGTGATTTGCTGTGTGAAGAGGAGATCGGATGAGATGACAGGTGGTGTGGCCTGATTGTGGGAGTCGCTGGGAGATTGCAAAATTCACCAGAGGAAAAAAATAAATCCGTCGAAATGTCGCCCGCATTGGTGAATGGTAGCAAACAATTCATATGTTTTTCAAGAATATTTGTCATGCCACTGTGGTCTGAAGGGATATCGGCTCCCATTCTGAGTGAAGGTCAGTGCTTCCTGATTGTAGCGTTAGCCCCAGCAACCCATTTATAGCTCACCAACTTCTAAAGCAAACTGAAGAGTACTTTGTACTTTGCACGTTGTTTTGTCTGAGTTCACATTGTTTCACGTCCGTGTTTATCAATAGTTGTAACAGGGGGACAAATTAATGGTTAAATTGTAAACTGTAATAAAGATTGGCTACTAGACACATTTCTGTTATCTTTTCTTAAACAGCTACATCTTGGCTTTCTGCGATTGTCATGGATTCCAGATACCAACTGAAATGTTTTTTTAACCGTCAGCTACAGATACACGTGAATGGGTGGATCACAGTGACGCTTTTTTGGGACGATCGCCACGGGCCATATGCCTGTACGCCGTACCAGCGATAAGGAGCAACTTGACATTGTTTACGATTGCGATTCACAGTGCGTCCAATGTGTTCTTATACCCAAAAGGAACACCGCGTGACTTATGATAAACATTTGTGGATCGAGAACGAAGAAAGAAATTGCCTATTTGCATGAATATGGCAATCGCCGGATGTTCACGGAGTGTTTATTGTGAAGTAAAAGTACTTTACAAATTGTACAGTTTTGCTATTTCCTTTAAAAGTATGGTTTTATATTCAAAATTGGGACGTAATGTGTTGTGAGATGATGGGGGTCATTACGACCCAGGCGGTAAGTACACTGACTTTACCACCATGGTGTAAACTACGTTTACACCATGGTGGATGGCGGATTTACCGCCCCATTACAAGGTGAGTGGGGCGGTAAATCCCCATTTCCCATTTACCCTTCCCCATTCCCAGTTTTGCCCCATAGGGCATAATGGGAGTGGGGAAGGAGCTAATTACGGCACCGTAAATTACGGTGCCGTAATTAGCACCAAGGCGGTTTACCGCCATGGATTTTAACGGCTGCTAAAAGCAGCCGTTCAAATTGGAATCAGGCGTTAAGGGTTAACGACGGCGTTAACCCTTAACGCCTGGGTTGTAATGAGGCCCGATGTGTGTTGATATTCCGGGTTCTGCATCAAGTAACGTTATCACATAGGTGATGGTTGGGTGTGTTTTACTACACTGTATAGTAATATCCTGGAGATAGGTGGAGAATATCACTATGTTTGGTGATGTCAGCCTCAGGGGCGGGGCATATGAATTAGTGCCGCCAGGGCAGTCTACATTGTAGTGTATTGTAATGTATTGTATTTCTTTATTTATGTAGCGTGCCTGGCCCTAAGGCATCTGGGCACAATTCTCATATTACACAAGGGTCATACAAACATGTTCCGGTATAAAAGGCACAAAAAGGTTTAAAATAGTTATTACAGGTAGAGCTATAGTGTAACTTAAGCATACATAGTTTAAGCAAACATAGTCATTTATGAAGGCATCAATGTAGACAGCAAGTGTTACAGATAGACCTATGGCAGCCGGTATAGTAAATACGAATAGCATTAACAAATATGACCTAGTAAGCAGGATAAAAATTTACAATATGTACAGGAAAAAATAACATATCTAGGATGTAATGTGAAGGTTGTTAAGGCAAAGTGGCTAGTTTGTTTCCATCTTGGTCCAAAAGCCAAGCTTTAGCTTTGCTTTTGAATACGCTAAAGACTGGTTCATGCCTAAGAGAGGTGGGCATCGAATTCCAGAGCTTCGATGCCAGTACAGGGAAGCAGGCCCCGCCAGATTTCTGTAGTTTGAATCTGGGGATGTTGATGCACTGAATTTGGGCTGTTCTTTGTGGTCGGTTGGAAGTATGTATTGAGAATCTAATGGCTAGCTAGGGAGGTGCATTATCAGTCAGACATTTGTGAATGAGGGCCAAGGATTTGAGGGTGACTCTTTGGGAAACAGATAGCCAGCGCAAGTTGCGGCGCATGCCCGATATATGTTGGTTTCTAGGGAAGCTCAGGGCAGCCCTGATGGTGTTGTTTTGGGTAACCTGGAGCTTACTGAGGTTACGGTGACTGGTTCCTAGATAGGAGGCATTGCAATAATCTAGCTTAGACATGATTAATGTTCTGGCCAGGAAAATGCAATTGGCTGTGTTAATAAATGGGTGACACGCCGTGATAAGTTTGCACATGTATGATGAAGCTGAGGCAACAGCATTTGTTTGTCTCGTGAGCGTGAGGGCAGAGTCCAAGTAAATGGCTAGAGTTTTGGTGTCATTCGTAACCTTAATGATGTTACTGTCAATGACAAATGATTTAAAGGAACTGTCAAGTTTGTTAACCTGTTAGTCAAGCCCAGGATGAGGAGCTCTGTCTTGTCATCATTAAGACAGAGCTCATGCTGTGCCATACAAGCCTGGATTACTAAGTATATCTCATTTAGCGCTTTAGTTGCCAGTGATGGGGATGAGTATCTGGGTGTCATCCGCATAATTAGTGTAGGTGACACCGAGATAGTCAAGGATATCAAAGAGTGGTTTTGTGAACACGTTGTAGAGTGTGGGTGAAACACAAGAACCTTGGGGTAATCCGCATGGTACTGGTGAGGGTACTCTGGATTCAGAAGGGGAGAAGACTCTCATGGAACGATTGGCCAGGAAGGATCTGATCCAGGTAGTGGCTTTGTCCGAGAAGTTCGCGGTCATTTCAAGATGTCGACACAAGATTTGGTGGTTAACCAGGTCGAAGGCGGCTGAGAGGTCCAGTAATAGAAGGAGGGCGATCTTGTCGTTATCTTTTAAGTCATCGATTTGTGTTTTTAATCTAATAGGGCTGTTTCGGTGCCATGCTTAGGGTGGATGCCCAATTGCCCAAGGCCGAAAAGGTTGTTACGTTCCAAATAATACTGGATCTGTAAGTAGGCGGCTCGGTCTAGAATTTTTAACAGAAATGGTACAGTTGTGATAGGCCTGTAGTTAGTAGGCATACTAGGGTTGAGAGATGTTTTTTTGAGGAGGGGGATGACCCACGCATCCTTCAGATTGTCAGGTACAGTAGCCAAGTTGAAGGATGAGTTTATTAGAGCAGTGATAAAGGGTACTAGTTCATGGGATGCTTCCTTTATGATAGGAGCTGGGCAGGTGTCACCCTGGCAGTTGGAAAGCTTAAGATTGTTGATGATATTTTCTACCTCTAGGATTGTTAGAGATGAGAAGCTGAAAGGTCCAAAAGAAAGAGGCGTGAGGTTAGTTTTGTTGAGGAGTGAGTTGAGGAATGTATTTGACTGGAGACTGCTTTTTTTGGTATTGATTTTAGACTGGAGTTTTGAAATTTTGTTGAGAAGTGCCTTCTGATTGTTTGAGTACCTGCTATCTTTGCTACAGTTATCAGGCGGCGGGACAGGAGTTTCAAGTTCTCTTAGAATCTTGAAGAGCTCTTTTGTATTGGATTTAGCTTGCAGGATATGTTTGTTGTAAGTCTCCTTCTTGGCTGAGAGAATAGCCTCCTTATAATTAAGAGAGGCAATAGCAAGGCTGTCCTTGTTTACCTCATATGGGTGGCTTTTCCATCGGCCTTCAGAGTTTCTTTTTTCTTTGCGCAGGGTCCGCAGATGTGGGGTGAACCGCGAGTTAAGGTGCGCACGTGGTATGTCTTTCCTAATTTTGTTAGGAGCTATGGCATCCATAGCTTTGAGGATGGTCTTATTGTAAGTGTCGACTAGGAGTAGGAGAGTTGGGTCAGTGGAAGATAGTAGTGCATTGTTGAGAGAAGGTAGGATGCGCGGGAGAAGGCGTTCTCTAGTTATGTCTCTTTTGTTTATGGTACAAGTAGCAGGTGGCAGGTTTGAACTAGGTCGTTGATAGCTGGCTACGATACTAAATGTAATGATGTGGTAATGCGACCAGAGACAGGGTGAGTTGACTATTGAGGTAAGAGTACAGTTTAAATCACCTAGCCAGTCAAGAGTTCCTCCCTTTTCATGGGTAGGTTTGAGGATGCGGTGAGTGAAGCTCAGGTTGAAAATGGAGTTGGCAATTTCTAAGGCATTAGAATCATTGGGGTCAGATAGGCCTAGGTTTAAGTCCCCTAGTAAAATGATTTGTGAGTTGGTCTTAGTTTTGTCAGATGTTAGAGAGATGATATCATCAGCAAAGGTGGAGATGGGCCCTGGTGGTCTGTAAATGAGGTGCATAGTGGCAGTTAGGTTATTAGATAAGGCGAGTTTGACGGAAAAGAGTTCAGCTGATGGGATTTGTTGATTAGGAATCATTCTCGTGTTTAAGGATTTTTGTGGATAAAGTTTACACCACCGCCTTTAGATTGGTTCGAGGTATGGTCACATCTTATGATGGTGTAGTCGCTGGGGATGGCCAGTGATAGAAGGGGGCCTGAGGCTGCATACAACCTGGTCTCTGTAATAGCGAGGTAGTCTAGATCTTGTGTAGCTATGAGGTCTGCAATGTCGAGGGCATGGGTAGTAAGCGACCTAGCATTGATGAGGGCGCCTTTGATGGTAGTGTCTTTGGAGTTATGGCTGGTCCATGGGGCTGGGAGCTTGTGAGTGGTACTATGTTGGTCAGCCGATGTAGTATTGTGCTTGAGTGTCATGAGGGTGGACGGTTGTTTATGTACTGTGGAATAGTTGTGAAGTTGCTGAGTGGTGCGAGCAGTTCTTGAACCTAGTCTGGTGTTACAAATGTGTAAGGTGCAAGGTTGATTAGGAGTGCGTTTAGCTGCATTGTGTTGAAGCCATAGGGCCGGATCATTCAGGTACGGATTAGTATGAGGTGAGGTGTATGTAATTCTGGTGTTGCAGCTATGCAGCAGGTTTAAAGGCCAGCAGTGGGAGGGATGAGTGAGCATGTGAGTCTAGGGTGGCTAGTAGTATCTGCCATAGTTTGGTTAATGTGTTTTACCATGGTGAGGTGAAGTGGTAGGATGCTGGCACACTGTATAAAAGCCAGGATCAGTATGGCAATGATGTGGTGTGGTGTGAAGGGACAGCGAAATTGTACAAGTTTGTGCATGTTGTGCTGTGAGGTAACAGTGATGGAACTAATATGACTAAGGAATGGCTGGAATCACAAATACATTGTTGGCCATATCACATAAAACAATGAGTATTGCATCATACTAACATTGGTTTGCAGGGGGCGCGTTTGGGTGTGGAAGGCACATGTGTGACTAAACTGAAGTAATAGAGTTAGCGTGCTAATGAGAGAACATGCAGGTGGCGAGCGACAGTAACATTGTCTAACAATAAGGCTAACAACGAGGTACCACGCCTGCGCGAGTAGACAGCGGTAAGGCAGAAGTCATATAGGCATGGTCATAGGAGCATTAAGCGGAAAAGCGTGCCATGATCCTAGGTCATGTGCAAATGGGAGGCGCTATTGCTTAGGCAAGGTAGTTATGGCTACAATTGCAAAAGATATATGTGGGATGTACATTAAAGAACACAGTGTAGTTTTAATGCGACATAGCAGATGCAATGCACAGCAGGTCGGGCAGTGCGACAGCGTTCAGGACACAGCATGTAGAGATGGAGAAATGGAGTAGTGGCAGGTAAAGCATCTTACTACATTTCGCTGTCCGGTGATGTAAGCAATGGTAGATACATGTCCCTTGAAGTTGAGGGGTGACTATTAAAGTAAAGTTAATGTTGTAGGAGGACAAGCAAGGGGACGGGCCCTGGCCTCTGAAGTGCTCTGGACAGGCTCGAGACAGGCGCCTTTGTCCAGCGCCTTCGTCCGGGCGCCGGCTCACACCTACCGGTGTTCTGATTGGTGCAGAAAGCAGTGATGAGCACCAATCCGGCACCAGGTGCGGGGGCTGAGATCTTGGGTAGTCAGGTAGATCTGGGGTATAACAGGGCAGCCATATTGGAATGGAGGAACTGCATGGAGCGCAATGGTGACACTCTGGTAAAGTAGAACAGGATGAAACTAAATTTCCTTTTTCAAGGCTGCACTGTCCTTCGGGTGATGCGGCAACGGATAAGATTATCACAAGATGGCCGCGCCCTGGTGCCTGATTTCAAATGTGTAAAAAAGAGGAACATTACGGTAGGGTGCATAGGAAATGTTTGCACAATCGTTCATCGTATGCTTAGAAGCACATGCCCGAACACTTGGGAAAATAATATTTCTGAGTGCACTATTCTTTTAATAGATCAATGTTTTGCTGCATTCGCTGAAGATGATTTTCTAACGTCTGTTTCTGTATTATTTTTAATGTCTTTATGGCGCGTTTAAAAAAAAATGGTAACTACACATAAAGTAATGGGTAATAATTTGTTTATATAGAGAAGTGTAGTGTCTACCATTAGAATCAATGTTTTCACTTATTTCATCACGAGGAACATTTTCTTCCAGCCATTCCAAAGTAGGAGACATTTCTGTGTAAAAAGAAATACATCTAATATTTTTACTGTACCTAATACAGAAAGTTTACAAATATATAAAATAAATGTTGTCTACTCACTAGTTTATTGCTAAGTTTTGATGTTACTGCTGCGTACGTGTGCTGCTGATTTTTGCTGGGCAGTTTGTGTGAGGTCATTCTGTTGGAGGCATACTTATTTTGTTTGGTATATTGCATTATGTTGCATATGTTATGTGATTGGAAGGTTGGTGTGTTACATATACAGTTTGCACTTCTTATTTATTATTGAATGTAATGTATTTATGTGGTGCTTTTTGAACATGTTTGGTGTCCTGAGTTTTTGCAGTCTTGATGGTGACCGCGTCCGTCCGCGGACATGTGAGCGGTCCGCGGGTATCACAATTTATAGCAGGGCAGGGGGTTTAGTATTTTCTATGTTAAATGTATGTAAACTAAGGGAGTCTTAATAAACATTTATAATAATTAGATCATGTATATCAATATTGAGCGAATACAAATTTTGTTAAATGGATGTTATGGTTAAGTTGTGCTACTAGAAACCTATGAAATTCAGTGAAAAAAAACATTGTTAAAGGGACGTTAAGTTTACACTTTGCTACTGAAAACCTATGAAATTCAGTGAAAAAAACTTTGCTAAAGGGACGTTATGGTTCGAAGTACAACCGAAAAACCCCAGAAATTCACCAGTTATGATAAGCTAAGCAACATAACTCACACCACCACCGTGCACTGCTAAGACTAACACCCAGGACATCAAAGATGACATCAACAGTGATGTCATCAATGAAATTTGTGATGTCATCTTTGATGTCCTCAGTGTTAGTCTTAGCAGTGCACGGTGGTGGTGCAAGTTATGTTGCTTAGCTTACCATAACTGGCGAATTTCTGGGGTTTTTCGGTTTTACTTTGAACCATAACGTCCCTTGTTTTTTTAACTGAATTTCATAGGTTTTTAGTAGCGCAACTTAACCATAACGTCCCTTTAACAAAGTTTTTTTCACTGAATATATAGATATATACACATATATATATTTATATATTCATTGAAAAAACTTTGTTAAATGGACGTTTATTGTTACAAGTAAAACCGAAAAACCTCAGAAATTCACCAATTATGGTAAGCTAAGCAACCATAACTCGCGCCACCACCATGCACTGCTAAGACTAACACCCAGGCCATCAAAGATGACATCACATCTTTAACACCCATCCCATCCTCATCACTCCCCCCCAGAGATTATTTGATAAGTTTTACAAGTGCAATGTTGTATTTTTTAATATGTTTTTACCACAATGTACATGGACACCGGCTGCAAATCCAAGATGGCGGGCATCTCCAAACATCTGACGCACTTCACGCTCTTCACCATCCAATCAGTGGGTGTGTCCGATGTCCACCGACACCACGTTGCCTCCTTAGCCAATTGGAGCCCTGTCCGCGGACCAGCCAGGGAAATGGGTCCGCATACCGAACCCAGATATCACTAATTATTTTTTATCTACTTTTTGGTTGTTTTCTTCCACCAAATTTACAAAAGCATTCAGTCTATGGGGAAAAAAACACTTTTTTGGGACCCCCCTCTATAATTTTGCCCCCTCCCTTGACGAAACCTCACTAAACTTTGCAAACAAATTCATACATTTATTGCAAAGTTTGGTGAGGATTCGTCCTGGGGTTGCAAAGTTAAAAGCCACCCAAAAAGAGGTATTCCTATGGATTTAGCAACGTAACCATAACTTCATAGCCGCTACCGTGGGCCGTGTAATAGATACAGATTACATGGCCCACGGTAGCGGGCATCTAGTTTTGGTTATGTTGCTAAACTCATAGGAAGAGGACTTTTTCAGTGGCTTATAACTTCGCTCTTCCTTGACGAATCCTCACCAAACTTTGCAGAAAAAGTAAATGGGTGGCTCTGAACTTTTTCTCCAATTTGGGCGAGGTTTCGGGGGGGGAGTTATAGGAGGTCCCAAATTATTTTTTTCCTGTAGACTGAATGGGGAAAAACTTTGCGAATGGCTACAGGTCGAACGGCTGGACAGATCTTCACCAAATTTGCCCCAGGAGGGGGGGCTTGTGCCAGAAAGCCTGCTTTTGTGTGTTCGGTGGAAATCAGACGAGTACATTTTTTGCAAAACACTGAAATGTACGTCCCAAAAAATATGTGATATCTGGGTCCGCTCTGCTGACCCATTTCCCAGTTCGCTCCGCAGACCGATGTCTGATTGCATCGCGGTACACCGTGCCGTCGGCGAACAGTGGACACGGCAGGTGGTTGGCTGGAGGGAAGCGTGCTGTCCTTCAAAGTTTTTGGGAGGATAGTGGTGCACCAAAAAGCATTGGAAAGACTGCTCTGCAGGATTGCCTGGGTGAAAGAGGGGGAAGCAAAGACATTGCCAATGGTTTGTGCTGTAGGCTACAGCTGCCGGTGGTTATGTTAAGGTTGTGCGTTTGAGTTGTTTTGTTGCGGCGGGTTTGTGAGGAAATATTAACCTGCTTCTATTATTACTTGACTTGCTGTGGGTCTGGGTCTGGGTAAGGCATAGGGTTTTCACTGCATGGTCATGCCATGTAAAAGCGCATACGGCTTGGGTACAACCCCCCTAATGTAAGGGATGAATGTATGGGAGAGCAATGAGGCACTAAGCGATTAGGTAGGCGGGTGAGTTTCCTTACACCATTGCTGCAAGGGAGTGCATAACGACACAGAGAAAAACAAGAATTGTTTGGCAGCACACTGTCGAGATAAGCACCAATCCCACAGCTACTGACATACACTGGATTGGTGGGTAGTTGCACAGGGAAGTAAGATAAGTTTGTCACTGTAGGCAGACTGTATAGGGGATGGGGAATGCCTTGGAGATAATATTGAAGTAAGGAGGATAGCTCAACGGCAACGTGCTTGCCTTGGAAGCAAGACGACACGGAGCAAAACAGGTTTGAATTCCGGGTCCGCGCTTAGAAACCTCTTGGTATTAAGTGTGTTATAAGTAACATATCATATCATATCATATCATATCATGAGGATATTAGCAGTCAGTGTACTATGTTGTGTTATGCCTCCAAAGACCCTACTGCCTTGTACGCATGGCAATGGCTTCTGGCCGTAACAGTGTGGCAACTGGTTGGAACTAGGCGTGCGAATGCTGTTTTGGTTTGCTCCTTTACTGTACATATACGTACGTGTAGGCAGGCAAGCACCATTGTAAATGTTAGCATGCATGCCTTTATTGCCTTCCAGTTGGTGTATAGTAGGACTAGGAAATTGGGTGCATGGGCGGAGGCAATAGGCCTCCGCCTATGTACCCAAACGGCTAGGGCTTAGCTATAGCCTTGCTTTAGGGAGGGCAGGTTGACATTGCCAAATGGAAGGAATTTGTTTGGATGTACTCACACATACTTAGTTGGTGGGCAGTTGTGGAGGTGACTATCATTTTTTGGTGAGTGCAGGCATACTCTATTGGGAATGGGGAGTGCATTGGAAACAATATGAGAATGTTTGCAGTCGGAGTGCCATGTTGTCTTGTGCATGTTGCTTTGTTTGAGTGTGTTGTAGCTATACATAATTGTAGGCAGTAAAGCACCGTGGGAAATGTTACCATACATGACTTTATTGGTTTGTAATGGGTGTGTAGTGGGACTAGGCAATTGGGTGCATGGGTGGAGGCCATAGGCTTCCGCCTATGTACCCAAGAGCCTAGGGATTGGCCACAGCCTTACTTTACAGAAGGCAGGTAGACATTGGCAGATGGAAGGAATTTGTATGGAGGTATTCACAGACAGATAATTGGTGGGCAGTTGTGGAGGCGTCTATCATTTTTTGGTGAGTGCAGGCAGACTCCATTGAGGATGGGGAGTGCATTGGAGACAATGGGCCTCATTACAACCTTGGTGCTAAGTGCACCAACTTTACCACCATGGTGTAAACTCCGTTTACACCATGGTGGATGGCGGATTTACCGCCCCATTCCAAGGTGAGTGGGGCGGTAAATCCCCATTTCCCATTTTCCCTTCCCCATTCCCATTTTTGCCCCATAGGGCATAATGGGAGTGGGGAAGGCGCTAATTACGCCGCCGTAAATTACGGCGGCGTAATTAGCACCATGGCAGGTTAGCGCCATGGATTTTAACGCCTGCTAAAAGCAGGCGTTAAAATCAGAATCAGGCGTTAAGGGTTAACGGTGGCGTTAACCCTTAACGCCTGAGTTGTAATGAGGCCCAATATGAGGATATTTGCAGTATTAGTGGTATGTTGTATTGTGCTTGCTAATCCTATTCTGCCTTGCGCACATGGGTGGGGCCATTGCACATAAGAGGGTGGTCATTGGTTGGAAGTAGGTAACAGAAAGTTGACTTGATTGGATGTATCACTGAACCGATATGTACCTGTGCACAGAAAGGGTATGTGATGACATGTTTACATGCATGGGTGTATTTTCCTATGTACCCAAGAGCGTAGGGCTTGGGCACAGCCTTGCCTTAGGGAGGGCAGGTAGACATTGGCAGATGGAAGGAATTTGTATGCAGGTACACACAGATAGTTAATTCGTGGGCAGTTGTGGAGGCGGCTATTATTTTTTGGTGAGTGCAGGCAGACTCCACTGGGGATGGGGACTGCATTGGAGACAATATGAGGGTATTTGCAGTCGGACTGCCATGTTGTCTTGTGCCTGTAAAACTCATACTGGCTTGTGTGCATGGGTAAGTCCCGTGGGTGCAACAGTGTGGGCACTGGTTGGAAGTAGGTGCGACAATGTTGCCTTGTTTGAGTATGATATTGTATCTATACGTACTTGTAGGCAGTAAATGATAAGCTTACCTTGTGCTATATGATACACTTGTAAATATGTAAGTGCTGTAAGATCTGCCCCTTTGCAGAATTAATGTGGATGACTTGGCGCAAGTCGTAAAGGGGAATTGCAGAGATAACACATCATTTGTGTTTGGAGGGGTGTGGACGTGACCAGATATTCGGTTCAGGGAGAGCAGTAAGAAAGTGGAAAATGCAAGGCTTGTTTTAGTACGTAACGTTTGCGACATGGCACATGTACGCAGATACTAACACATAAACAGTTGTGGGGTAGGTGTGCAGGTGACAACCTTGAGAGGCTATTGGGGTTGGGGAATGTATTGCAGATGGTATAGGGATTGCTCTAATTGGTGTACGATATTGTGTTGGGAGTGCAAGCGCGTACTGCCGTGTATGGATGGTTACAGGCGTTTGACGTAACAATGCAGACATTGTTTGGAAGTAGGTTTAACAATGTCCCCTTCTTTGGGTCAGTTCTCACACTGATATGTGAGTGCAGCATACAGGGCTGGAAATATGTATGTCATCTGTGGGTGCTCACTGTCACAGCATGGTTGTGATATGATATGATATGATATGATATTTGTAACGCGCCTATACACAAGTGTTTCAAGGCGCGACGAGGCAGGGAGGGAGGGAAACAAGGGGAAGACAGACAAACGATCCTACTAGGCCAGGTGTCATTCAGATCGCGCAAGTGCAGAGGTAAGGGGAAAAGGAGAAAGTGCAGGGGGAGGAGGTGGGGGGGAAGTGCGGTACAAGGTAAGTAGCGTAAAAATAAATAAATAATAAATAATAAATAAAAGGGCCAGCTGGTGGCAAGTGCGAGGTAAGTGCAGAGCAAGTGCTGGGAAGGGGGCTGTAGGGATGCAGTGACAGTCCCACAGTGCAGGGGGAGCCAGGGAGGCAGTGCAAGTGGAGAGTGGCTGGGACCTGGACCGAGGTCGCTGAGAGTGGCTCAGACGCAGGTTTAGTGCAGAATTCAGTGGGGAGTTAAGCAGGTTTAGCAGGGGAGGGGGAGAGAGAAGGCAGAAGCGAAGAGGAAGGTTTTGAGGTGCTTCCGGAACCGGAGATGGTTCTCCTCAAGTTTCAGGGAGGCAGGAAGGCTGTTCCAGAGGGAGGCCCCTGCTGCGGAGAGAGATCTACCCCCAGCTCGTTGCTTCGAGAAGCGGCTGACCATGAGGGAGTTGGAGAAGGATGAGCGAAGGGCTCGTGAAGGAAGATATTTAGGAAGAGAGAGTTGAAGGTATTTAGGCCCCAGGCCCCAGAAGGCCTTGTGGACAATGCAGAGGGTTTTGAACTTAATCCTCGCAGCCACTGGGAGCCAGTGAAGAGATTTCAGTCCTGGAGAGATACGGTCCCTGGGCTTGAGGCCAAGGACAAGTCTCGCAGTTCTGTTCTGGATTGTGGAGGAAATTATGCAGGTGCCATACCAGTTGAGGTGGTGTGAAGTGACAGCACCTGAATATGGTGACCGTTATTGGCCTTGTTGCCATTCACATACTGAGATGACACAATTAATGTACATTATGGTACACCTCTCATAATACCTAGTACGTTGAGTGAGAAGGAAGGCAGTGCGAAATTCGAACACACATACATTTACAGCCGGCAACATGATGAACACCATTAAGTGGAGCTATATACAGGATGGCAGGCCAACTGACTGTTACCTTTTTTTGGTGTACTTGTTCAGATGGCGAAAAGAAGCCGGTGAAGCTTGAAGTGTGTGCATTTGTAATGTGTGCATCACTTCCATTAGCTACGCCTGTGTGCAGCATACACCATCGCAGCAGTCACTGGCGTCAGTGACTTTACTTGTGGACAGTCATTCCACATGGCGTGCACTTCAGGTAGTTATTTTATGTGCGTGCCAAGCATAGCGCACTGTGTCATGTGAGCACCCAGCTCTGGAAAGGAACAACATAAACAAAAGAAAAAGCAGCCTTGCACAGACAGACTCTACGGTTCCAGATCATTCCATACTTTACTAATAATACAGTGAGTGGTTGGAAGTGCTTTATTTTGCCACAGAATGGTGGACTCACTGCTCTTTTATTTTGCAAACAAAATACAGTGAACAATGCCGTCTGTTCAATTATGTTCTTCTGTTCTCGTGTTGCACAGTGGGAAAAGGAGTAAGTACTGCTGCGCGGTGGTCCGTTTGGAAGAAGACATTGTCTTCGAAAGGTAGCAAAGGTAGCATGCGGTGCCTCTGGGATGGCTTATAGAATGAAGGTTTGCGGGTTGGTTCGTATAGCAGGAACCGCAAGTGGACATACCGAGCCATAGTGGTCGGCCCAGATAATAACAATGGAAAAGACATTGCTTATGGTACTCTTCCAATGGTTGGTCCACCAGCCGTCTATGGAATGTGGAAGGTGTGGCATGCGCAGTAGGGTGCAACATATCTGACTAGAAAAAGGAATAGGAGTACATGTAAGTAGCATCTATTAGTTGTAGCGTACAGGACAAAACTTTGCAGGAAGGACAATATACTAATAGCTGAATGGCTGAGGAACAATTCTGTGTGTTACTGCGTAGTCCCATAGCTGAACTCACTGCCTTGGTTTTCTGGTTTGTAGGTAATACAGGGATTGTACGGATGCACAGAAGAAAATGTGTTGGAACCGTTGGGACAAGATGATGTTTTCATGTGTTGGTTTTTTTTTACAAATCTTGACAGTGGTAGCGAGTGTGTCAGTGTGTTTACAAAGTAATACAATAAGAAACGTAATGGGGGTTACCTTGGATTGCTGGAGAATGAAGTAGCTGATTTGGTAAGAAGCGCATGAAAGAAATGTGACTTGTACATATTTGTGTGTTGGTTGACCGCTGCATGCACCTGTGTTGGTTACAACGTATACTACACTGAGGGTGTGGAGACAAAGTAATTGTGTGAAAAGGCATACAATGGGCAGAACAGGGAATCAAGCAGTATACAAGTCCGTAGAAGGTGAAGTGTTTTAGTGTACGAGAACCAAAAGACAGTACAAAGCCGAATTACGGATGTACGTGGTGCCACATCCATATGTGTTGGAGTTGTATGAGTATATTTGGAGAGCTGGTGACTTATTTGCATAAGTCATTATTTTGGAGGTTTCTGAGGATAGTTTTGAACCCTCATACTTAGCATTCTACGTATGCAGTGGAAAATACTTGTACTGTGCTTTGTGTAGACGTACTGTCTGCCTGACTGTACTCCTTGGGTTTATTGGGGATAACATTGTCCAACACACAGTGCAGTGCATTTTGTCAATGTTTCCAGTAGGGTAAGTTGCTTTATGTAGATAGTGTGGAAGGAAAAATATTTGTTCTCCACTTATTAAGGTAGTGCTTGGTGCTGGAGAGTACGGTATAGTAAGTTTGTTCCTCACTTAGTGAAATTTGGCTTCCAGATTATTAAGTAGGCATTTCCAAGATTTGTAGGTAGTATGTGCTTTGGACTGATGGAAGTTTCATTGCATTCCTACCAAGACCACTATTTTCTAATGTATGCAGTATAGTGGACTCCATTGGTGGAGTCCCTGCTAGTGCAGAATTTGCACAGTAGTTACGTACGTGTTGGCGTACTGTAAATGCTGATACTCTGGAAGTATTTCATGGTATGTTTGCAGCACAGTAGTTGGTGAAGGTTGACTTGGGTAGTTGTGATGGTGCAAATAACATTGTCATATTCAGGTTGCAGTCAGATGCCAGGTGGCATATTCTAACTGTTTGCAGTGTCACGTTTGTGAAGGGTACGTAGAGAAGTATGTGCATTCCTTTGGTTATTTGGACATCTGTGTATATTTTGAAGTGGTACTGCCGAATTACGGATGTACGTGGTGCCACGTCCATATGTGTTGGAGTTGTATGAGTATTGTTGGAGAGCTGGTGACTTATTTGCTTAGGTCGTGTTTTGGTGACTATGTGAGTGTATATGCAGTGTCGAACGATTATGGGAATTGCACGACGTACAGAACCTGCTATGGTTTGCATTTTGCACCAGTTGCTGAAATGGAATGAAGTCACAGTTGGGTATTGGTATATACATGAAGAATTTGTTAGGGACTTGCTCCTTAATGACATGGTTGCAAAGAGTTCATGTATGTCTCCATATGTAGGAAATGTGAAAGATTTCTTTTATAAGTATGTTTTTTTTTTCTTTCTAGTATTTGTAGTAAGTACATTAGAAATTCGTAGAGATTTTCTTGTCAGTTTAAAGTGAATTTCACCATTCCAGCACTGTAGTCCAATTCTTGACTTATTCCTGAGACACTGTAAATGGTGTCAGGATTGCTTACTGCATTTCTCTGAAGGATGAGCATTTGCAAACACAATTGGTCTGCGCCATTTAAATAAATGTGTTCAACAACTGCTGGAATTTGGAATAGAACATTTATTGTTACATTTGCATAGCAATTAACACCTGCTGTATTGGAAAATTTGAATGGGACAGGTCCTTTTGTATCTGAGCCCTTTGATGGAAGGGTATGTGGTTTCCTAGCAGAGGCTTTTTTTGTGGGTGGAGTTGAGTTTGGTTTGGTTTGTCTATTTTACTCCTTTTGTATGTGCTTTTGGTAGTTGCTGTAGTATGAATTTCTTTGAATTTCTTCGATAGTACTGTGGCCCAATCATTTAGTACTTCTGATGGAATGAGCCTTCTTTTCAAAGCTTTTGGTTTTTGAGGAATAGGGTACATTTTTAGATGGGGTTTGTACAGTGCATGTAGTCTATTGCACTCTATGATGCAAGGAATGTCTAATTAACTAGATACAGTCCTTCAAATTTACATAATCGTGACAGTGCTACGCAACTCATGCCTTCTTTGAAGACTGAATAACTGATGAGAGACTTTTTTGTTGACACCTTCAGTGGTAGTACCTCGCGACCTATTATGATTTGATGCTTTTAAATTTTAGACATTTAGTTATAGAAGATGTATACTTAGGTCAATCGTTGCATCAAAGTAAGCTTCTACGGAGACACAGAGACCCTCCACTCCGTTTGTTCAAAATAGTATTGGTTGGGTGAGCTTACACTTGTCGGTGCACCGCAGATTTAAGAAATGAAAACATCTTGAGATAGTATTTGAAATACCTTTAATTGAACGTTTTTAGTGTTGTAGCCTGAGTGGATGACACGTGTTTCGGAAAACATAAATTGCCTTTTTCAAATCCAGGCTAAATGTACATATAACATAAATAAGAAAAAGATAATGAAAAAAACATGATAAGTCACTCATAAAAATCACTTGCAATGATCAGTTATCATGTCATCACTGGCTGCGTGTATAGTGATCTAATCATTGAAAAATTATGTGAATATAAATGGAGCTCAGTGATTAGTTAGCCCATGCTTGACATGCTTGACACAAGGTCGTGTAGAGATGTGGAAGGATTGGGAGGGGAACTGGAGATAATGGTTAGTAAAGTTTTTAATTTTTGATTTTTAAGTCCGCTATTCGAGATCTCGCAGAGAGAGGATAGTTAGTTAAGTATAGGTGAATATAATATATAGACAGTGTGGTAGTAGGATCATGGTACCCTTAATCACTTGCGTGAGTACCAGCATAATGCAAGAAAATAGTAAGTCATGGGTTCAATCCCACCTATGTGGAAATTAAAAACAGACCCTTTAGTTTCATTTGTTTTGCTTATATGAACGTGCATACACAGATACAATTAACATACCCTATATTTCGTTACAGATTAAGTCTGTTGTCATTTGTTAGCTCTGTATTCACACACTCATGCCGTACGAATTCTGTGTAGCCCCATTTTCTAGAGAGTTATTTTCTTGATATGTAGATGGTGCGCTATTAAAACCTGTAGCCACACATAGAGTAAGCATTGGTTATATTTAAAATTGAGATTGGATTACTTTCCATATTTATCAGTCATATTACTAAAAGCGTACTGTTGCCTTCCTTACAGAGGCAGTGTAAAAGTAATGCGGATCATACCGTTTATAGATAGTTCAGGATTGAAGGTATAATAGAAGTAAGTACGTGCGCACACGTTGTGCAGCACGTGTACATAGTATGGTAGGATATAGAAATACAAGACCACCCGTGTGTGGGTGGGTGGGTGGGTGGATTCAGAGGTCTTCCCTTATACCGATGGGTCCTCGTTGAGAGTGTCATCCCATGTAAATGAATGGAAAATAAGTCCTTCCTTAATGTTTTACACGGCAGCCATGTTTTGGAACTTCGAAACGTACGCCCAATAGTTAAGATAGAAGATATGCCCAGTTAAAGATGTGAGCGTAAAGTTAGTACAATAAACCCAGGTTTTTTTTCGTCTAAAGCATATTTTATGTTTTAACATTTGCAGATGATTTTGTAAAAGTATAAACTTCAAACAAAATCAGCATTTGAAATTGAGAAAATATTAGCAGTATGTATGGTCTAGAGAAAAAGTAGTAGACCCACATGAATGGAATTGTGGTTAATGTAGTTTTAGTCAGATATGGAAACAAGGAAGGAGAGAGTGAACCAAGAATACGTATTGTATACGTTTTCATGAAGGTAAGGGGTTTTAGCTTATCCAATTAGCTTAAAATGATGTGTAAATCCTGATGCCAGCCATTTAAAAGTGAACCCGTATATATGCAAGTATATTCAAGTTGCATAGGAGAAAAGAGAGAAAAATACATAATACATATAAGAGTACCAGTGCAAGATATACAAAAGAAATATGATAGCAATAAGTACATTATAGGAAATGTGCCATTTCATTATCAGAATTCAGACCATACTCTACAGTTCGATAGTGCCAGATTAGTCTAGCTTCAGCTCTTCTGAGTTGAAGTTCCTGGTTACCACCTCTTTTGTTCCTCTGAATTGTTTGTAAGTTCATACATTTGATGTCTTGTTTATTGTGCATCTGGTAAGCCATTTGCCAGTGTTGTAACAAGTGAAGGTTGCTATCTTTACTGCTCATTGCTGAAATATGTTCTCTTATGCGTGTTCTTAATTCGTGTATTGTACTTCCAATGTAGATGAGTTTAAATAAGCATTGAATTGCATAAACCACATATTTAGAGCGGCAGTTGATTTGTTGTTTAATTGTTGTTTTGATCCCATTTTTGTCTGTGAATGTGGTCGTTTCAATCATAATCCGGTAGTAAAGATGGATTTATACTCATTTTTAAGGTTTTGGCTCTTTTGAAAATCAAGTTTGGTTGGGCTTTAATATTTTTGGCGATGTGAAGATCCAATTTGAGAAGGTGTTCTTTTAAAGTACTTTCCTGATCACTTTGGTATTTTCACAGAAGGGGTTGATAAATTGTACTGTGTCTTCCTGTTTGGTTAGTTTAATTTTAGGAGAATGTGTTGGCAATATCAATCAATGCTTGATCTAACATGAGACCTTGCAATTTATGAATAGTTACTGCATAAGCTAGTGACAGAGAAAACTGTTCTCTGCGTACATACATGTCTTTGAAAAGAAGGAATTGCGCCATTGTCTACAGTTGACACATAATGTTAGAATTTTCTCCAAACCAGCTGTTTTGGAGATGGATTTATTTAAGGAAGTTTGTCTGTGCTATGAATTTCTACTAGTGGTTGTTTCTCTTTTTGCAGTATTGTTGCATTAAATTGTGTGCAGCTTGCTAGAGCTGGCATTAAAGCCATACAACTGACATTTTTGTGAGCTAATTGTTCCAGGACATCAGTAGCACATGTGTTACGCACGTAAAGCTCATGGATGTGTCTACTATTGAGGGTATACTGCACCTCTTTTGATAGTACACCAAGCCGTATGTTTTTTTAAAATGTTGGCATATGTGAGGTCTGTTGACTGACGCATGTTTTGAGTTAGTTCTCGGTATTGGAAATGTTGCCAAAGATTGACATTGCCGATGCTTCCAAGACTTTTACGGCACTATTTTTGTCCTAATGTTTTGAAGATAGGTTCACCTTTCACTGGTGTCAATTGAAGGAGATATCCAAAAACAATGACATGGTTTCCTCCAAAGAGTTCTCCTCCAAAGAGTTCTTCGTAGTCTGTTTTGAGTACTTCTTGCATTCTGAGGTGAATCACAGCCAACATTAGGTTGGAGACCATGCTGACCTCATCTATTAGGAGTATTTTCATTTGTTTCAAAACTCTGCGTCGCTCCATAGCAGCTTGTGCTTAAAGTTTATAGTACTCTAATTTGTTTTGGTGTTCCACTGGAAGGAGTAGCAATCAGTGTAGATTGACTCCACCTATGTTGTACGCAGCCAACCTGTAGGGTCAGTTATAACTGCTGAAAGATTGTTGTTTGTTATTTGTTGGACATATTTACGGATCATTTTTATTACGAATGTTTTACCTGATCCAGCTTCACCACTTACATACAGTAGTGTATGTTTGTAGTTCTTACAGATGCAAGTTGTACTTTCGTGCTGTATACCATGCTCAATGGTTTTACTTCTTCAAAAATGATATGCTGTTCATTGTTTAGTTGGGATTTCAGTGTTGCAAACTCTTCTGCAGAGTGCTCGTACTGAAGCATAGTGGTGGTTACCTCTGTCATGGCTAATTCTACCTCATTTGCTATGAGTGCCTCTCCAAGTGGTTCTTGGCTGCCTGTTTGCAAAGGTTCACTGCTTTCAGAAGTGTCTACATTTAGTTGTACTTGAGGTTCTTCTTCTTGTTGGCGTTCACTGTCCAATATGGTTTTGTACTGTGTAAAGTTTTCATCAGTAATTGTACTTTCAGTGTATTTGAAAGCATCTTCATAGCACATTTAGGTGGCTAATACATCTTCTTCTTTTCTCCATGGTTTAAAAAGTTGCAGTAGAGCCATGTAGTACAGTTCTTTGTGTTGAGGAGTTTTTAAGGACAACTTCATACGATTAATTAGGCTTTGTTTGGTTAGTGTCACTAGGCTGCCTTCACAACTTTCGACTCTTTATCTACCTTTTTCCTCATTTGGTGTAATGTTGTTTTTGTATGAGAAGCTTTTGGCTTCCTAGTACAAGGACAAGGTTTCTAAAGTAGTACTCCTGTTTGGGTAGTATGTGTCCAATAAGTTGTTCTTCAAAATGTCCTGGCTGTTGGGATCGCTTTTGGCTATTCTTTGTGTGTCTTTGTACGATTTAAGTACTCTATTTATGGATGCAGCAGGCCCAAGGCTTAGCCACACTATATTATCATATTTCCCATATAAGGCTGTGCCGGTTAAGCGGTCAGCGGCTTCGTAGTTTCGACATTCTCTATGGGAGAACATTTTAATGCCAAAGCTGTACAATTTTTGTGCCAGTGTTTTCTCAGAGCATATGTCATCCCAGAGGTCTTTAAGCTCTGCTTTCTCCGATTTGGTTAAGTAGGCGGTGACATATCGTGCAACAGTAGTGAAATTGTCTGCAATGTACTGTACGTCAACATTGGCATTCCATAAGAGGGCAATAATTGCATTGTAATCATTGATGTACTTGGATGCTTTGCACCTTTTATGTAGTATGTGTTTTTAGGAGATTTTCCTTTGACACTGTGTTGAACTGAAGACATGAAGTTTTTTCAATTGGCCTCTTGTTGAAACTGGTCTAGGGAAACCAAAGCGGCATTTGGTATAGTATTTGCCTCTGTTCTTGTATTTGCATCGACAATACTTGCCACACTTGTGTCATTGGAATTGCAAAATGTGTGCTCCTAGGTCACTATGTGTACTTTCCGGAGGGATTTCACAAGTGACATATTTGTGGATGAACTCCAAAACCGTTTCATCACTTTCCTCACCAGATTTAATCCACAAAAGCATGTGGATGTGTGGTGCTCCACTGGCTTGATATTCTTTTTTCCAAAAGAAGTGTTTTACTTCTCCGAGGGGAGGAAATGTTTTATTGCAAATGAAGTGCAGCATTGCAAGGAAGTGATGATGAAAGTAGCGTGAAACACTTACTGGATTGAGAGAGCACAGCACTCTTGGTGTATTCATGTCTATACCTTTTTTGTTTTTGTTTGCTTTGCATAGGAAAGGGTGCCGGTCTTCCCATGCATACTCAGCACAACTTAAAGTGACAAACCATGTGGTTGGGCCAGGGTTGCATAGCATATACTGTACATCTGCGTGCCATTGGAACCAGTACTCTTTGGTGCCACGCATGTTTGCCAAGATATTTGTAACACTACTTTGTAAAACTTTTTCCTTTTGATGCACCTTTTGAAGTAGTTGTGTAGCAGACATGTTTTGGAAATGGGAACCTGTTTTTAATGTGTGGGCAACTCCATAACATAGGGTTGCTAGTTCACTTTCAAAGAGCAGGTGGAATATGTACTCCATGTTCTGTCTAAATCTTGGGTTTTCAGCATACATTCGTAAACAGTGGTATTCTGATGCTGTTATTTGTGTGCTTCTTTCATCATATCTTCCACCTTTTCCAGTGGGGAAGAGTAGAGGAAAGGCTTGTGCTTCCACACTTTTTTCTCATATACTGATTGGGACTCCTTTGGCTTGCCGCATTTGATATGTTTCTAGTGCATCATCTATGGTGTCTGTGGAGTGCAGTGGGGGAATTTTATAGTGGTCTAAAATACTGAAGGCTGGACTAGGCATTCAAATTGACCACTTCTTGTTGAGTCCTGCATTATTTCGGTTGTTTCTATCAGGTTTTCTTCAATGTTTGTTTCCTTGTACTATTCATTGTTCTCTTTAAGGTACTGCAACGCCTCTCTAAATTTGGTTAAGTCCACTAGGTGTTGCCAATTTATTTTGTCTTTTGTAGGTACACCATTTATCAGGATAATCAAAGATTTGTGTATTGGCCTTTGCACTCGTAGAGTGTCTACATTTTCTTTCAGATCTAAAAGTAAATAAACTACTTTACCACAAATGCCTTTGGGAGGTAATTTTGCAGTTTTTGGTTGAAGACGTATTATTGCTTGAAATAGGTGTACTGTTTGTATTATAATGCTCTCATAAAATAAAGCTGCTACAGTGTGTTTGGCATTGGAAACAGTTCCAAATTATTACTAATTGCACATGAAGGCCTTTGGTTATTGTCAAGTTTTGAAGTGCAGTATGTGCACAGTATGGAGGTGTTGGTAATGTTGTACTTGTTATCTGCTAGAAGGTACAGAGCTAATTGAAACCATTGGGATTCCTCTTTGCCTTCTATTTTCTGAATTATATCAACAGTTTTGGTGCTCTTTTTATAGAAAGTTCTACGACAACACACACATACTTGGTTTGGCATTTCAGCACAAGTGCTTTTGAACTTTTGTATTTCTTTTTTGTATGTGTGATGTAAAAAGTTGATATCTGCACTGTTGTCAGTATTGTTGGATGACAATGTTACAGTGGGTAAGTGCTCTTCAGTTCCACAGTATTTCCTTAGGATGTGCTCAATTTCATCACACACTTGTTTGGCTGTACCGTGTAGGAGAATATCATTTAAATGTTGGAGTGCTAAAGCTGGAGATTTTGCATAGTACAGTTTGTAGACTAGATTTCTGATTGTTGAATGGTGGGTTGCTAACATTTTAATACAGTGGAAAGTGCTTTTGCAAGCTGCTCCACAAATACAGGCTAAGGAATGTCTGCGTATTCCAGTGTACTTGCGCACTGGACAGGAGTCCATACTTTGTAATCTTATAATTTTTCTTTTGTTGGTGCCTTTGACATACAGATTGAGGAATTGTTGCACATTTTTGATTAGGTATGGGCAAACATTGCACCTTGATGTGCAAGGCCATTTGTAGGTGAGGCGTGTTGGTTTGGTGGATTGGAGAGTGCCATTTAAGTTTGATGGGGATATTTGTCAAAGAAGTGTTTTTCTTCCATTATGGTATTGGCTATCTTTTCATATCCTCGTCCACTTTGATGTAAGGCAATCTGGTTAGTTAGTTGTTGTTTGTAGGATTCTTCATTGAAGTATGGCTCTGTGTTGGTGCTGTGAATCTACTCACCTGCACATATGTCGCCAAAGGTATCTATGGTAACATTGTGTTTGTTTCGTAGTACTGCTTGTAATTTACCAATTAATCTTGTTAGTGGTTTAATTCTCTTTAAAATTACTATGAACAATTTCAGCTTCACACTTATAGCAGTGTCTACAAGAGCTTCCAGGATTACTTTTCTGAGGTAGGTTTTGAGCGTTGAGCGTGATCTCTATCCTCTACTTGTAAGGTTGTGAAGGACTCTCTGGTGGAACCTTTTTTTATCAAATTAGTTTTCTTGAATGCTTGCTTGTGATTACAGTACTATTTGTACGTGCTCTTTTAGGAGTAGTCTGCTTTCTGTACTTTCTGTGCATTGCTCTCTTTCTGTGTTGCTTTCTACGGAATTACCATTTGGTAAGCATTGTTTAGTAGCTGTTGGTGAAGAAAAGGAAGTGTGGGTGTGCACATTTTCACATGCATATGTGTACAATGTGCGTCAGTGGATGAATGGTAGTGTAGGCAGCAATTTAAGTGCAAGTGTGTGGGTGTGTAGTGGTGTGTAAGGATAGGTTGGGGACATTATGTTAGTATGTGGGTATTGTTGTAATGGTGGTGACATAAGAAACACTTAGCACCTGTAGAGGTGTGATTAGTAACAATAAAGTACATACTGCTGGATGGGCATACATGTATATGCTACAGTAGAATATGAGTGCACTTATTTAGTAAGACAAACAAGAGTATGCTGCTATTGTACTTACTTTGTTGATTCCAGAGAATAGGAGTCTTCTAGGCTGTATTTTGAAGTGTACACTCCAGTAGCTTACCAGAGACTGGTGGCTACTGCTCCTGTATAAGAAGACGGTAAGAAAATATGTTGGCTAATGGCATACTGCTTACATTTGTACATTACATTTTCCAGAACTGTAGGGGGATGTCTTGGCAGGAAGATGAAGTGTGTTTGTATAAATGGAAGGTCTACAATATGAAGGGCGGTTGAGAGTAAAAGCATGTTTATTAAGGGAGTAGGTGGGCAGTTCAGTGTGTGACAGGTTATGGAAAACGTGTGTGTATTAGTGTAGGCCTATTTACTTGACAAACGCAGTACTGTGCAGTGTGGGAGGATGAGACAAAGGTGCGGAAAGATGTACAGAGTGGAAAGTACAATGTTTTTGGGTGTCCATTTACATGCATTTCTGTGCATATGTTTGCCCAGTGCCTGACTGCAGGGATTTCTTAAGGGTTTTAATTTGAATATGCACATTTACGTATGTTACTGTTTTGAACGTGCCGATAACTTTTTTTTATTGCTTAACTGCTGTTGTTATGGATGACGTATGCTTGAAATGTATGCATTTTGCATAGTTTGGTGGGAAAGGGTCCCTGATAGTTGTGTTTGCGATTTGTAGAAAAGTGCTAGGAGGTGGTGTAATGGGGAAACAATTGTAAAAAAAGACAGAACAAAAGAACACAGCAACCTTTTTCATCTACCAATGTGTGTTGCGGACAAATGGAACCTTTGACACCACCTATCACTGTAGGAGCAATTTCATGGTATGTGAAGGGAGGCACAATAGTACACATTTTGAGTATGTTACAGAGATTTATACCTAGGTACTCTGTTGCTACGCATGGTGTATAGTTCTCAACCTTTCATGGCTCTTGGGTGGGTGAAAACAACTGATGTAATTGGCGTGTGAAAGCCCATTGATTGGTATGGGCGTTTAGGGAGCTTAGCAGGTGAGACAACTGCATACGTGGCGGGTGACAGCCACCAAAAGCGTGTGATTTGAGAGGTTTGCGGACGTATAACACAGTTGGCACTGCACTGTAGAAAAAATAGTAATACCTACTGGGTGTGCTGATGGTTAGTGATTCAGATGTTTGTGGGTGCAGAACACGTAGATCGTTCACTCATAATTTCTCATGCAGGTGCTTTTCTTTTAGAAGATATGTCATCTCTGCATCAGTAACGCTGTTACGCACTGTTCATTAGATGTGATACAATTAAATATACACTTCTTGGTTGTAATTGATTTATGCGCATTTAATAGTTTAACAGTAGCCTATCAGGGAGTGCTGCTAAAAGACTACTTGAAATGGAAGAAGGACTGGCCCTGCTCTACTGGGCTGTGGCCCTAATGCTAGTAGGGTAGAATGGTGTTCTTTGTAACGTGCTTGGTATGGAAATGGGACTATGGTTGAGCAATTCACGTGTATGTATGCTTTTGTGTTCTATGGTAGGATGTTGTTTTGTGGCCATGTTAGTGTTAGTGCTTGTAGTGTGATGTTTGTTGTGGTAGTGAATGTTTTTTTTCCTGTATTGCAAATAGTAATCTGTTGCAGTACATACTATGTATGCTGCAGACACACATGTAGTAATATACTGAGGACAAGCCGAGAGCAACCCATAACAAGGAGCACAGAAGAAGGTGTTTCTTGACATGTCCCTTTAGCAAAATTAGAAATAAACACTTTGCATAACTTCTACAAATCGGCCAATTTTTTATTACGCTTAAAATGTGTTTGTGTAGCCCCGTACACAGGGCAATATGTTGGCGAAAGCTGCACCTTTTGGGGGAGTGCATGTGCTACATCCGGGTATTGTGAGGGTGGCTGCAATGGAAATGGGACTATGCAGGAGTTGGGATTGGTCAATATGAATTTGTGGGTGTGGTGTGTAGGAACAGATTGTGGCATAATGTTTCTTTGCCAAAAGGAGTGGACATGGCTACGGGCATGGGTGTGCCATTGAGTAGGTGGACTATATGGCTGTTGGGTGACTCGCGGATACATTGGGTACAACTTTACGCAGAGCGTTGTGCACTTGTAGTACACCTTGGTTTCGATAATGTTGCTCTGCACTGGTATGGATTGTGTGGAATGCAGTGGGACCATGTGGGTCCTTTTTGTGCTAGTTTGGTGACGCTTCCTCAACCAGACATTATTATTGTTCATTGTGGAGGGAACAGTTTAGGGCATGTTACCGGCATTTCACAGCAGTTTGCAATGAAGGAGACATTTTGCCAACTAATGGAAATGTTTCCGAATTCACACATAATATTTTCTCGCATTGTTCAGAGGGAAAAGTGGCTGCGTTCTTCCTTCTGTGGTCTACAAATGGAGAAAGCGTGGTGCAATGTGAACAAGGCTGTGTGCGCTTTTCTCTGTGACATTGCCATTTTCTCCTTCAACAATGAAAACATAACCTTTCATAGTAGGAATTTTTTTTCGTTCAGATGGAGTTCATCTGACTGATGCTGGCGATTAGATCGTTCTGCGTAGTATCCAAAATGCCGTACAGTGCTTCCTGCAAGTGTAGGATGCATTTTCCCAGTGGTCCTTCCCCAATTGTAACATTTGAAATACAAATACTACCAAAAAGGCTCTTTTCAGAGCCACTACTTTTTAAATGCAAATGTGTACAATGCTTTTGATGGCATCTCACCGCTAATTGTTGCTATCTCTGTACGCAGCGCTTTTAGGCTGCGTCACCGCCTGCATGCTTCATTTGAAGTTCTGTTTTTGGACACTAGAAGGTGGCTCTGAAAAGAGCCTTTTTGTTCGCCCTGCTTTCTAGCTGTGTAGCATTTGTCCTGTTGTTACAAGAGACACCAGAAAAGACAGCAGTGGAAGGGAGATTTCACAAAGCATACCAATCACAGGGATAAGAAATGGTAAGTGGAGAGTAGAAGATGTAAGGTGCACCTTACTTGGGTAGGGGGCAGTGTTTGCCATGGTCCTGGACTGCTGACTCAAAAGCACTTCGACAATGTTCTCCCCTACATAGTACCGCCTAACAGTATATGCACAATACAGTGACCTTTGAAAGGTAGGGGTCTGTTGTATTGTGTATGTCCTCCAAGGCTAGAAGATGGGAAAACAATGGAGTACTGCCCCATCACTTTCTACAACTGATTCCTCCAAGGTGGGGGCAATATCATCCTCTGACTGAGGGTAAGCCACAAGCAGAGGAGTGTTCAGTTTTCTGGAAACTCCGAAAGAACAGTGTGCAGCTGAACAAGAAGTGTGAGCTTTATGAAGTAGGAATGACTGGTGGTGGTATGAACCAATGTTGAAAATCCATGTGCCATCTGCCACCTTAGCCCCACTATACCTTCCTTTAGTATTATTAGATCAATAGTCAACAAATTCAATTTAAATCTGTTAAGGTAAATCAAAGTGCAGAGGGGAAAGGACTGTCCTGGCACATGGACAAGTGTATCTACATGAAAACAAATGAGTTTGCAAGCTGGGGAACTCCCATCCCCGCAGAATGGGGCTGATTCATGGAATTCTTTGTGCCAAAAAAGGGGGATTTGCGCGTCATTCTGCCCGCAAATCCCTGTTAAACAAATGGGAATTTTCGGGCAGAATGGCGCACAAATCCCCATTTTCCGGCGCAAATAATTCCATGAATCAGCCCCAATATCTTAGGTTAAACACCAAATGATTCTAGTATGTGTTTCGACACTTATTGTAGATGAGCTCATTAAAAACAAATTTAAAAAACTCTTATCTAGATGCAATCAGTAATGATTTGTCATTTATATTCCTAGTTTATCACACTCAAATTATGATTTGCGGTAGTCCCTTTTAATAATTACAAAACATAGAATAAAGAGAAATATCCCAACGCGTTTTGAGAGACTTTCTCTTCATCAGAGGAATGTTCTTTCATATCCTATACAAATAATTAAAACAATAATAATATCAGTTTTGATGGTCCTCATCTCAGTAGTTGCAAACATCATTACATTCATCAAACAGAAACAAATTTTATAATGTCTATACCTTCAATGTCAAGGAATTGAGACTAATCGGTCTAGTGAATCATTTGATGATATAGTCATAAACATACACCTATTAATAAATAAACACAGTCAAATACCTATTTTTTTATTTATTTGTGTTTATGGTTAATACAAACCTTCACACAATAAAAAAAACAAGATTATTAAAAGAAAAAGCATATTACAGCACAGGTTTCATATAGGCAGACTCAGGAAAGACAATTGATTAATCAGCAATTATAATTAAAACAACATTTTCAGTTAAAGAAAAAAGCTTCCATAAAAACCAAAAATGTCAATAGTAAAATCTATTATGAAATCACTTATATAAAAGTTAGACCCATTGACCTATAATGTTAATATTAATCAATGTAATCACATTTCTAAGAAGTAATTACAATCCTATGGGATAAAACATGGGCTCCTTTTTACATATTCTGGGAAATTATTATTCGGGCGAGTGCCATCTTCCATATAAAATACACGGCTCCAGACATAACAAATGATTCGCCCGAAAAAATTGCATCCCAGAATTGCTTTTCTCCTATAGATGTAATAGACGTTACAAATTAACTGTAACTATGGTCATGTTCCGTAATTAATTGCAAACATTGTGTCAGGATATGTCTAGTTGTTTCGATGTTCAATCCACAAAGACGACAAAGTCTTTTCTCTCTAGGGATCTTGGCCTAGACTCAATCTGTTACACTAAGTATATGATTACCATTAGAGAAAGCGATATATAAAAACTCACATACCTATTGTAAAGGTATGTTTCTCTAAAATCTTCACTTCTTTTGTTCACCTAAAACTCCTGTGGTTCTGTAAACGGGAAAGACAAAGAATCTCCCTCAATGTTGTAATCTGTCAATTAGTGTGTCTCTATATCCAGGGTCTATCCCATCTATGTATGGAGTAAGAGATCACTCACCTTCCTAATTGCTAATTTGTGCCTGTTGGCTGCTAGAACTGAACTTCACAGTGCTCATAAAACTTCACAGTGCTTTTCTTCCAAGAAATAACAATGTACCCACATCTCGTATTAATGTGTGCCTGTCACATAGTGAAACAACTGTAGCTTGTGCTTGATCCACTAAAGTAATCAACAGAGATTTTCCATTTACTATAAATAAGGTAAAACCTCCTATATGCCTCACAACTAAGGCCAGTTTTAAAAATCAGAAGGTTAAGAAGGGAAAAATTACCAAATATCAGGAAGCCTCTTCCTCACAGGTACCGTATTCACCACCTGGGACCAGTCTGTTTAAACTTAGATGGTGTGTGGGGGACTGGAGGTCCCCATCTTGGGAACTAATTTGTTTTGTTGTGAGAGGGAGGCTCGCGCATAACTACCGGCCTTACTTATAAGGCCTGTGTTGGCTTCCTGTCCCTTGCGATAGAAAGGTTGGCTGTGGTTCCATAAGACATCAGCTGGAATGTTAACCTTTTCTGTAATGCAAGCACACATTTCCTGCATTGTACGGTGGTGGTAAGCTTGGGCAGCTTGAGAACCATGCAGTCCAAAATACTGAGGAGGGTCATGTTCATGCATTTGTAATATTATACAGAAGTGGCCTCGGTTCAGGTTCACTTACCGAGGACTGCACACAGCGGAACTAGTAACATTGAAAAGTATGGTGTGAATGACATTCGAATGACTTAAATGAAGCTGGGGATGATGTTGACAAAATGTGTGACGCACAAAGTCAGTCAGTGGTCACTAATCCGCCAAAAATAGATAACAATAAAAAGACAGTAAACGCTCATGTGAATATGGGCATTAGAGACTGTGCTGTGGAACCATTCAAATGCATAACTATAGAAGAAGTTGAAAAACGCTTAAATAGTGACTGGGCCTCTAAGCGCCCTCCAACTCCACAAGAAGCTATGAATAGGAAACAAAGTCTTGAAATAGGCACAGTTATCTTAGCCAGAATAACACAACCACATGCTGATATAGTAACAAATGTGAATGGCACCAAGGATAATAAGCTAGTACCGAATGATGCTCACTGCGAATCTCCCAATATGCCTACTATACGTGCTCGTGAGATTAACTCCACAGCTGGGATAGACCTCCATCCCCCTCTGAATCGAGCAGTGGTGTTACAAATATTTCACGAAATCGTCCCTCTTCGAGTTATCAAGAATGATGACATGTATGGTGCTTATCTAACGCCATAAGAGAATACATTCTCCAGTTTGAGAATGAGCTTTTCAAACTTGGTTACTATTGCTCTGAGTGGAAGATGCCGACAGCCAGCCAAATATGGCCATACACCTGTTACCAATGCGCCGAGAGCTGCATGGAAGTGCGGTTGATATTGCATCGGAAAGCTAGTAGAGCCAGCAGAGCAGTCAATGCAACAATCCCAGCCAATAGACAGAGTGAAACAGAGTATATTGCACCTCATCAAAGCTATGCAAACGTAAATGATGGCAATTGTCAGGGGCTGCCTATGGCTCTTAAGCCGCATTTTTATGTAACATCTCGATGACACTAGCGTTATCTGTTCATGGAATACTAGGGGGTTCTTCCATTACTCTGCAGATGAAGGTTTGGTGGCACACATAGATTTCTTCTGTATCATAGCTCTACAGGAGACCTGGATAACTGAATCCTGTGACATTGATGGTTGCAGTAATCAGCATATTAAAGCAATCAAGTTCCCTGTTGGAAGACCGAAGGGAGGCTTGCTGGTGTCTGCACATACCCATTGACTATCTGTGAAATTCAGTGGTCGACCAAGATGGTCCAAGTGGTCATTATCTACTGTGACCTCCCCAAAGCCAATACAATATTATTGTAAACATCTATGACCTTACCAGCTATGTTGCTAGTAAGATTGATATTGTTACTGTCAAAAATATTTCAGAGATGCACAGGAGTGGATAATGGGAGAGTTCAATGCAAGAACTGGACGTCGCATTGCATGGCAGCGCAAGGGGTTTCAGTCCAAACCTTACACTCAACCTGAATCTAATAGACAAGGAAAATGGTGAGCAACCCTGTTCCGTGTTCCGTACCTATAACATGACAATGTTAAATGGTAATTGCCCGGGAGACGCAACTTTGGCGTTTAGCCGGATCAGTGACAAATATTGTTCTATCCTGGACTATGTTTTTGTTAGTGACAAAGCTCTGGAAATGGTACCAGACATGGCCATCATACCTCATGATGAGAGTGATCACCTGCCATTATGTGTTTTAATAACAAGGAAGCCAAGTATTGACCATTAGTACCACTTTTTCCCCTTTCCTCCTCCCTCCTCCTACCCCACCCCACTTACCTTCTATCTCGCAGTCTCCGGCGGGGGACGATGGAAACCTCCACCGTGTGGAGACTCGGAGCAGGGCCATCCCCGCTCTAAGCCTCCACACGGCTGGAGGCTTCCATCGTCTCACGGCGGAGACCGCGGTAGTTATTTATTTATTTTTTTCTTCCCCACCCACTTACCTTCTTTTTCCTTCTTATCTCGGGAGCGGGCACGCTGGGAACAGAGTGTTCCCAGTGCGCCCGCTCCCGATGGCTGTCATGGAAAGGGAAAACAGACTACGTTTTCCCTTTCCCGGCAGCCATTTTTTTTGCAATTTTTTTTTTCCTGTTGCGGAACAGAAAAAAAAGCAATTAGTACCCTGGTCTAACGGGCCGGGGTACTAATGGCAATAAGCCCCTCGACTGCGGGCCAATACGCTCTGGCCTGTAACTACAGCCCCGGGGGTATTACCTGGGGCGATATTGGCCCACAGTCAAGGGGCTTATTGCCACAATATCACATGAATGGTGACATGTACATCAATAGTAGGTCTAATCGTATCATGTGGAATCCGACAAAACTAGAAAAAGCCAGAGCTATTGTTGACCTTGCTCTTCCGCAAGTTCTACATAAATGACATGTTCAAGATGATGGTCTGGATCAAGAAGTACTACTTGATTTCACCAGAGTGGTTAAGTTAATAAAAGATGCTACCACTAACAAACGCTGCTATAGGAGTGTAATTGAATGATGGAACCAGGGAAATTGCCACAAATTCAAGTATGATCAACTAATTCAAGCTGCTAAAAAGTAACTGAGGCTAGTCATTGCAGATGTATTAAAACCAAGGATGATTGTCTACTGGCTGATGAGCTTCCCTCACACATCAAATGTATTAAGTCCACCTATTGCCGATGGCTAAGAAAACGAGCTGTGGATGCACTTAGCAAACCATGCAAGATTTAACAATAGTAGGGGCATCTGGTCTCTAATGAAAGGTACTGCAAAGAAAAATCTTCCCATTAATAGTGTTAGTGAAAAGGGTTGGGAGCACCATATTCGAAACATCTTGGGTGCTGTCGTCCCTGTAGATGAATTGCATAATATGGATACTCAGAAATGGATATGCAAATCTACGATACATGATATTTCCAACCTGCTCATGCTGTTTCCTATCTCGTGGGCCATTGGTCTGGACGGCACGTGTAATGGCCTGTTAGGACTATCTCCTTGGAGGTGGGCTAGTGCCTTACATACTCTCTTTACATGTATCGGCAAATGTGGGAATGTTCCTAACTCATGGAAAGAAAGTATCATACTCCCAATTCATAATAACGGATGCTGGAATGATCCCTTGAACTATCGCATGCTAGCCATGTTAGATATATCCGCAAAGATATTTGCAAAGGTGTTACTCAAAGAATTTATTCTGTGGATCTGCGAGTATGGGATCCTTTCCCCTAATCAGACAAGTTTCAGAGCACTACCTAGTACCTACAACAACCTTCTAATTCTGGTTAGTGCCATCGAATATGCTTTGGTACGTCGCCAACACCCAGTTAATGGCGCTTTCATAGACTTCAGTGCCACGTTTGACACGATTATGAGGAATCGTCTGTGGAACAAACTTGTTGCATGGGGGAGTCCTCCCGGCCTGGTGTCTATGAAAAAGCTGCTATACTCTGAAACCTCTGTGCGAGTCAGACTAGATGGGGTAGGGTGAGTATGTGAGCCATTTCCCATGGTCCGCAGGGTTAAACATGGTTGCATCTTAGCTGCCCTGTTTAAATGGTATCTGGCCGACCTGACAAGGGCATTTAAAACTATACGATATTGTCTGGTTAAAATTGTAGGGCTTAAAATGGATTGGCTCCGCCACGCTAATGACTTGTTAATGCTTGATTATACACCAACGGGTCTTCAGGCTAAATTGGACATGTTGGGCTTTTATGCGAAAGATAATCAGCTCTGAATTAACGTAGCCGAAGCTAGAATCATTGTCTTTTTAGGTAAAACTAAGATTCAAAAGTCTAATCGAAAGATTTGGACTTTAGACCAGAAAACAGATTGTAACCTGCTATAAATATCGCGGCATACACCTTGACAATAAACTCAAGTGGACAACACAATGGAAAGAAACAAAAGCTAAGTGCATGAAGATGTGTCATGCGATATGTCATTTCATTGGCACCCAGGGGGGGGTCTATAAAGACCATCTTACTTTTGTAAACGCCCAAGATTGTGCCTTGCATGACATATGGGGTAGACGGATGGGGGTCAGAATACCCAAATGGTTATCAGTTGAATACCTGGCTTTGGAATCCATTGTAATGAGAATTGTTCCAAGAGTGGAGTACAAGTTAGTAATGAGTTATGAGAACCTGCTGAAAATAGCTAATGACACAATTATGGTGCTTGTGATGCAGGCCTATAGAAATATAGGAGATTGCAAGTTATTTGGTAGATTAGGTTACCTGCGGGTGAAACATAATGGATGGATGAAATAATTTGATGCAGCAAAGATAAACCCTTCTGTTGATACTCTGAAGATGTGACTGAAAGAAGAAAATACACGGTTACAGTATTGAAAATGATGTTGCACATCTGGCTACCACTGTTAAGAGCAGCAATTTCATCCAAGTGATGATGTCCAACATAGTGGCTCCAAGCTACATCTGTGCCTTTCCAAATAGTGCCACCATTAGAGCATATCTTCTGTTTCAGTTCAATGCAAGTGAGGTGCTGGAGATGAAGGGCGCTAAACTTGGCATTCCGCGTGCAGACCGGCTATGTAGATTATGCGGTGAGATTGAGCTTGAATCAGTTGAACATATTATGTGCCACTGCTGTAGTTTAGATATACTTAGAACGTGACATATCAAATCATATAGTAATATTCATTGGGATGAAGATGTAACTGTAAGATGGATCAGGCTTCTTGAGGGCAATGATGCCAATTTGATTTTTTATATGATGACATTTTATGAAGAATGTTTGAAAATGTTAAGAAATGTAATGGTTTTATATGCAAAGTTACCCCAAACTGTACGTGTATTATCACAATAAATAAATATTACACTGACCAAGGGGCAGGGGGAAAAGCCAGCATCATCTCTATTAGGAAACAACAGAAAAGACGGTTCATGATTCAGGGAGACATAGTGCATTATTTGCAGTCGCAGTTATTGCATAGTAGGGAGATCCTGAGAAAAATGTCTTGTTCATTCTCATGTAGCAGACAGACCCTGTAAAATGTTCATGTTCATGGACCTTGTATGTCAAGGAGATTCTAAAACCTCATTTTGGAAGCTCTAGAGTTACACAGAGACCCCAAAATACTCTCGAGAATGATTTTTGCTGTGTTGAAAGGTGTACCCCCCTCTGTCACTGACCTTGTAAAAACGCAGGAACAGAACAGTAGCAGCTCAAATGCTACTGTCATCTCATAACGTTATGGCAGCCACCAAAGGTCAGTCACTACAGCGATCCATTTCATACCACTAGCCCCACTAATCAACCCTGCTCCTATTTCCATTATGTGGCCTGAAGTTAACAAGAAGTCTTCATCATCAGAGCTGATGTAGTGGCTGTGTGTCTAGCCATTGTTTTTCTCGATGATGTGTTTTTTAAATGTAATTAATTTTATTTTGTAACATGGGGCACTGTGGGGCTCCTTCAGTCAGATACAATGGCCTTTGCATCACAACCGTTTATCTCAAACTATACTCTGACAGGAGGGCTGCTTAGCGTTTGTATGGTAAGTCTCAGAAATGCTGCTGGACGACTGACCATCTACTGGACCAGCACTGCAGTGAATCATCATCCCTAGCAATGTGAAATGTGTCAAGCAGTTATGCATGCACCATCTGAGCTACTCAATGGGCCTCATTCCGAGATTGGAGGTAGCCATGGCGCTATTTGCGCCATGACTGCCTCCAATACCGGGTCCGGCACCGGTCTGGTTCAATGGGGATTTACTGTTGCATTACAACCCTGGAGTGACCGGTAAGTCCCCATTGGACCAACCATTCCCCTTTCCCAATTGAGCCCCCATAGGGCTCAACGGAAATGGGGAGGGCGCTAATAACAGGCTCGCGAATAGCAGGCCCGTTATTAGCGCCCTGGTCCCGTAGCAGGACCCGTAAAGGACGTGTGGTTAGACCACACGTCCTTTACGGGTCCCGCTAAGGGACCTCGGAATTGGGCGGTAAGGGATTCCCGGCAGCGGTCTCCTTACCGGTGCCCAGTAGACCTTACCGCCCAACTTGTAAAGACCCCCAATGTCTTTTGTATGTTCTTGTAAACCCTATCTGAATGGGGGATTCACCCTTTAGTCAGGAGTGTATCCCACAATTGTGGAATTCAGTGGTGTGGTAAACATTGTGGTAATCCAATTACGGCCAAGAAAGTGGTGGTAGCAGAAGTGCCACCACATTTGTACTAGTATGCCAAACTAGTAATGAGGCCCAATGTGTATTGTGCTTCCCAGCCAATCAATCGATGCAATTAGCACTTCCCTTCTTTCTGCCACAGAGAGTGGACTCAAATTCCTCCTCTTTTGAATACAGGTGCTGCTGATTGTGACAGTGATGCTTTTAATTTTAAACTCATAACTCTGTGCATGCAGAAGCTGCTTTGGATGTTGGAAAACATCCTATAGTCTCATGCCTTCATCTCCCCATCACATTTAGGTGGCAATTGTAATGGTAAATTCTCTTCCCACTGACAGAAAATGACTTGTGTGTGTATCACACACAAGATGGGTGCTGTGATTCTCTCCTCCCTAGCACAAGAATTCACCAGATGATGCACATGGGGACTGAAACTGGCATTGATCTCAACATTTTGGGGGACAACATCAAACACTTGGCTTTACCAACAGGCTTATTACCTTTTCTTAGAGGAGCATGAATCACTTTCACATATAGTTTATCATATAGTCAACACACAGATACATTGGGCCTCATTACAACCTTGGCGGAGGACCATGGTGCTATTAGCACCATGGTCCATGCCGCTAAGGTTGCAATTCCACCATGGTGGATGGCGGAATTACCGCCCCATTCCAGGGTGAGTGGGGTGGTAATTCCCCATTCACCAATGGCCCCTTCCCCATTCCCATTTTTGCCCCATAGGGCATAATGGGAATGGGGAAAGGCGATAATTACGGCACCGTAAATTACGGTGCCGTAATTATCGCCACGGTCCCTTTGCGGCATGGCTTTTAACGCCTGCAAAAAGCAGGCGTTAAACAGCCATCCCGCAAAGGGAACCTTGTAATCAGGCGTTAAGGGTCAGCGCCGTTTGCGGCGCCGTAAACCCCTTAACGCCTTAGTCGGAATGAGGCCCATAGAGTACTATGGCTAAGGTTTCTACTGAGAAGAACTTTCAGATCACCAATGTAAAAGTAATTGGGAGTAAAAGGGTGGAAACTACGATGGATGTGGCATCTTAGTGGTATCCATGCTTCATTCCTCCCTATCTTCACATCATTCCACCCTGTCAGTCTTTTTGCAAGCTAGCTCATCTTTCGCTCTTCTTTCTGACTCAGAAACTGTTTGCTTTCTCGCTTATGCTCAACCTACTGTTCCCCCATAACACCATATCACCTCTCTCTCATTCCTAAAATCTATCCCCTGCGCCTACCGCTCCTTACCTGTTTGATCAACTCTTCCCTTTCTTCTGCACCTTTTCCATCTTCATTCAAGGAGGCCACCATTATCCCTAGTCTAAAGAAATCCTCTCTTGATCCCACTTACCTCTACAACTTCCATCCTATTTCTCTTCTTCCCTTTCTTTCTAAACTACTTGAATAGGTTGATTATTCCCAGCTTCCCTACTTTTTCTCTCCTCGCTAATCTCATTTCGGGCCTTTTCACTCCACCAAAATTGCTCTTTTAAGCATTTCCAACTCCCTTTTTTCTGCACAACACTCCAAACTCTCTTCAATCAGTATCCTTCTTTACTTATCTGTCACCTTTGAAACTGTGGATCACCCTACCATTCTTTCAACCCATACCTCGCTTGGACCTTTTAGCTCTGTACTACACTGGTTTGCTTCTTATCTACATGATCACTCCTTCTCTGTCTCTTCGTCTGGTAACACTTCTCTCCCATACCTTCTTATCCACAGCATTCCCCAGTGCTTTCCTCATCTCTTCTTTTGGGTTATCCTGCCACTTCTATGCAGACAATTCCCAAATGCTTGTATCCTTCTCCGCTTTCTCTGATAACCTTCACTCTAATATCACCACCTGCCATCTTGCCATCTAATCTTGGATGAGCACATATTTTCTCTCACTAAACCCTTCTAAAACTGAAAATCTTTTTTCTCTTCTTCTGTTGTCCCATCCCCTCTCCCTCCCCCTTGTATTCCCTTTCCTCTGAACTCTCTTTCGTTCAATCTCGGGGTCCTTTCGACCTTGCTCTTTCCTTTTTTCTCACATCGATGCTAATGCTAAATCCTCCCGCTATCAACTCTTTAACATCCGTAAGGCTCATCCCTTCCTCTGTTTTCATTCAAATCAACTCCTTTTCTCAACTCTAGTGTTCTCACACCTCGCCTATTGCTCTTCTTTAAGTATTGGTCTCCCTTCTTACTGTCTTGCTCCTTTATGCTCGCACACTCTGACTGTTTCCCCACTTGTTCTTCGATCACCCCTTCTCACCTCTCTCTCGGCTTAACTTTAATAAACAACTGCTGTTTCACTTCCAAACTATCATCAATAAAGCTACCCATGGTCTTGCCTAATCTTATCTGTACTCCTTACTCTCCTTCTATACTCCCCCAGAGCCTTCCATTCATCAAACAATTTCTCCTTTCTTCTATGAAGTCCCCCTGTGCACATTCTCGTTTTCGCTCCTTCACTGACCCTTTCTCTTACACATCTGAAAATGTTTCTACTTGATTCTCCTTCCTAAACTCTACTCTTGCTCTCGTTTTTGTGAAGATCACTTTATGATGTTGCAAGAACATATATGCCTGACATCTGGGAGGACATGCAGAGGGAAATAGACAGAATCATTTTTTGATTCAGAAATTTGGAATCATGGTCAGCAAGCTACAACATATATTGGTGGCAAAGTAGGAACATTGCTAAACTAATGAAGCATGAAGGGGCAACATGTAAAGATACACAGTGGTTGTAAAAGTTGTAGGAAAGCAGATTGTATTTTTCTTGGAACCATACTGCACTCAAGAAACAGTTAATTTTGTAGGCTTGTAAGACTAGACTTATTTACAGCTTTTCTTTTTAAGGTGAGGACATATTTATGAGGAGACATAACACTGAAATGGATTGAGGAGCCCCAGTGACGAATGCAGAATGGGAACACATTAAAATCGAAATGACTGTCACAGGAATTCTTTAAAATAAATCTGGGAGTTGCTCTACTCGTACATGCAAGATATTTGCAGATAATTCCAAGAAAGAGAAACACTGCTGGATTACATAAAGCATGAAGTAATTATAGATAGCACCCAGGGCGGGGGAAGCAGCCAATAAGGTTCTGTGGACTGAAACAACTGATCTCAGCTCATGTTCCACAGAACCCAAAGGCTGCCTACCTCGCCCCGCTCTGCCATCTTCTAGCTACTTACCCTTTCCCTTTAAAAAAGTTATCCCAACCCACTTACCTAATTTTGGCAGCCGCACTACCCATTGCCGCCGCACCCACCACCTCATTGTATCTCATTTTTCCAGCTTTCATTGAAATCAAAGAGAGGCTCCTTAGGGAGCCCTACCTTTTACAACCATGGCACCCATCGTGGCAAACTATTTTCATTCATTGAACAAGACTTGCGCGGCGTTCCGTTCAATGTATAAAAGCACTTTTTTGTATCACCCTGGGTTACCACTTTGGTAACACAGGTTGCTAATGGAGTTAGTAACCCATTCCACCGGCTACACCAGAGGTAACACCTTAGAGCCCTCGTTAACTGCCGTCGCCTCGCTCAGGGCATTAACTAGGTTTGCCGGGCTGTTACCACCGGTACAAGCATTGGAATGGGTTACTAACACCACATAATACCACAATTATACAGAGAGAGAGGAGGAGCGCGCATCATATTATCTTATATCATAATAAACATATAAACTAAGGTTCTACTAAACATATGAGCAGGAGTAAGGATGTCATTTCACCTCATTAAAGTAGTTTTTTACCCCATACATCAACTTAACAGAACCTCCACAGATTTTGAAACATTATGACCTTGGTGGGTAGTATGAAGTAACTAATGCCATTGGAAGCAGAAAAATCCTTGTCAATTGAGATAAAATTAAGCAAGAGCTACTTGGTTTGGGTTTGGTTTCTTTGTAATAAACTGAGAGCCCAATTGTGAGTAAACAGTTTTCTTTAGGGCCCTTAACCACTTCAGTGGAGTTTATTTTTTGAAATGTATTTATTTGAGTATTTGTCAAATGATAAATTCCATAGGAACTGGACAGGCAAACTTGTATATGGGCACAAATATCAAAACTGAGAGAACCAGACTATGCGACTGAAAAATGATCACCAGAAGAGGAATGCTTTTGGTTTTCTCCAGAAGGTCTAAAGAGTATCAATCCTATGACGCTGGCCAGGAAGCGTGTTCCACAGTTTGGGGCCAATCTCAGCAAAGTGCCTGTCACCCCTGGAGCAGCAAGGCATGCGGGGAACAACCAAAAGGTTGCTATGCATAGATCTAAGGCACCTGTCTGTCTGATGCCATTTCAGTAGCGCAGTCAAGTATGGTGGGGCCAGGCCCAATTTGCAGTTGAAGACACAGCAGATGATTTTAAACTGTATCCACTGCTGAACCAGAAGCCAGTGAAGTTGTTGTTGAAACAGTATGATAGACAAGCCTTTCGATTACTGGTAAATCAGATTAACTGATGAGTTGTTAATCTTATACATCCTGCCTAGTTGGGAGCTCAGTAAACCAGAATAAAGCACATTGCCATAGTCAATATACAAATTGATAATAGTCTCAGTGACCAACTGCCGATGTTCTTCAGGGATGAAGGGCAGAGCACTTTTCAATAACCAAAGACTTTGTTAATTGGAGAAGAGAAAGATAGACACCGGTCTCACAGTATCCCCAACTTTCTCACCTTGGCTTCAAACGAAGACGGAAACACAAAAATGTGTGGGGGCTAGGGATATGGAGAGCGTTGTATAGCAGTGATTTTGGGGCAAGCAGTAAAACCTCCCTTTTACTGGGTTTAGGTAGAAGGCAGTTGCTGGTCAGACAGTCATGAGCTTTGGTTAAAACTTCCACCAGGGCAGGGAAAGTGTCGGAAGGGCCGGAGACCTTAACACAAATCTGCATATCATCTACATATGAGTAATATTGCAACTGAAACCTGTGTAAATTTGTCATCAAAGGTTGCATTTACATAATAAACAACAATGGGGACGGTGGTGAACCCTGAGGCAATCCACAGCCCAATTTAATTGGTTCTGATCTATAAGGAGCAATGCTAACCCTTTTGTTCGCGGTGAGTGAGAAAACTCCTAAACCAGTTAGGAGTCTGATCAGTCATCCCTGTCAGACTATGGAGACGAGAGATCAAGGTCTCATGATTTACAGGGTCTAACGATTCACTTTGGTCCAAAATAATTAATAGGGACATCTGACCATTGTCTGAATTGGCTAGGATGTCATCCCAAACTGCCAAGAGGTTTGTCTCTATGCCATGCTTGGGGTAAAAGCCTGATTGAAAAAGATCTCTGATTTTTGTATTTTCTGTGTAGTCTCACAGTTGTAAAATAACAATTTTCTTCAGGACCTTTACTATCCAAGATGAGTTAGCAATGGGTCTAAAATTATTTAAAATAGAGGGATCGAAAGCTGTTTTTTCTAAAGGAGGAGAGATTAAAACCTTCTTGAATGATGTTTGCACTATAACTTGAGAAAGGATTGACAATATGAGCAAACATGGGGGCTAGTTGAGCTGCTGAATTACCTGCTGCCAAGGTCGGTATCTATCTTAAGCTGTGTAGGTTTGAGCTGATGATGTAAGGAAGAGACTTGTTCAATCGAGGTGGTTTGCAATACAAAAGGAGAGAAGGCCAGTGAAGTATTGTCTACTTTTCTCAAATGTTGACCAGCGCTAAAATCAGACTGTGGGAGGCTGTTCTATATATCCAGGTCCTTTCTAAGTGTGGCTAGGCTTATGTGTTTTAGTGAGATTGTCTTGAATGTCTACAGTTTTAGAAACAAAAAGACATTAAAATCGTCAACCAACTGTTCGGAAAGAATAAAGGCAGAGAACAAGCAAGAAGGTTGAATACAATTTTTGATGGTCCTAAAAACTTCCTTTGATTTCTTGGTTGATACCAGAAGTTGATTTTGAATGTAGAATGCTTTGGTGAGAACAACCCCTTTCTTGTAGGCTGACTATGCTTTCCAAACTATCTCCAAACAAGCAGTATTGCGGTGATGCCACCAGTTTATTTCCCCTCTTATGGCTTGTTTTTTAGAGCCAGTTAGTTCGATGAATACCATGATTTCTAATTCTTTTTGCAGTCCGCTCGCTTTATGGGGGCATGCTGATTGATTATCGGCAGCAAGATATTACAACACTGGTACCAGAAGAAACCACAGTCCCCATTGTTAACCAAGGGAGGTATATTAGCTACCAAATTCGAGGTGGGGATTTTAAATAAGGCAAGTTTAGATCAATACCTTAGGGGGACTCTGCTCTGGAATCCTTACCATATCAAGTGAAGCTAGAATAAACAGTCACATATAATGATCACTCCAGCTTTCAGGGGTCATAGTAAGGGACTCAATAGCTGCAGGCCTGCTAACAATTACATCAAAGCAATGTCAAGCCAAGTGTGAGGGTGAAACCGTTGCAAACAGAATAGAATGAACAGATCAAATGGGCCTCATCACAAGTTGGGTGGAAGCCCTTAAATTCGGTGGTAACAGGGTTACCGAGGCATTTAAGGGTCTGCCCAATCATGAGCATGGCGTGTTTACCCCCAGCTCCGAGCTGGGGGTAAACACGCTGGAAAATTTGCAATTTTCGGCACAATTACCACGCGATAATACCGTCAGCTGTAATTGCGCCGACAATTCCCCACTGGGTCCAATGGACCCAATGGGGAATGGGGAATATCATTTACCGCCCAACCTGTGATCCGGCAGTAATACTGCCAGACGGGTGTGAGGTAACGTAAATAAAGGCCCATGAAAACAGTGAATCCAACCCGTCTTCAGCGCTTACTCTAGCTTCCTTTTCCATGGCAATACGCAAGTTATGGAGGGCCCCTATGGCATGGGTCAAAGATCTGCAAATGAGCAGCATAGGGCACCAGCCGCCTAACCTGGTTGAAACAGGCCTTAAATAGCTTCACATTCACAAAAGTCCTATAAGATCTAAGTGTGGGGGGATGATCTAACCGGAAGGCGCTTTGTGGCGGAGCGTGCCAGGGAGTGTAGTTACTGCCATCGAGCACACCGATAGAAAAATTAAAAAAACAAAACTGAAAACTGGTATCAGAAAACTGCAATAGAGGGTAATGCTGGTGAAAAGGTTAGGAGAACACAGGTCACAGTGCAAAAGTAACACCCATACACAATTCTAATTATCCCCTATAGTCCATTACCCTATTGGTCAAACCTTGAGAGCTACTAATTTGCCACTATGAAATTGATTAAGTACCAGGTATATTGTTGCCATAATACGTTTCTTTAATTGAGTAAAACATTCTTGACCATCACGTGATGTGCACACCTCCATAGTGTACTGATCAAAGTGTGAACAGGGAGGTCAACTCTGATTTGATAATACAATGGTCTTCTTCATTATACAAGACACTGTGGCATGCACAAACAGCTCCCCATCCTTATAGATATATTCATTGGCATCATCTCTGCTCCTACCATTCCAAATCATGGTACAGCCCTAGCACCTGTACCCCCTTATGTCTCTGGGAACCCGGCCCATGAATGATGTGATTGGGGCATCACTCTTAGGTCTGAATTTCACTTGTTTATTTGTCCCTAGATTGCATCATCTACAGTTTAAATAGGCTGACTGCTCTTCGGGTGTGGGAAGTAGTGCTCTAAATCTTCACCAAGCTTCTTGGCATCACAGAACCCATGCCCTGATCACATTAATGTAACCTTTAAAGGATGCATCCCTACCCTTCCTCCCTGGATGCAACAGTACTTTCCCAGCTCCTCTGAGCTCTGCAGTTTGTCTCAATTAACACAGCATGACTGCCTTTGACCTTGACAACCTCTCTCTGGGGTTTAGCATCATAACTTCTCCCTGCGGTAAAGAAGTGGGACTTCTCTTAGGGCTGACTGGACAGAGCCGCTGGTCCATGTTGAGGCAGTTTCTCATTCTTTCAAAAATACATCCTGTAACATGCCCTTAAATACAACATGGCGGAACTCTTGCTTCCTTAGCCCCCAGACCTCACCTTTACTGCAACACTTCTCTGACTCCATTTCCTACACCTACCTATGTCAGCTACTTACCCACACATCCCTTAAAATGTAACAGAGTACACTACTACTAAATGCAAAATACCTCACAATATTTTCAACCTCTGTAACCACAACATGAATACATTACTGCTTCTTCTGTATGGCTTTATGGTGTTTCTAATATATGTATGTCAAAGATGACTGAAAATGGGTACATGTGCATTCTGCTACAGCCATCAAGAACTACTAGTACTGCTACGCCTGCTAATATATTTTCTGCAGTCTAACAGGGTAATTCATAGAATTTGCACAAAAGTGGCGCACGCGGCTGGCACACAGTGTCCCCGTGCGATACACTGCGCCAGCCAAGTGCGATAAAATCCATTTCATTGCACAGTGTATTCAGGGATTTTAGCCTCCAAAACCAGCCGTGGCACAGTGTGGCGCAGCGACCCTGCAGCAGCGCCAGTTACGCCCCCAAGAACGCCCTCGCGCAAGGAAAAGCCATCAAAATCCCCAATTGATCGCAAATGTCTGCGCTAACCCTGGACCAGTTCACAGGGCTGCCAAACAGCAAACGCCAAGCGGGGAACGTGTATTTCAGGGGTGTGCGGGAAATTTCACATGCAAATTCAGCAGAGTACGTGTATTTCAGGGGTGCGTGGGAAGTTTCACACGCGAATTCAGCAGGGTACGTGTATTTCAGGGGTGCGCAGGAAGTTCCACACGCGATTGTCCTGGGTACGTGTATTCCTGGGGTGTGCGGGAAGTTTCACACGCAAATTCAGCAGGGTACGTGTATTTCAGGGGTGCGTGGGAAGTTTCACACGCGATTCAATCAGGGTACGTGTATTTCAGGGGTGCGCAGGAAGTTCCACACGCGATTGTCCTGGGTACGTGTATTCCTGGGGTGTGCGGGAAGTTTCACACGCAAATTCAGCAGGGTACGTGTATTTCAGGGGTGCGCGGGAAGTTCCACACGCGATTGTCCTGGGTACGTGTATTCCTGGGGTGTGCAGGAAGTTTCACACGCAAATTCAGCAGGGTACGTGTATTTCAGGGGTATGCAGGAAGTTCCACACGCGATTGTCCTGGGTATGTGTATTCCTGGGGTGTGCGGGAAGTTTCATATGCAAATTCAGCAGGGTACGTGTATTTCAGGGGTGTGCGGGAAGTTTCACACGCGATTCCATCAGGGTACGTGTATTTCAGGGGTGCGCAGGAAGTTTCACACGTGAATTCAGCAGGGTACGTGTATTTCAGGGGTGCGCGGGAAGTTCCACACGCGAATGTCCTGGGTATGTGTATTCCTGGGGTGTGTGGGAAGTTTCACACGCAAATTCAGCAGGGTACGTGTATTTCAGGGGTGCGCGGGAAGTTTCACATGCGATTCCATCAGGGTATGTGTATTTCAGGGGTGCGCGGGACATTTCACACACGAATTCAGCAGGGTACGTGTATTTCAGGGGTGCACGGGAAGTTCCACACGCGAATGTCCTGGGTACGTGTATTTCAGGGGTGCGTGGGAAGTTTCACACGCGAATTCAGCAGGGTACGTGTATTTCAGGGGTGCGCAGGAAGTTCCACACGCGATTGTCCTGGGTACGTGTATTCCTGGGGTGTGCGGGAAGTTTCACACGCAAATTCAGCAGGGTACGTGTATTTCAGGGGTGCGCGGGAAGTTTCACACGCGATTCAATCAGGGTACGTGTATTTCAGGGGTGCGCAGGAAGTTCCACACGCGATTGTCCTGGGTACGTGTATTCCTGGGGTGTGCGGGAAGTTTCACACGCAAATTCAGCAGGGTACGTGTATTTCAGGGGTGCGCGGGAAGTTCCACACGCGATTGTCCTGGGTACGTGTATTCCTGGGGTGTGCAGGAAGTTTCACACGCAAATTCAGCAGGGTACGTGTATTTCAGGGGTATGCAGGAAGTTCCACACGCGATTGTCCTGGGTATGTGTATTCCTGGGGTGTGCGGGAAGTTTCATATGCGAATTCAGCAGGGTACGTGTATTTCAGGGGTGTGCGGGAAGTTTCACACGCGATTCCATCAGGGTACGTGTATTTCAGGGGTGCGCAGGAAGTTTCACACGTGAATTCAGCAGGGTACGTGTATTTCAGGGGTGCGCGGGAAGTTCCACACGCGAATGTCCTGGGTATGTGTATTCCTGGGGTGTGTGGGAAGTTTCACACGCGAATTCAGCAGGGTACGTGTATTTCAGGGGTGCGCGGGAAGTTTCACATGCGATTCCATCAGGGTATGTGTATTTCAGGGGTGCGCGGGACGTTTCACACGCGAATTCAGCAGGGTACGTGTATTTCAGGGGTGCACGGGAAGTTCCACACGCGAATGTCCTGGGTACGTGTATTCCTGGGGTGTGCGGTAAGTTTCACAAGCGAATTCAGCAGGGTACGTGTATTTCAGGGGTGCGAGGGAAGGTACACACGCGAATGTCCTGTGTATGTGTATTTCGGGGTGCGCGGGAAGTCTCACACGCGAATTCAGCAGGGTACGTGTATTTCAGGGGTGCGCGGGAAGTTCCACACGCAAATGTCCTGGGTACGTGTATTCCTGGGGTGTGCGGGAAGTTTCACAAGCGAATTCAGCAGGGTACGTGTATTTCAGGGGTGCGCGGGAAGTTCCACACGCGAATGTCCTGGGTACGTGTATTCCTGGGGTGTGCGGGAAGTTTCACAAGCGAATTCAGCAGGGTACGTGCATTTCAGGGGTGCGCGGGAAGTTCCACACGCAAATGTCCTGGGTACGTGTATTTCGGGGTGCGCGGGAAGTCTCACGCGATTTCAGCAGGGTACGTGTATTTCAGGGGTTCCGGGGAGTACTACACTTGAATTGGCCGTGTGGGTCCTCCCAGGTGTTCGCTCTACAACCTCCACGGCCCCTGCAGGCAACCCACACCACGGGGGACTGCCCTGCACCCCTGTTCATGTCCCGCAGGCAGCCCATCCACCATGGGCATGCCCCCAGCCAAGCCACATGTCACCTTGCACTACTGATCAACAACGGATGACTCCCAGCACCCACACCCCCCAGCATCCAGGGGCACCCTCCACCAGGCCCACACTCATGTCTCCCAGCACCCCACCCCCCAGCATCCAGGGGCACCCTCCACCAGGCCCACACTCATGTCTCCCAGCACCCCCACCCCCCAGCATCCAGGGGCACCCTCCACCAGGCCCACACTCATGTCTCCCAGCACCCCCACCCCCCAGCATCCAGGGGAACCCTCCACCAAGCCCACACTCATGTCTCCCAGCACCCCCACCCCCCAGCATCTAGGGGCACCCTCCACCAGGCCCCCACACATGTCTTCCAGCACCCCCACCCCCCAGCATCCAGGGGCACCCTCCACCAGGCCCACACCCATGTCTCCCAGCACCCCCATGCCCCACCAGTCAGGGGCACCCTCCACCAGGCCCCACTCATGTCCAACTCATGTCCCCCTGCACCCCCACGCCCCAGCAGTCATGGGCACCCTCCACCAGGCCCACACTCATGTCCAACTCATGTCCCCCTGCACCCCCACACCCCAGCACTGTGGGGCACCTGCCAGCAGGCCCCCACTCATGTCCCACTCATGTCCCCCAGCACCCCCACCCTCCAGCAGTGCAGGGCACCCTCCACCAGGCCCCCACTCCTGTCACCCTGCACCCCCACCCCCCACCAGTCAGGGGCACCCTCCACCAGGCCCACACTCATGTCCAACTCATGTCCCCCTGCACCCCCACCCCCCAGCACTGTGGGGCACCTGCCAGCAGGCCCCCACTCATGTCCCACTCATGTCCCCCAGAACCCCCACCCCCCAGCAGTGCAGGGCACCCTCCACCAGGCCCCCACTCCTGTATCCCTGCACCCCCACCCCCCACCAGTCAGGGGCACCCTCCACCAGCCCCCACACATGTCTCCCAGCACCCCCACCCCCCGCAGTGCAGGGCACCCTCCACCAGGCCCCCACACATGTCTCCCAGCACCCCCACACCCCACCAGTCAGGGGCACCCTCCACCAGGCCCCTACACATGTCTCCCAGCACCCCCACCCCCGAGCATCCAAGGGCACCCTCCACCAGGCCCCCACTCATGTCTCCCAGCACCCCCACCCCCAGCATCCAGGGGCACCCTCCACCAGGCCCACACTCATGTCTCCCAGCACCCCCACCCCCCAGCAGTCATGGGCACCCTCCACCAGGCCCCCACACATGTCTCCCAGCACCCCCACCCCCCAGCATCCAGGGGCACCCTCCACCAGGCCCACACTCATGTCTACCAGCACCCCCACCCCCCACCAGTCAGGGGCACCCTCCACCAGGCCCCCACTCCTGTCTCCCTGCACCCCCAGCCCCCACCAGTCAGGGGCACCCTCCACCAGGCCCCACTCATGTCCAACTCATGTCCCCCTGCACCCCCACCCCCAGCAGTCATGGGCTCCCTCCACCAGGCCCACACTCATGTCCAACTCATGTCCCCCTGCACCCCCACCCCCAGCACTGTGGGGCACCAGCCAGCAAGCCCCCACTCATGTCCCCCAGCACCCCCACCCCCCAGCAGTGCAGAGCACCCTCCACCAGGCCCCCACTCCTGTCTCCCTGCACCCCCACCCCCCACCAGTCAGGGGCACCCTCCACCAGGCCCCCACACATGTCCCCCAGCCAACATGTCATCACAATCTAGATCCCTGGGCCTAGTGGGCAGCCTCCAAATGCCAAACACCCACCCGAGTATTGCATCCACCCACTTAGAAATGGCAATTACATGATACAACCCCAATGGCAAGTTTGTAAATGAACACATGTCCCTCACATACTGGCCCTCATTACGACCCTGGCGGAAAGTGACTGACCGGACCGCCACAGCGTAAATAGCGTTTCCGCCATTGCACGATGGAGCAAAGTGCGGCTCATTCCGACCCATCGGGCACGAGCACCACGCCATGGCGGAAGTGCAAAGTCCGCGATGGCGGAAATGACCCCAAAACGGCCCACACCGCCGCCGTACGGCGCCCTAGGTGCAATACCGCCACCCATCTTAGCGGACACCGCAGTGAGCGCCAACCGGAAAGTACGGTGACCGTAAATATACGGAAACTGAAGTAAAAGCATGGTCCCGGAACGGGAAACATCACGCCGTACACCTATAAAACCACAAAATCCACACAACCATTAAAAATACTACCCTGAGACACATCCCAACCCGTCATCCACCCTAGTGAAACCAAGAAAAATGGGAAAAGTAGCGAAGAAAGCGTGCGACCGCAAGCGGCAGGTCCACTTCTCCCGTGAGGAACTCACCGTACTCACAGAGACCCTCCAGGAGAATGCAGCCGCCGTCTTCTCCACGCAAATGACCAGGACGGCACTTGCGAACAAGAAGGCCATATGGGCCCTGGTGGCACAGCGGGTAAGTGCGGTGGGGACCGCACCCCGCAACCCACAGCAATGCAGAAAGCGATGGGACGACCTGCGGATACGCGTCCGTAGCATACCTTCTGCCAACCGCAACATTGCCACAGCCACCGGGGGAGGATCGGAATCACCCATCAAGTTGACCCCCTGGGAAGAAATCTGTGCCTCCACCATAGGAATGGAGAGTATAGAGGGAGTCGGAGGGATGGAGAAAGGAGTGCAGACATCCGAAGAATCAGGTAGGTGGCCCAAATAAAACAATGCCAAAACCACAATGTCCAATCATGTGAAGTACCACGTGCCCACATAGTGCAACAGTAACACATGTCCAGGAGAACGTCCACATACATAGGCCTGATAGCACACTTCAAAACTCACATCAAATACATAAATAATTAAAAATCCTAAAAACACCCTCTACACGTGCAGCAGGCACACCCTAACTGCAGGCTGCCAAACAACTGCACCCTCACTCCACACACAAATGAAACCACCTCCAAGGCCCCGACCCAAATCACCCTCAGGTACCACCCCAATGCATGTGATACATTGCCATTCCAATTCCCACAGACCCATTAATAACGCACGCCCTCCTTTACTCCACCACAGGGTCCGATCCAAACGACGTGCTCCAGGACACCCCTACCAGCACACCTGCAAAGAGGGCCAAGACCAACGGCCAAAGACCCTCCACCTCAGCTGCACGCATCAAGACACGGCAGCAGCACAAATCAAGTGGCAGCACAGAGGAGGGAACTCCAACAGGCACCCCAGCAGCCAGCATGCCCACACCACCACCACCACAGGTCCCCCCAATGGATGCCACAGTAGGCACTGCTTCTGGTGGCATCAGCACCATAGGTGACACTGCATTAATGGCAGCATGCTCCGACACAGAAAACGGGGATGTTGAAGTCAGATCCATCCATGACCTGTCCCAATCCCCCTGTCTGTTCCATCCCGTACACCATGAGGATACCACGCAGGGGCACCCACAAGACGACGACTGGCCATCCCCCACAAGCCCTGTGGCAGGGCAACATGAGGCAAACAGCCACTCTGTGACACCACCGCAAATGGCCATGGCCCAGCAGAGGCAACAGTCCCTCGACCAGTTAATCGTGCAACAGCAGCAACTGGCCACGCTCCTCAAGGACCATGCCGATGAATGTGGGGGCACTAAGGCAGACATAGAAACATCAACTGAGACACTTAGGGCAGAAATGGAGAGAAGTACAGAGACACTAAGGGCACAAATGGAGAGTAGCACCGAGTGCCTGAGAGTCCAAATGGAGAGTAGCACCGAGAGCCTGAGAGTACAAATGGAGAGAAGCACCGAGAGCCTGAGGGGGGAACTGCATGCGACGTCCAAAGACGTATGTGCCGAACTTGCGCAGTGTTGCAAGTTCCGTCCAGGGCAGCCCCCAACGTAGATCTGGGAGGAACCTGCGCTCCACAGGCAGGGGTGCCCCTGATACCTGCAGAGGGGGCTTGCAATAGCGACTGCCCACTGACAATGAGCATCTTTGGACACTGGTGTTCGGGGGGGAGGTAGGAGGGTGGATGGGGGGTGTTGGGCTCACTTGGGTGGCGGGTCGATAGGGTGTTTAACATGATATCACATATGCCATAAACAATGCACGATCAACCAATGAGATGTGTGGACATTGATCTTTGTGTACGAGGCCATTATAGGCGTACAGTCCATATTGTGCATGTACCAGACACACACAGTGCCACGAGTCCCGTGTCCATGTATCAGCCACCAGGCGTGAGTGCTAGAAGCATGCATCTATGAGATGCTGACGAATGTCACGGCCCTCCTGTGCCTCGCAGACACCTTGAGGTGCTGCCACATCCCCACCCTCATCATGACCATCTTCAGGTGCTTGCAGTTCTGCGTCAGGGGGCATGGGCACATTTCTACGTACGCACATGTTGTGTAGCATGACACATGCCATCACCATCTTTGCAACCTTCACATGGCGGTACAGGAGTGCCCCGCCAGACCTGCTGAGGCACCGGAAACGAGTCTTCAGTAGGCCGAATGCCTGTTCTATGACTACACGGGTACGTGAGTGGGCATGGTTGTAGTCCTCCTCATGCTGGTCCCGTGGGTTCCGGACTGGTGTGAGGAGCCATCTCCTCAGTGGATATCCGGCATCACCTGTATGTGGACGATAAACGAATTATGTGGAATGCCATTGCTACGTACGCACCCCCCCCCTTCCTGCCAGGTCATTGCCGCATCACATACCCCACATCATCATGCATGAAATGAGACTCACCGAGTAGCCAGGATCTGTTCCCTGCGTGTCGCTCCATGTAGCGTGGTATTGTAGAGTTCCTCAAGACCATAGAATCATGGGTTGATCCAGGGAATCGGGCACAACAATGTGTAATGATCCTGTTGGAGTCACACACCATTTGTACATTCAGAGAATGAAATTGTTTCCGGTTGCGGTACTGGGCCTCCATGGCATGTGGGACGACCAATTCCACATGGGTGCAGTCGATGGCACCAATGCAACCCGGTATGCCGGCAAGTGCATGGAATCCCACTTTTGTGTTGGTAATTTCCTGCTCCGAGCGTGGTAGAGAGATGTAGTCGTCTGCGTGCTGCAGGAGGGCATCGAGCACTTGCAATAGTGTCCGTGAGAACAGTGGCTGTGAAATGCCATGCAACTGTCCGACTGTGTGCTGGTAGGTGCCTGTGGCCAGGAAGTGGAGTACAGACACCACCTTCAGTAGGGGTGGGATGGCGGTTGGGCTATCTATCATGCTGACAAGGTCAGCCTGTGTCATGTCCACAATGGTGGTTATGGTGTCCCGGTCCAAACGGTAGAGGGTGTGGATCTGCTCATCAGTGAGGTTGAACGGATGTGCTCGGAGGCGTGGGATTGCGGGCTGCCTGCGTGGTGGTAGTGGCTGTGCTGGCGGCCCTTGCTGGCCCTGCCTTGCCCTCCTCCTGCGTCTCCTCCGTGCGGCCGGTTGTAGTTGGTGTTCGTCTTCTTCTTGAAGTTGGAGTACTTGCAGTGCTATCAGGTCCCCCAGGGCCAACATAGCTAGTCCTGCCGGTAGCATTTCGGAGTGGGTGTGGTTGTGGGAGGAGACTGGGTGTGCAATTTATGTGTTTTCAGGCTGTATGGCCTCCACCTGTGGTGATTCATTCCACCTGTGCAAGCTGCTCTCCCCTTTGGGCGAGCACGTCCCGCACACAACGCTGCAATTCGACGAATGGCATCTTGCTATTACAATCATGTATTTGTACCCGATGGCAGTGTAACATTGGTTGATATGTTCATTCGGCTATGGTCCCATTGTTTCACATACTATCTTTGCAGTCGCGAACAGACTTGTGAAGGGTCAGTGGAACGTAGTACTCGAGTAACGGTGGACCCTCATGCATCACTGTACCGAGGTTCAACGACGGGCGGGGCGTCCCATTTGTGAGTGAAGGCAGTTGCCATTTTCACACACAGCCGCACTAGATGGATTAATTTGTGATTTCAAGCGGCCACAGATGCCTTTTCGACGTGATGTTGCAAATGAGGAATTCGAAGGGCGGCGCTTTCGGTTTTCAGCTAGCGGCGAGGAGATGCCCACAGGTCTGACTGCAAATATAACGTTCTATTGTTCAATGTCCTTGGGACAGGGGCCATGGCGAGGATGCAATGATTGATATGAATAGTTTGGGATGCGCAATGGCGAAGTGGACGATGAGGCCGGACGTTCCCAAATACATGTTACTTCACAACACTGGAATTACGGGCTGGGGCACAGTGGATTTTGCAGGCTGCATAACGCAGAGACTCAATGGAAATTTCACATGTTATGTGAGTATGGAAACAGGCGTTTTCATTACGGGATGAGGGAATGATGAATGGATGCATGGACAGATGATTTGATACAGAGTTTGCCATGTACAGGGCTTCTTGGAATCTGTCCGCCTCCCCTGCGCTATGTGATGCAGGGCTGCCATAGTGGGACAATCGTCTATCTGGCCTTGTTGAGCGCTCCCTGTCTCGACGCGCCTTCAGACACTTGTGTCTATGCACGTTGCCAATCCCATCTGATGGATTCTGTTTTAACAGACGCATGCACAGGTACACTCGTTTGTGATGGTGTTTTCACCTCGATATAGATAGTTATGATTCGCAAGTGGTTTTTGGGTGTTGATGATCCTTTGGAGTGGGCTAGCATGCATATGGCTGTGGATTTGGTGTGATCATTGAAGTGAGTAATTCAAATGTAGTTCTGATGGCCATACTATTCTTTTTCATTTCATTTGGTTGACAGGTATCTCCTCCCCTTTTGCCACTGCCATCTGTATGCCACTCCTGCAGATGGATTTTACTCCCGACACCTGCTGCTTCGTGTTAATCAGTGGAGCAGCAATACGATCTTATGGGACGATCGCCAATGGGCCACATGCCCTTACGCAGTACTAGTGGCTAGGAGCAACATTTCGGCCTTTCAGCTGGACTAGTGCCTCCCTATTGGGACAGCCCTGCGGTTCTAGGCGCTTCCATGTTGCCTTTTCGTACGAGAATGTAGCCCCTGTGTACCATGAAGGAACAGGGCGTCACACAAGAAGTAGCTGGTCATTTATTGCGGATGCAGCCCACAATGGTGAAATGTGTTTTGGAGTTCATGGCCTAATGGCTGTATGGGCTTGGTGAATTTGTTGTGCATTAAATTTCTATTCTGATATGGACCGTGTAGCGTTCTTCTTTGCAAGTGATGTGGCATATTCCTATTTGGGGAGCGATGTATTGTGAGGAGATCTGCATTGGGTTCCAGCTTCGGAGTATAGTTGCGTGGTACTGTGCTGGGCGCGTTTGCCTACGAAGCCCAGTGAGGTCAGGGATAAGGGCTGCCAATATGACTGTTTTAATGATGTCATGCTCAGGGGCGGGGGATTAGCTTTTGTGTAACAGATGCCGGTCAGCCAGGTGGATTGGTGGAATGATGTGATTTTCGGAATATTGCTGGTCACAGGTGCCTGTGTTTGCGTGCGTTTCCTGGTGGGAGACTGAGGTCATGTCCATTGGAATAGCTTCTGTATTCGTGCCATCTGTGCCCTGCAGCTCCCATTGGCCCCTCTTGAGATTCATTTGTTCGTTGGCAGGCATGGATGACTAGTACATTTCACTGGTTGCATTGTGTGACTTCATTGCACCTACGGGGAGTTGTACAATGTGGCCAGGGAGCGGTGTACAGGCACTCAGTGGGGCCGTTTACGGTTGGTTCGCGATGCCGTACTTCTCACCATGGCGGAACTTTCCGCCGTGCTTGATGGCGTTAGGTGCATGTCCGCTAGGGTCAGAATTCGCGTACCGTTGCGCCATGGTGGTAATTACGGTTTGGCATGGCGCGCGCGCGCGTACTTGGTGCAGTTAGCGTTGGCGTTCACTACGGTGTCGCTAATGGCATCGTACTTTGCGGTGACGGGTCATAATCGCACCGAGCGCTATTCGATGGCGGTATTGCATTTCCGCCATCGTTTTTCGAATTCCGCCAGGGTCGTAATGAGGCCCAATGGGTGTCAGTGAATGTCAAAACCCATATCATGATATGCATGAAACCAATGAGATGATACTACACATTGAAGTTTGAAGAAAAAATATGTATTAAAAGCAACATAAATTGAATCAAAAATAAACAAATGAAAATGGGAATTAAAAAAAAGAAAGCAGCATGTCCGTAAAATAATGTAAAACCACAAATCATAATCCAAAGGAAAGGTGTCCAAAGTCACAGTTCACAAAAGTAAATCCAATGGAAAATTAAAATCGAAAACCATTGCTCCATGGGTAAATCGTAAAAAAAAAAAATAGAAAATCCAACAGTCAACTATATACAGATAAACAATCCAGGGTCCATGATCCCAACAGAAGAAATGAAACCTATCTAATAACACTACCTAATAAAAAAAACTATATACAAAAATGTGGCCCATTGTCCAAAAGGTCCAAAAAAAATGCAAAACCAAAGGAAACCTAACACTAACTACAGAACTATTTACAAGGGCAGTGGGCCAGTCCGACGGCTCACTTCGGGATGTTCCGGGCCAGGGCATCATCGAACTCCTGCTCAATGTCCCGGAGGCGGTCCTCCTCCATGGCCCCGAGGGTCCGCAGGGCCGTCGACATGTTCACCTCCAACTCCCTGCGGATTGCCTCGAGGCACTCGGCCCGCCTCAGGGCCCTCTGCATGGAGTTCTCCGCCCTGACCATCGTGAGCCGTGCCTCTTCCGCCCACTGCCGCTCCGCATCTATGGCGTGGCCCAACCGCTGCCACACGGAAGACACTTCCCGTCCTGGGTCCTCCTGCCCTCTGGCCGATGCCTGCCCCTCCGATGCCGAAGGCCCCGAGCCATCATGGCCCCCACCTCATTGCTGCTGCTGCTGTGCCTCTGCCCGTGCCCTGGCTCCTGCTGCCTGCACATCCTCCACCGGCTGGGGTGCAGTCGTTGATGTGGCCACCCCTGCTGGACGTCCGACTCCCGACTGTGGCAGGGATGCGTCCTCCACCAGCCTGGCCGCACCGTCAGAGGCAGCTCCATAGGGCACCCAGGTGACTAATGGGTGGGAAGATGGCACGGAGGACAACTGGCGCATAGGGGGTTCAGTTGAGGAGGGGGTCTGAGCAAGCCCCATCAAACGGAGCAATCCGGCCTGGGTGACCTGTCCCAGTAGGCCGACACGGTCAACGAGCCATTCGAGATGACGTGCAGTCTCCTCATGAAAAGACTGCAGGTCACCTCGCATGGCCCGTTGACGCAACGCCACACCAGTCAGGACAGGCTCAACCCAGACCCGGATAGCCACATCTGCAGGCAGAGGAAGGCCAGTTGTTGTGAGCTCATCCCCTGCCTGAAAACGGGTCTGGACGTAGGCATCGCTGCTGGTGCAAGATGATGCAGTGACAGGATCAGGAACAGGATTGCACACAGGCACCTCCGCGGCGGCCTGTGCTGCCTCCTGTGCCTGGTCCTGCACTGCACCACTAGCACCAGTGGAATCCCCACCACCAGACCCCGTCTCTGTTGCTTGCACGGCCTCCTCCACCAAACCCCCCACCAACCTGGATGACTCTGTGCCCTCTTCCCCCATTGGGCCCTGTGGGGTCCCAGCTGCCCCTTCTGCTGCCGAGGAGTCCAACTCCGACCTCCGCCTCATGGACCTCCCCCCGGCAGCTGCGGCCTGGGACACGGCACCGTACTCCTCACTCCCCGACGAGATCACAACCTGGGAGGGGAGCCGGGCCTTGCGTCTCCGGCTGGCGGTGCGATCCCCGCCGCTGTGCTCCACAGCACCTTCTCCGCCCTCTTCATCAGTTGACGCTGCACACAGGGAGAAATAAAACACAGGCATCAGGGCACTGTACAATGGACACATACACACATGAGAGTTGTACATGAGTGGCATTGGCAAACCTCAGACATGGCATCACAATCGCCAACACACATGTCATTTCAACTTGCACACATGAGCCATACCACAGCCATATCGCAACTGCCAGCACCATCCATACACATACAACAGCATGAGCAGGCAAAGGTGCGCCAGGCATCACATGCAACAAAGGGAGTGCACTACACATGCACACACACCAGCACACTTGCATGCATGTGTACACCTCTGCCAACTGTCGCAGTGTTCAGATGGGCATCCATGTCACATCTGCCAATCAGGCTTCCACATCCCACTGTCACATGCATCCATGTTGCATCACTGTTGCACCCTTGTCAAGAACACACACATGCACATGTACACAGTGCTGATACATGCAGCTGAAAACAACATCCATGTGTGACATCACGAACATGCATACTTACATACACATTCATCCAAAAATGTGTGCCCACACAACTGCATTTGGCATGCAAGCCTACACACACAAGCACCATCCATGTCTCACACATGACAGCCCTCGCATGTGTTAGCCTCATGGCCCTGTACACCCCCACCCATACTCGGCCCCATACAAACACATGTGCAACCTGCACACTACTTGCACATCACCACACGCACAGCTTACAATCATGATGCATGTACACTTACCGCTCGACTCCAGACGGGTCTGCCTCTCAAGGACCTGGATGTGGAGCGCTGGGGATATGCGTTCCAGGACCCTCATCTGATCGTCCGACAAGTGGCCCCGGCGCCCCTTAGCATCCGCTGCCTTCAAGAGGCGCCGGGCCTTGTTGAGGGTCCTGGACCTGAAGTCCTCCCAGCGCTTCTTGACATGTTGGAAGTCGCGGACTGCCACCCCCTCCACGTTGATGGCAGTCACGATGTCCGTCCAGATCCGAGTCCGTCCTTCCTTGTCGGCGCGCAAACTTCCGAAGAGGGCATCATACTGCCCCAGGACTTGCTCCACCAGGACACCAACTTCGTTGGCAGTGAAGCTGGTGCCCCTCTGCCTCTCTGGCCGGGGGTTGTCAGTGGTGCCAGATGTTGCAGTGCCCGACATGACAACCCCAGAGGCAGGAGTGGGTGGGCAACTGGGTCCTGGGGCTGGTCTGTGGAGCGATGGAATCCCAGTCGGGAGTCTTCGGTTCCAGCAGGGGTGGTCACAGCAACAGCACCCCTGGCTGATGTGCAGGCAGCAAATGGCAGGGCACGTGGGCAGCAGGCAATCAGGCAGCAGCAGATGGCAGGTGGGAGCGTGCTCGGGGCTCTGGGGGGCAGGAATTCGGCCTTCTGGGCTGGAGCGTGGTCTTCCGTGTGCTTACGTGTGGCCAGCTTGATACGGAGTGATTTGGCACGTGAAAATCCAGCACGTCTGCGTGTAATTCGAGGAAAGGGCCTTAGCACGTAAGCGCGTCAGCACACGTACGCGAATTAATTGGCCCAAAGGCCAACAGCGCGTATGCGCGTCTGTGAGGTGCGTGCGTGGGCGTTTCCCTGTACACGGGTGCATGTTACACGTCCAATGACTGCACGTCAGAGTGTCAGCGCGTCTAATTGAAGGATGGGGCCTTAGCGCGTACACGCGGAAGTGACGCTGGACGTGTGGGCATGTTTAAAAGGTACATGTAGAACGCCATTTCCTTGTACGTGCTTTTCGTGGAGAGCGAGTGGGTGAAATCTGTACTTCTTGTCGGTTCACACGCGATTTACTTCACGGCGTTCCAAGTCCATACTCCCTGTTACCTCTGACAGCTTTTTCTCTTTTTGTCTTTTTCCTGGGCCAGTTTCCGCAAACAGCGTTCACTTCTCCTGTTGTCCTGTCTCCTCAGACAGCGTACAATTCTTCTTTTGACGGGGGTGTTGCCAACGCGCACACGCTCGTTTTTTACACATGATTTTTCCTGGCAGACGGTGAGTCGTGCACGTATTTGACATCTGTGCTTGCCCCGTGTGTTGCCTACCCCTTCAGAGGTCAGTCTAGGCTGCATGTGACATGCATACGTTCATTTTTGTGTTTCTGGGTGCCACAGCGTAGTGCAGGTTTTTTTCCACGCACGTGGTCTAGGAGGGGTTGGGTGCACATTATCTCCCTTTTTCAGGGTGCCTGTGCATTGCGTGACCCGTCATCTTCCCCCAGGGGTCACATACAGCCTTGCTAAAGCACTAGGGTACGAATTCCTTCTAGTACCCTACCCATTTGACCCCCAATTGCCCAGGACAATACTTTACTGCAACTCCCATACGCACAACTACATCAGTGCCATGGTTGGGAGGCGAGCACGCGGTAAGGGTGGCAAAGGTGGGCGAGCCACAAGAGGTGGCCGTGGTGGATACGGTAGGGGACGTGGCCAGGACTTGCAGGGTGCCCCTAGCCCCCCATGTGTGGGTGACCAGTCAGGGACACCCATGCCCCCCCCCTGGTTGAGGGTAACGTGGCTGACACCATCCCTGCTCAGCCCTTGTTGGACCAGCCCATTTTGGCACCAGACCTGGCACTGGGTGACTCCATGGCTGACTTCCAGGTCAGCAGGTCTAGGCCACGTGTGGCGGTGCACGTTGGTGTCACCAGCCCATGTGGATCAGGGGCAGCTATGTCATCTGCTGCCCCGAGTAGGCAGGGTGGGGAGTCTGCAGGGGCAGCTGCGGCTCCATCCACCCCAGCTCTGAGTGTCCCAGCCAGGACAGTGTCGGTCCTAGTCCATCCTGCTGACGTTCCCCCTGACTACAGCACACTTCAGCTAATGCCTGCACCAAGTCCCATGGTGAGTGTTCATTCCCACACTCCTAGTCCACAGTCCACCGGGGCTCCTGCCCCTAGTGTCCAGAGTGGCGTAGGACACTCAGTATCACCACCACCTTCCAAGCGGAAGAGGAAGAGTGCTCGTCCAGTACAGGCTAATGCCCCAGACACGGCTACATAGTCCGGCCCACCAAGGAAGCCCAGCTTCAATCGGGTCGAACTTGATGCTCTTGTGGAGTATGTGTCCGCACATGACAGCGAAATGGTGATTACTGCAGGATGCAAGACCACACCTGCACAACGTCAGGCACACTGGCAGACCATTGCGGAACTCATAAGTGCCCTTGGATTCGTGAGGCGCACAGCTAATGATTTCTACAAGCGCTGGAATGACCTTAAGCGCAGGGCAAAGAAAAAGCTTGCCTCAAGTCATGCCGCAACTCTAGTGACTGGAGGTGGGTCTCCAGCAGAGGACATAGAACTCACTCCACATGAGTATGTTGCTGGGACCTACGTCACGGAGGAACAGATCCAAGGCGTGGGAGACCTGCCAGATTACGAGGCATTGTCCGGGTAGTGCACATGCATGTGTGTGACATCCATGTGCATGGCGTGTGTGTGAGTGCTTCTGATTGAGTGCCAGGTGAGGGGGTGTGTGCTTGAGTGGTTTGGGTCACCCATGTGCTTCATCCAATACATTCTGCGCACCAGGATTTGGGTGTTGCAGTATCCCTTCTGGCAACAGTAGACATTCAGCCCAACCTCACGCCAGTTGCCCTTGAATTGTCATCTTGCCACAACATAGTTGCATGTTATTCTGTGTTCATTCAGGCTGATTGTCTGCATTCCACCACTTTCACTAGGCATTTCTCAGTCCTATTGTCACATGCGTGACATGGCTAGGGTACATGCCATCTGTGTGATGGCATGTGTCATGTATGTGTATTGGACATGCCAATCACAGGCCAATGTGTGATGGCACTGCTAGGCAGCATGCAGCAAATTTGTTGGTCTTCCATCTTGGTGTCATCAATGTGTGCCATTTGCCTCCCCTTCATACGCAGTGACAGTGCATGCATGGGAGGGTTGTAGTCATGTGGTACATGTGTCAATGAAGTACTGTTTCTGTTGCTTCTCAGCTCGAATTGTGTTCCATGTTGCTAATGCCTGTTCCCATTTCTTTTCTTTCATGTCTTTGCAGGGGATGACGCACTTGATACTGCTGGGGTTGTGGAGATGGTGCAACCCACACTTGCTGCAGGCCCTCATCTCATGGTGTGTCTCTGGGTGTACCTCCCCCGAGCTGTATTCAGGTGTCGATTCGGATGATGAGACCTATGTGCCGTCGCAGGTAAGTGTTTCTGGGAGGGATTCTGTACTGTCCAACCCACCTGCACCAGGGGTAGAACCCTCAATGGGGATGTCAGTGTTGGTAGGTCAGCCTTTGGTGGTTACGGATGCAGGGTCACACTCCACTACATCTGATCCTGTTCCTGGGCCAGCAGATCAGAGGGGGAATGCAGTCCTGCAGCCTCAGGCAGTGCCGGCACAGCAAGGCGCAGTTCACCTTGCCCCAGACAGGTGTGGTGCCCGCCGACGCAGTGGCCGTACGCCACCTGGCAATACCGCATGGGAGCAATCCATATACGGTATGGCAAACCAACAGGCAGCATCAACTGAGATGATGGCTCAGGCCATGGATAGGTTGGCCACTTCCATTGTCCCCCAAGAAAGGCTAATTGAACAACTACAGCAGGCAACAGAGTCCATTAGCCAGTCACACAGGGAGGACATGTTGGCGTCCAAAAGGGACAGGCGGGCGGCACTGGAGACTCTGCGTGAAGCCATTTCCATTGAGTCCCAGGGCCACAGGGAAGCCCTGAGGGTGGAACTCCGTCAGCTCAGGGCAACTCTGGTTGAGCTTGAGGCTTCAGCTAACACGAGGACAGAACAGCAGCTGGATCGGTTCATATGTACGCTCTCAGCTGAGATGCAGGCAACTAGGGCGGAGGTCCGGGCAACCCATGAGTTGTTGCATGGGAACCTACGCACAATTATCCTCCAGAACCAGACCTTCCACACCCGCATGCTTGCTGCCATGGAGGACCAGACTAGGGCTTTGAGTGGGCTGCCTCCCATAGTGCCACCACCTCCTGATGCAGCTGCAGAGGGTGAGGAGAGCGACAGTAGCGATTCTCCCACAATAGGGTAGCCGCGCAGGCCATGAGCCCATGGAGGTGTTTTTTTTCTCGCAAGATCCACACAGGTGGGTTTTGGTGTGCACCCTGTCCTCGGACCTCCTGGGTGGCCTCCCCCACCCTCCCCCCGGGCACATTAATGGCCATTTTTGATTTTTCTTTTTTTTTTAATTTTTGATTTTTGATTTTTTGTACAGTGTGTTGCCTTGTGTGGCTACCGTGGGCATGCGCTGTATTGTGGCTGGGCAAATGCAGGCTTGTCCTGAATTTGGGTCAGATGCTTGGGTTTGTGTGACAAACACCCCTCCTGCTTCCCGTTTCCATGGGCTTGCAAAGGGTGTGCCCAAGCGACATTGACTTACACGGTGACGTTGGACTCCCATTTGATGTGTGGGCAGTCTGTAGTCAATACTGTGTATACATTCCTAGTGCTTATTGTTGTTGTATTGTACACTGCATGGTGTATTGATATGTGCCTCTGCATCCTTCTCATCCTCCTAATTTGCAGGTCCATTTCTCATGTCTTCACAAGGCGGTCTACTTTGGAACGGGAGTCCATGTTGTAAGCAGTGCACCTACACTCTTGCGTGGTGCTAACACTGTATAGTTGGAAGTGTTCGAAGTGCTGGCATTATCAGGTAGTGAGGCTACCAATTTTTTAAGTCTGTACTGTCATGTTTACGGTAGGTTGGAGGTTGTGTAGGTGATTGGTATTATTGGTAAGTATTTGCTAATGTGTGTTGTTGGTCCTGCATTACTGTGAGCATTTCATGTGTGGCCAGTTTCCATTAGGGACACTGTAGTTGGTGACACTTGGGTCATGTTGTTGGGATTAATTTGTTTGCTCTCACATTGCATGACATGCCATGGTGTGTTGTGTGGCAGTGACGGGGAGGGGTTGGGTGACATGGCACTGTTCTCATGTTGTATTTTGCAAGTGCGTATTCATTTTTGCTGCATGGAAGTGTGTCTTTTGATGACACTGCATTGGTGGTGTATGTGTAGGTAGGGATGCACACATTGTGACACTTCCAGGTGAACAATCTCAGGCTGCTATGGTTCTGACAGTTGACTGTCCCTTGATGCATCAGAATTGTCAGATTGAGTCATCATTGATTGTCAGATGGTATGTGCCAGGGCTGTGTGCACTCCACAGGGGTGTGCTTTCTATGTGAAGTAATTAGCCACCAGCTGCGTACGGGCTGCCTCACCCCGTGCCCTTTCCCCTCCCATGCGCAGCGGGCGTGCATGTGGTTGGGGATGTGGAGGCACCACCATGTCCACAGCCAGGCCCCGGCGTGTTGCAACATTGTGCAGGACACATGCTGCCACTATGTTCCTGCACACTACCGAGGGAGCGTATAACAGCTGCCCACCAGAACGGTCAAGGGAGCGAAAGCGTGACTTGAGCACTCCGAATGTGTGCTCCACTATGCCCCGTGTTGCAATATGGGCTGTGTTGTATCTTACCTCGGGAGGCGTGATGGGGTTCCGAATTGGCGTCATCATGTGTGTGCTCAGAGGGTAGGCACTGTCCCCTGGGGAGGTGGTGATGGGGATCATTAATGGGGTATTGGCATTACTCTGTATCTGTCATGCATGCGTGTGCTGTGGCATTTCTACTCACCCAGCAGCCATGCATCGCCATGCCGCCCAGCTTCCATGTCCCGGTTTAGGGTTCACATCCTGTAAATGAAGCTGCCGTGGGTGGACCCTGGATAGTTGGCATATACTCAGGTGATGATTCCCTTGGCATCACATACTACCTGGACGTTGATGGAATGCCAGTTCTTGCGGTTTCTATAGATGTGCTCAGATGCCCTGGGGGGACGTAGAGCCACATGGGTGAAATCAATGGCACCTAGCACTTTGGGGAATTGTGCCACCCTGTAGAAATCCTGGCTGACAGCCTGCCTTTCTGCAGGTGTTCTGGGCAGGTATATGTGCCTGCGGACAGATGGCTGTGCAGTGATGATGGCCAACACCTGGTGTAGGCACCGTGACTGCGTGGCCTGTGACACCCCCCCCACGATGGCACTTGTCCGCTGAAATGATCCGGTAGCCAAGAAGTGCAGTACATTGAGGACCTTCTCCAGGGGGCTCAGTGCTTGGGAGCACAGGGTGGGTGATGTGAGGTCATCCTCCCACTCACTGACCAGGTCGAGTATTATGTGTGGTGGAAACCTGTACCTCCCATACACCTGGTCATCAGGCATACCAAATAGGCTGGTTCTGGGTGTGAAGATTCTGGCCCTGACTATCCTTCTCCTCCTCCTGCGGTATCCCACGGCCACTGCTGCTAGGAACGGTATATTCATCCTGGCGTCTGAGCTTGTTTGTTGTTTGCGGACTCTTTTATGCTGCGCGGGACGTACGCCTGCTTCATGCTGGCGTACGTGTTTCAGGATTGGACCATTTATTTTTTGGCGCGTTGTAGGCGACCGTGTGAAACTTCCCGCCCACCCCAGGAATAGAAGTAACACGCTCTCCCAGGCCCAGTCGCGAGTAAATATTCCCGCCCACCCCTGGAATACACGTACCCCACTCTCACAGGCCCAGTCGCGTGTGGAACTTCACGCGCACACCGAAATACACTTACCCTGCAAATTCGCGTGTGAAACTTCACGCGCACCCCGAAATACACGTACCCAGGGCAATCGCGTGTGGAACTTCCCGTGAACCCCGTAATACACGCAGCCTGCTGGAATCGCGTGTGGAAGTTCACGCGGACCCATAATACACGTACCCTGATGGTATCGTGTGTGAGACTACCCGCGCACCCCTGGAATACACGTACCCAGGCAAATCGCACGGCTGGGGGGTGGGGGTGCTGGGAGACAGGAGTGGGGGCCTGGTGGAGGGTGCCCTGCACTGCTGGGGGGTGGGGGTGCAGGGAGACATGAGTGGGGGCCTGCTGGCAGGTGCCCCTGACTGCTGGGGGGTGGGGGTGCTGGGAGACATGTGTGGGGGCCTGGTGGAGGGTGCCCTGCACTGCTGGGGGGTGGGGGTGAAGGGAGACAGGAGTGGGGGCCTGCTGGCAGGTGCCCCTGACTGGTGGGGGGTGGGGGTGCAGGGAGACAGGAGTGGGGGCCTGGTGGAGGGTGCCCTAGACTGCTGGGGGGTGGGGGTGCAGGGAGACAGGAGTAGGGGCCTGCTGGCAGATGCCCCTGACTGGTGGGGGGTGGGGGTGCAGGGAGACAGGAGTGGGAGCCTGGTGGAGGGTGCCCTGTACTGCTGGGGGGTGGGGGTGCAGGGAGACATGAGTGGGACATGAGTGGGGGCCTGCTGGCAGGTGCCCCTGACTGCTGGGGGCCTGGCTCTGGGAGACATGCGTGGGGGCCTGGTAGAGGGTGCCCTGCACTGCTGGGGGGTGGGGGTGCAAGGAGACATGAGTGGGACATGAGTGGGGGCCTGCTGGCAGGCGACCCTGACTGGTGGGGGGTGGGGGTGCAGGGAGACAGGAGTGGGGGCCTGGTGGAGGGTGCCCTGCACTGCTGGGGGGGTGGGGGTGCAGGGAGACAGGAGTGGAGGCCTGCTAGCAGGTGCCCCTGACTGCTGGGGGGTGGGGGTGCAGGGAGACAGGAGTGGGGGCCTGCTGGCAGGTGCCCCTGACTGCTGGGCGGTGGGAGTGCAGGGAGACATGAGTTGGACATGAGTGGGCGCCTGGTGGAGGGTGCACCACAGTGCTGGGGGGTGGGGGTGCAGGGAGACAGGAGTGGGGCCTGGTGGAGGGTGCCCTGCACTTCTGGGGGGTGGGGGTGCTGGGAGACATGTGTGGGGGCCTGGTGGAGGGTGCCCTGCACTGCTGGGGGGTGGGGGTGCTGGGAGACATGTGTGGGGGCCTGGTGGAGGGTGCCCTGCACTGCTGGGGGGTGGGGGTGCAGGGAGACATGAGTGGGACATGAGTGGGGGCCTGCTGGCAGCTGCCGCACAGTGCTGGGGGGTGGGGGTGCAGAGGGACATGAGTTGGACATGAGTGTGGGCCTGGTGGAGGGTGCCCTGCACGGCTGGGGGGTGGGGGTGCAGGGGGACATGAGTGGGACATGAGTGGGGGCCTGCTGGCAGGTGCCCCTGACTGCTGGGGGGTGGGGGTGCTGGGAGACATGTGTGGGGGCCTGTTGGAGGGTGCCCTGCACTGCTGGGGGTGGGGGTGCAGGGAGACAGGAGTGGGGGCCTGATGGCAGGTGCCCCTGCCTGGTGGGGGGTGGGGTGCAGGGAGACAGGAGTGGGGGCCTTGTGGAGGGTGCCCTGCACTGCTGGGGGGTGGGGGTGCAGGGAGGCAGGAGTGAGGGCCTGCTGGCAGGTGCCCCTGACTGGTGGGGGGTGGGGGTGCAGTGAGACAGGAGTGGGGGCCTGGTGGAGGGTGCCCTGCACTGCTGGGGGGTGGGGGTGCAGGGAGACATGAGTGGGACATGAGTGGGGTCCTGCTGGCAGGTGCCCCTGACTGCTGGGGTGTGGGGGCTCTGGGAGACATATGTGTGGGGGCCTGGTGGAGGGTGCCCTGCACTGCTGGGGGGTGGGGGTACAAGGAGACATGAGTGGGACATGAGTGGGGGCCTGCTGGCAGGTGCCCCTGACTGGTGGGGGTGGGGGTGCAAGGAGACAGGAGTGGGGGCCTGGTGGAGGGTGCCCTGCACTGCTGGGTGGTGGGGGTGCAGGGAGACAGGAGTGGGGGCCTGCTGGCAGGTTCCCCTGACTGCTGGGGGTTGGGGGTGCAGGGAGACAGGAGTGGGGGCCTGCTGGCAGGTCCCCCTGACTGCTGGGGGGTGGGGGTGCAGGGAGACATGAGTTGGACATGAGTGGGGCCTGGTGGAGGGTGCACCACAGTGCTGGGGGGTGGGGGTGCAGGGAGACAGGAGTGGGGGCCTGGTGGAGGGTGCCCTGCACTGCTGGGGGGTGGGGGTGCTGGGTGACATGTGTGGGGGCCTGGTGGAGGGTGCCCTGCACTGCTGGGGGGTGGGGGTGCTGGGAGACATGTGTGGGGGCCTGGTGGAGGGTGCCCTGCACTGCTGGGGGGTGGGGGTGCAGCGAGACATGAGTGGGACATGAGTGGGGGCCTGCTGGCAGGTGCCCCACAGTGCTGGGGGGTGGGGGTGCAGGGGGACATGAGTTGGACATGAGTGGGGGCCTGGTGGAGGGTGCCCTGCACTGCTGGGGGTTGGGGGTGCAGGGAGACAGGTGTGGGGGCCTGCTGGCAGGTGCCCCTGACTGCTGGGGGGTGGGGGTGCACGGAGACAGGAGTTGGAGCATGCTGGCAGGTGCCCCTGACTGCTGGGGGGTGGGGGTGCAGGGAGACATGTGTTGGACATGGGTGGGGGCCTGGTGGAGTGTGCACCACAGTGCTGGGGGGTGGGGGTGCAGGGAGACATGAGTGGGACATGAGTGGGGTCCTGCTGGCAGGTGCCCCTGACTGCTGGGGTGTGGGGGCTCTGGGAGACATATGTGTGGGGGCCTGGTGGAGGGTGCCCTGCACTGCTGGGGGGTGGGGGTACAAGGAGACATGAGTGGGACATGAGTGGGGGCCTGCTGGCAGGTGCCCCTGACTGGTGGGGGGTGGGGGTGCAAGGAGACAGGAGTGGGGGCCTGGTGGAGGGTGCCCTGCACTGCTGGGTGGTGGGGGTGCAGGGAGACAGGAGTGGGGGCCTGCTGGCAGGTTCCCCTGACTGCTGGGGGTTGGGGGTGCAGGGAGACAGGAGTGGGGGCCTGCTGGCAGGTCCCCCTGACTGCTGGGGGGTGGGGGTGCAGGGAGACATGAGTTGGACATGAGTGGGGCCTGGTGGAGGGTGCACCACAGTGCTGGGGGGTGGGGGTGCAGGGAGACAGGAGTGGGGGCCTGGTGGAGGGTGCCCTGCACTGATGGGGGGTGGGGGTGCTGGGTGACATGTGTGGGGGCCTGGTGGAGGGTGCCCTGCACTGCTGGGGGGTGGGGGTGCTGGGAGACATGTGTGGGGGCCTGGTGGAGGGTGCCCTGCACTGCTGGGGGGTGGGGGTGCAGCGAGACATGAGTGGGACATGAGTGGGGGCCTGCTGGCAGGTGCCCCACAGTGCTGGGGGGTGGGGGTGCAGGGGGACATGAGTTGGACATGAGTGGGGGCCTGGTGGAGGGTGCCCTGCACTGCTGGGGGTTGGGGGTGCAGGGAGACAGGAGTGGGGGCCTGCTGGCAGGTGCCCCTGACTGCTGGGGGGAGGGGGTGCACGGAGACAGGAGTTGGAGCATGCTGGCAGGTGCCCCTGACTGCTGGGGGGTGGGGGTGCAGGGAGACATGTGTTGGACATGGGTGGGGGCCTGGTGGAGTGTGCACCACAGTGCTGGGGGGTGGGGGTGCAGGGAGACAGGAGTGGGGGCCTGGTGGAGGGTGCACTGCACTGCTGGGGGGTGGGGGTGCTGGGAGACATGTGTGGGGGCCTGGTGGAGGGTGCTCTGCACTGTTGGGGGGTGGGGGTGCTGGGAGACATGTGTGGGGGCCTGGTGGAGGGTGCCCTGCACTGCTGGGGGTTGGGGGTGCAGCGAGACATGAGTGGGACATGAGTGGGGGCCTGCTGACAGGTGCCCCACAGTGCAGTGGGGTGGGGGTGCAGGGGGACATGAGTTGGACATGAGTGGGGGCCTGGTGGAGGGTGCCCTGCAATTCTGGGGGGTGGGGGTGCAGGGAGACATGAGTGGGACATGAGTGGGGGCCTGCTGGCAGATGCCCCTGACTGCTGGGGGGTGGGGGTGCAGGGAGACAGGAGTGGGGGCCTGGTGGAGGGTGCCCTGCACTTCTGGGGGGTGGGGGTGCAGGGAGACAGGAGTGGGGGCCTGCTGGCAGGTGCCCCTGACTGCTGGGGGGTGGGGGTGCAGGGAGACATGTGTTGGACATGGGTGGGGGCCTGGTGGAGTGTGCACCACAGTGCTGGGGGGTGGGGGTGCAGGGAGACAGGAGTGGGGGCCTGGTGGAGGGTGCACTGCACTGCTGGGGGGTGGGGGTGCTGGGAGACATGTGTGGGGGCCTGGTGGAGGGTGCTCTGCACTGTTGGGGGGTGGGGGTGCTGGGAGACATGTGTGGGGGCCTGGTGGAGGGTGCCCTGCACTGCTGGGGGTTGGGGGTGCAGCGAGACATGAGTGGGACATGAGTGGGGGCCTGCTGACAGGTGCCCCACAGTGCAGTGGGGTGGGGGTGCAGGGGGACATAAGTTGGACATGAGTGGGGGCCTGGTGGAGGGTGCCCTGCAATTCTGGGGGGTGGGGGTGCAGGGAGACATGAGTGGGACATGAGTGGGGGCCTGCTGGCAGATGCCCCTGACTGCTGGGGGGTGGGGGTGCAGGGAGACAGGAGTGGGGGCCTGGTGGAGGGTGCCCTGCACTTCTGGAGGGTGGGGGTGCAGGGAGACAGGAGTGGGGGCCTGCTGGCAGGTGCCCCTGACTGGTGGGGGGTGGGGGTGCAGGAGACAGGAGTGGGGGCCTGTTGGAGGATGCCCTGCACTGGTGGGGGTGGGGGTGCAGGGAGACATGAGTGGGACATGAGTGGGGGCCTGCTGGCAGGTGCCCCTGACTACTGGGGGTTGGGGGTGCAAGGGGACAGGAGTGGGGGCCTGGTGGAGGGTGCCCTGCACTGCTGGGGGGCGGGGGTGCAGGGAGACAGGAGTGGGGGCCTGCTGGCAGGTGCCCCTGACTTGTGGGGGGTGGGAGTGCAGGGAGACAGGAGTGGGGGCCTGTTGGAGGATGCCCTGCACTGGTGGGGGTGGGGGTGCAGGGAGACATGAGTGGGACATGAGTGGGGGCCTGCTGGCAGGTGCCCCTGACTACTGGGGGTTGGGGGTGCAGGGAGACAGGAGTGGGGGCCTGCTGGCAGGTGCCCCTGACTGGTGGGGGGTGGGGGTGCAGGGGGACACGAGTTGGACATGAGTGGGGGCCTGGTGGAGGGTGCCCTGCACTGCTGGGGCATGGGGGTGCTGGGAGACATGTGTGGGGGCCTGGTGGAGGGTGCCCTGCACTGCTGGGGGTGGGGGTGCTGGGAGACATGTGTGGGGGCCCGGTGGAGGGTGCCCTGCACTGCTGGGGAGTGGGGGTACAGGGAGACATGAGTGGGACATGAGTGGGGGCCTGCTGGCAGGTGCCCCTGACTGCTGGGGGGTGGGGGTGCTGGGAGACATTTGTGGAGGCCTGGTGGAGGGTGCCCTGCACTGCTGGGGGTGGGGGTGCAGGGAGACAGGAGTGGGGGCCTGCTGGCAGGTGCCCCTGACTGCTGGGGGGTGGGAGTGCAGGGAGACAGGAGTGGGGGCCTGCTGGCAGGTGCCCCTGACTGCTGGGGGGTGGGGGTGCAGGGAGACAGGAGTGGGGGCCTGGTGGAGGTTGCCCCTGACTGGTGGGGGGTGGGGGTGCAGGGAGACATGAGTGGGACATGAGTGGGGGCCTGCTGGCAGTTGCCCCACAGTGCTGAGGGGTGGGGGTGCAGGGGGACACGAGTTGGACATGAGTGGGGGCCTGGTGGAGGGTGCCCTGCACTGCTGGGGGGTGGGGGTGCAGGGAGACATGAGTGGGACATGAGTGGGGGCCTGCTGGCAGGTGCCCCACAGTGCTGGGGGGTGGGGGTGCAGGGGGACATGAGTTGGACATGAGTGGGGGCCTGGTGGAGGGTGCCCTGCACTGCTGGGGGGTGGGGGTGCAGGGGGACATGAGTGGGGCCTGGTGGAGGGTGCCCCTGACTGGTAGATGGTGGGGACGCAGGGGGACATGAGTGGGGGCCTGGTGGAGGGTGCCCCTGGATGCAGGGGGTGGGGGTGCAAGGGGACATGAGTGGAGGCCTGGTGGAGGGTGCCCCTGACTGGTGGGGGGTGGGGATGCAGGGGGACATGAGTGGGGGCCTGGTGAAGGGTGCCCCACAGTGCTGGCGGGTGGGGATGCAGGGAGACATGAGTGGGGGCCTGGTGGAGGGTGCCCCTAACTGGTGGGGCTGTGGGTGCTGGGAGACATGCGTTGGTGGGCAGTAGTGCAAGGTGACATGTGGGTTGGCTGGGGGGCATGGCCATGGTGGATGGGCTGCCTGCGGGACATGTGCAGGGGTGCAGGGTAGTCCCCTGTGGTGTGGGCCGCCTGCAGGGGCCATGGAGGGTGTAGAGGGAACAGCTGGGAGGACCCACACGGCCAATTCATGGACTCCCCGGCACCCCCGAAATACACGTAGGCTGCTGGATTCGCGTGTGGAATTTGTCGCGCACCCGGAGTACACGTACCCTGCTGAAATTGCGTGTGGAACTTCACGCGCATACCGAAATACACGTACCCTGATACGTTGCGTGTGGAACTTCACGCGCACACCGAAATACACATACCCTGCTAATTCGCGTGTGAAACTTCCCGCGCACCCCGAAACACACGGACCCAGGGCAATCGCGTGTGGAACTTCCCGCGAACCCCGCAATAAACGTACCCTGCTAATTCACGTGGGAAACTTCACGCGCACCCCGGAATACACGTGCCCAGGCCAATCGTGTGTGGAACTTCCTGCGAACCCCGTAATACACGCACATGCTATTTTTCACACAGCGGGTGTCTGTGTTTGTCGGTACCCCTTTGCACCTCATTTGTCCTAGAGGGCCACTGTATGGACCATTCATCATAGCTGTATATGGGTGCTTTTTGTTAGCGCACATTTTGGCGTACATTTATTTCAGGCGCAGGGACGCTACCGCCTGCTTTCTTGTGGCGTACTTGTTTTGCCCTGTGCGTGTCTTTCACCGTGCGCTGGTTTGCCCTATTCGATTCCATGAATACGAGTTGTAGGCGAGCGTGTGGGCGTTCCGCGCACTTGCCTCCTGTACTTCCCCCATGACCCCCATATTTTCACGCGTCGTTTCCCATTCCGAGTGTTACGCCCCGTGTTCCGCCTACTTTTGTGATGTGCGCCGCGCTATGTGCGATTTCGCAGTGGCCGTGGCGCACGCCGTTGGATGACCTGTGCGCCGGCGTGCGGCGCACACTTTTTCAGCGCACATCCACCTTTTTTCTGAATCGATGTGCGCTGGTTTCCCTGCGATTTTTGCAGTTGCACTGCGAATTTCGCACTTTTACTGCGAATCGCACGTTTTGGCACCTCTGCGCCGGAATTTTTGGCGCACATTAATTCCATGAATCGGCCTGTAAATCTCTTTGCCTGTCTAGGACATTGCACTTGGATCCCAACACTCCCCATTTTAGTTAACCCCTTAAGTGCCAAAAACGAGTATGCCCATCCTTTTTGCATAGACTTGAATAGCCTGGCACTTAAGGGGTTAATACTCAATTAACTAACCCAGGTTGCCTTCTTCTATAATCATCATCTTTGGACACCCACACTTTCCACACCTGGCATAAACTTTCCCCCATCTGAACATATTTTTCCGGGGTACATATCATGAAACAGTATCCCACATCTCCTGCCATAACTACCCAATGTTCCACATCATTTTCTGGATCAGGTGGAGGGTGAGACAGTGCCCCGGGGAACCAACTAGTTATACTACTCTCACCATCCTGTGCTCTATTTTACCATTCCTTTTCTCAGTCTGGGTGTACACTTGTTTTGTGAAGGGGCAGCTTTAACTCTTGTTATGGACACTGCTATCATCATTGCACTCTTAGGCAGTGTCTTGCAGCATCACTGTAGAATCATTTGGCATGAACAAAAAGCTACAAGAAAAAATACTACAATAGGAACGAGCACCTTTATGACTATACCCAAACAAGACATAGCCCATGAAAACAGTAAATCCAACCCGTCTTCCGCACTTACTCTAGCCTCCTTTTCCATGGCAATCCGCAGGTTATGGATGCCCCGTGTGGCATGGGTCAAAGATCCATTGACTGCATCATAGGGTGGTTTAAATGTGCAGCAAGAATATCCTATCTTCTTGCACACACACCCTTCCATTGCCATAAGCAGTTCCAGAACATACCAGTTCTGGAGGGTCATAAAATGAATAGCATGCAATTCTTCTTTTATTGAATTGAGACCCTGCTCTGTTTGGTTCACTATCTGGAGCATTTCCCACCTTGTTATCTGGAACCACTGTGCATTGGATGCAGTTTAGATGTCAGGCACAAGGAGATAAGTAAAAAATGATTCCATCTTTGTGAACAGTTACAATTGATCTCTGATTGCTTTGAGCTTGTCTGAGGAGTCTTGTCACCAATAATTCAACCTCTTTTGTCAGTGAATTCTTAAGAGAGAATCAGGCACATTGATGGGGAGGTGCTCAGTTGCAACTGGGGGTGGCATGTTTATGACAGTCAAATTAGAGTCGGGCAGTATGAGAATGCTCCAATGCAAGGTGGTGAGTGAACAGACACCCATTCTGGAGTGAACAGACGCCTCTCCAGGATGGGTGAAGGTGGAGATAAGCGTATTCTCTGCACACCCAGTAGAAATCCATTAATGCAGATGTGCCATTAGTGAGGTCAGGAATAAAAAAAAGTCTTATTGCACCTTTCATTTGTGCCTATGAGTACAGTGCCATTTCCTCTGAAGCAAAAGGAAAAGTGTGTCAGTATATGCACCTCAGTGGGCTTTTCATTACATTTGATTCAGGTGAGTTTTAGAACATTTCTGGCTGATACGCGCCACTACATCCTCCGAGAACCCCGGTAGAATCCCTACTGTGCAGCTCACTATTGCTTTCACCCATATGTCATGGGAAAACAGTGCACCTTCCAATTTCAGCCGTGATCTTATTTGACAACATGAGTCCTCTTTGTTCGTGGCACACTCACTTTCATCTCTGTCCATAACTACTGCCTGGAGTGTGTGTCTGGAAAGGATTTGTATTCTGCAAAGGGCCGGTTGCACTAAACATTGACCGATAAGAGGTGGAATTTCTTGTGGGATAACCAATTTGGGTGTGCTTGTTGCATGTGGTATAAGGGAACAAATATAGCAGCTGTCATTTGACTTCAATCTTCACACCTCTCTCATGTGGTTGTACCACATATTATCTGTTTGGGGTGGTGCACATCCACGATGGTATTCAAGATAAATCCTTGTATTCATTATCTTCCATTTAATTTTCTGTTTCCCTTTTATTTTTTCCCATTGATATACTTAATGTTTCTGTATCATTGCTATACCCCCTTTATATGCACAAACCATATAACATGTCCTACAATAAAGGAAAGAAGAAGACAGAAGACAGAAGCAGACACATCCTATATATAACAATATATAAAATGCTCAAAGTCTTAATCTTGGAAGCTGTGAAGAAGAAGAAATATCAGTGTCCTGTGTCCGCAGGGGTGCATCTGTTGCAAAAATGTCACCATAAAGGTTACCACATTCATTGTTTAACATAAATGTACTTGAGGGCCTGCAGGAGGTGGGGCTGTGCCAGTTGCTTTTTCGACAGCAGATAAGTTGTCCCAAAAACACAGTTCTTTTACTCTCACAGTAGACAGAGTGGCAAACATCACCTTGTACAAGCATTGGTACCGACAATCGCTCCACTTCCTCACAAATGAATACACTTTTATGAAATCTATGGGGTAGAGCTGATGCGCCTGTAGAGATGTGGGGTCAACCGTATGCATAGCAGTTGCTTCTTCTCTCCTGGGAGCAAGCTGTTGACATATAGGGCCTTATTATGAGTCTGGCGGTAACCCGCCGGACTTGAAACACTTTTCCGACACCTGATATCCCGGTGCCAGGGGACATTACAAGTCTTGGTGGCCCCGGATGCCAGGTGCTGGACAATGCTGTTCGCCATTCCAGTGAAGACAGAAGTAAGGGCACTGATGTAATGTGGTGGTCTGGAAAGGTTGCCGGTACAGTGTGACCGGCACTCTTATTTCCGGATTTCCACACTTGTAATGAGGCCCATAGTCCTAATACATTTTGTTAAATCTCTCAAATCACCTGAAACTCTTCTCCCAAAATCTCAGCTGCCCTGGGTGTAACTAATGCAGTGCATGCATATGTGAGTGGTGTGTGTAACCTTCTCCCCATCACCATCTCATGTGGGGAAAAGTGGTGTTTACCTGGCTGGTTCCTGAGGCTGAACAGAGCCTAAGGTAGACCATGCAGCCATTTCCTCCCTAGCGTATGAAACAACTTTGACAGTTTTTGTTTCAATAGACCATTGAGATGTTCCATGATCCTGCTGGCTTGACGGTGGTAAATCAAGCACAAGTTATGTTTAATTCCTCGGAGGGAAGTAATATCTTTAAATAATTTGTTGAAAAGGTGGGTCCTGTTGTCTGACTTTAGGACATCACATATCCCCCATCGAGGAAAGACCTTATATACTAAAAATGTGGCTGCCGATTTAGCATCTGGTTGTGCGCAAGGGCCTGCCTCAGTCCAATAAGAAAATAAAAAAAAAAACACTAAGATAAAGATAGTTACAGCGCCTGTTTATTATAACCAAATATTCTATGTGGAGCTCATGAAAGGGTCCTGCTGGACGGGGCAATGTGCCAAGAAACATCTTAAGGGTGTTTACGGTGATGTAGAGGTTGCAAGTAGTGCAGTTTGCCACAAATGTATAATCATACTTTTGAAGGTTGGGGAAGGTTGAAGAATGTAAGCTACAACATACTGTTTAGACATATTTGTCGGGTAATGCAGTTGTTCAAGAGCAACCATAATCAATTCCCGTCCAATCGTTGAGCGAGAGCATCCTCGTTTAACCCACAAGTCCTTCTCCTCTTGGGGTGTCTGACCTTGCATTTAAATTTATGAGTGAGCAGGACTGCTCTGTAAGGCACTGCAATTGTTGTATGGCTTCCTCAGGATATGGTGTGATGTTCACCACTTCTAAATACGCTGCTTCTTTGGCAGCCTTATCTGTGGCATCATTAAAGAGTGAAATTAAGTCTGTGACCCAGTTTTGGGGGCACATTACACCACCACTAGTACTGTGGAGCGGGATAGGGCCTACATTAATCTTTCTAGCAATGATGGATGCTGTGCAGGTGTCCCACTGGACCTCTTGAACCCTCTACTTTGCCATCTGGACAACCCAAAATGGACTATAGATGTGTTGTATGCTGAATCAGAATATATTGTTACTAGACACCCTTGTGATGCTTCTAGTGCTTCAATCAGTGCAATGCCGCTTGTGCAGAATAATATGTTGATAACCTATTCTTAAAAGCTACCCCGTACTCCCTGCCTATGAGGCAAACCACTGCAGCGCCTGTATGCCTTTGTACCATCACCTGATCAATCGTCGATGAACTATCGTCGAAGAGCACCTCCCCCTCTTTTAGTGCATCTTCCTTCGCTTGGGGGAGCCTCAGGGCCTTTGTATGTAACACAGTCATGGACCTCTTCCCCTGGCTGAATGGGTATTTCAATGAAAATAGCAGGGTTCACTGTGCAAAACCTTACAATGTGAATTAAAGGATTTGATAGTATAATCTCAACCTGATGCTCTTTTAGTAGTGAGGGTTAAAATGCATGCTCCAAATATAATTTTACTGAGCACCCCATAGTTATTGCAGATAGTTTTTCAATCACAAAGGATGCAGCTGCTAATGCCTGTTCACAAGGAAAATTACCCTGCACCACTGAATCGAAGATCCCATGGTAATAGGCTAAGGGCTTGCGTCCCATAGATGTTATCTGGGTTAACACTGCTGTCATTACTTCCCTATTGGAATGTGAGAACACATAGAATTACTTGGTGTAATCAGGGGGTGGCTAACACTGGAGTGAAATTTATAGCAGTCTTAAGTTCTTGAAAACATTTGATAATTTCTCATGTCCAAGCGAGTGACCCTTTAAGTGCCTGTGCTTCTTTAAGCACTTACACCAAGGGCTTTGTGTATCTAGGATAGTCAAATATTCACACTCTACCATAGGTAAACAATTCTAGAAACTGTTGCATCTCTTTCATGGTTGTAGGCCTTGATGCATTTTGTACTGCAATTGCTGTCCCTGGGGTTATCCTGTTTCCTACTGAGGATATCATTTGCACTAAGTATACCACTTCATTCTGACAATGCTGCATTTTGTCCTTGTCCACTGTGTATCTCTTTTCTGCTAGTAATGTCAACAGTGTCACTGAATTTTATAATTATTATTATTATTATTATTATTATTATTATTATTATTGTTATTATTACTAATATGGTATTTATTGAGTACAGACCTAGCTTCGAGAAGCAAGGGTGCTTTACAGAGGTAAACACCAATACAGATACATAATGGAGCACTTTACAGAGGTGTACTGCATTACAGATGCATAACAGAGTGCCTTTCAGAGGTAACAACAGATCAGATATATAGCGGGGGTAGGATACAGTGGGGCACAGAGGAGGGGTACAGCTGTATAGTGTGGCAGATAAGAGAGGCGCAGGCGGCGTTTAGCTAGTCAGGTGGCACGAGGGGTGATCTGATGGCCTAGGTGATGAGGAGGAGAGACTCATTCAAGAGGTGGGTCTTGAGTTCTTTTTTGAAATGTAGCATGGGGACGAGTCTGATGCCAATGGGGAGGAGGTTTCGTAGTCTTGGGCGTAGGCAGAGAAGGCTTGTTTTCTGGTCCTTTTTCCTTTTTGCAGTGGTGGATTTCATGTTTGCACGTTTTCTGGCTTCTGGTGGTGCACTATCTGCCGGAAAGGCTGAGTTTCTCTGCGAGGTAGCTGGGTGACTTGAGGGCGACTGCCTTATAGATGATGCACCAAGACTTGAAGACGATTTGTGCATGCAATGTGAGCCAGTGAAGGTCAGTGAGGGCTGCAGTGATGTGGTCATATATGTGTAGACCCTTGATGAGGCACGCAGCCATGTGTAAGACACTTCTGAAGGGCACAATAAAGGATGAAGTGACGCGGTCGAGGAGTGTATTGCCCCCATCCAGGTGGGATAGGACCAGTGCTTGAACAGTGGATCTGAGTCCTCCCAACACACTAGCAGGTCACCTACGTACTGATGATGCTCTGAGCATTTATGTTACCTAAATCCATGTTCCACACTCTGTTAAAAATACCTGGGATCTCACAATACCCCCGAGGAAGCCTTGTGTGTTGAAATTGCTGCTGAGACATGCACACGCAGTGAGATACTGAGAATCAGGGTGCAATGGGATGGGGGAAAAAGCAATTTTCGAATAAACGATAGTAAAATGTGTGGCCTCAGTGGGTGAGTTAAACAAGATTATGTTGGGATGCGGTACTACCAGAAATTCGGCCTCCACAATGGTATTCAAAAGGCAGAGAACCTGTACCATTCTCCAACCTGACCCCTTCGCTTTCCTAACACGATATATAGGTCTGTTGCAGGGGGGTTTTGATAGTACTCTTATGCCCTGCTGCCATAATGCCATGTGAATGGAGGATAGCACAGGGGTTGTGCAACACCGGTTCAGATCCCGGGTCCACGCTTGGAAACCGAACACAGGTGTGGTATTAGGCGCATTATAAAAAAACATTTAAATGAATAGAAATAAATAAATTATGGTGTCATAAATACCTTAATTTGCCTATCTGGATAATGGGTAATGTCATACTCTAGATATTACTGCACTCTGCTTGAGCTTTATGTGAACACCCCCTATGCTCTTCAATAAACCCACATCGTCTGCGTCACTAGTCTACTGGGTACGTTTGCCATGTCTTTCTGCAAGTGAGAGGGTACTGATTCTAGCAGCAAGTGTAGTGTGTGGTACTTGTCTGTGCTGTACCACGACCTGACAATTTTTGATTTTTATTTGATTGTTTATTTGTATAGCACCTATACACAATGTGTTTCAAAGTGCTTCAAGGAGGGAGGGAGCATGGGAGAATACAATTACATTCTTACAGTCCTTGAAACAATTAGAATGTGAAAGAAAGCTATCATAATCAGCCTGATGACATTTCAGATAGTGCAAGTGCAGTGGAACAGTTAAGGTGAAAAAGGGGGAGGGAAGAAAGAGACAATCCAACAGTAACATTACTATGCTTGACGACAATTGTTGTAGTGCATGAATAACAAGAGGAGGGGGAGGGGAGAAGGGAGGGTGTGGAGAGAGGGAGGAGGAGAGGGACAGACAAGTGACTATCATAGTAGGTCAAATGAACTATTCATAGCAGTGCTGGGGGAGTGGGAGGAGAAGATAAGGAGGGAAGGGAGGGGACAGACAAGCTACTATCAAAGGCCAGGGACAAATGATAGAGTAAGTGCTAATTGACATAAAAACTGGGTTGTGGGAGCGGGGAGAGAAGGGGGTGCCTACAAGACAGTAGGAGAGGGGAAAGGAGAAGGGGTGGGAGAGAGGGGAATGGTGGATGTGAAAGATAGGCGGATACGATTACTATGCCTGACAGCAATTGGGGTAATGCCAGACTTTAACAACTGAGGGGAGGGGGGTTGTGTAGGAGAGGGCAGGAGGCTGCAAAAGGCAGGTGGCAACAATTACTATGCCTAACGGCAATTGAGGGAGTGCCTGAAGTTAACAGGGGGAGGAAGGGTCAGGGGAAGTCAGGGGCAACCAAGACAATTAACTGGGGGCAGAGGGTTGGGTGGGGGGCACATATAGACTCACAGGGGAATGGGGGTGGTTGCGGGGCACATACAGACTCATGGGGGTGGGTTGGGGGCACATACAGACTCACAGGGGGCATGGGAGTGGGTGGGGATCACATACAGACTCACAGGGCCATGGGGGTGGGTCGGGTCACATACAGACTCAAGGGGGGAATGGGGTGAGTGGGGGCCAAATACAGACTCATGGGTGCATGGGAGTGGGTGGGGGCACATGCAGACTCAAGGGGGGCATGGGGGTGGGTGGGGAGCACATACAGACTCACAGGAGCATGGGGGAGGGTAGGGGGCACATACAGACTCACAGGGGGCACCGACTCATGGGGGGCACATACAGGCTCACAGGGGCAAGGGGGTGGGTTTGGGGCACATACAGGTTCACGGGGGGAATGGTGGTGAGTGGGGGCACATACAGACTCACGGGGCATGGGGGTGAGTGGGGGTCACATACAGACTCACAGGGGAATTGGGGTGGCTGGGGGCACATACAGACTCACAGGGTGCACAAACTCATGGGGGGAATGGTGGTGGGTGGGGGGCAAAAACAGTCTCACGGGGCATGCGGGTGGGTTGGGGCACATACATACTCATGGGGCATAGGGGTGGGTGGTGGGCACATACAGACTTAAGGGGGGCATGGGAGTGGGTGGGGGGCACATACAGACACATAAGGGCATGGGGGTGCGTGGGGGGGTCACACACAGACTCACTGGGGCATGGGGGTGAGTAGGGGCACATACAGACTCACAGGGGCATGGGGGTGGGTGAGGGGCACATACAGACTCAAGGACGGCATGGGAGTGGGTGGGGGGCACATACAGACTCACGGGGCCATGGGGGTGGGTCGGGTCACATACAGACTCAAGGGGGGAATGGGGGTGGGAGGGGACCACATACAGACTCACAGAGAAATGGAGGTGAGTGGGGGCACATACAGACTCACGGGGCCATGGGGCTGGGAGGGGACCACATACAGACTCACAGGGACATGGAGGTGAGTGGGGGCCACATACAGACTCACAGGGGGCATGGGAGTGGGTGGATGGCACATACAGTCTAACAGGGGGCTTGGGGGTGGGTGGGGGACACATACAGACTCATTAAGGGCATGGGGTAGGTGGGGGGATATACAGACTCAAGGGGAACAAGGGATAAATATTTCAAAAATAATTTCTCCATCACTGTCAGCATCTTCGATCAACTCCTTATCTGACAGCACCCTTAATGGCTTTGTGGGATCTACACACAAAACCGCGCGCCACTCACCTTCTTCCTCATCAGTCCCTAACAGTACTACCTTATCTTTTTTTATTATTACCGCTTCTAGATCTAGTGTGAGGATGGTACCTGGGAAATGTTCGTGAGGGACTGCTGGCCAGAATAAAACCCACTGGCACCCTCCACATTTTGTCTTTCATTTCTGGCACCCATCCCACCAACATTGTAACTCCATATAGGAGCAAATCTGGATGTATAGACACCACTCTGGTAGTGCCTTCACTGTAAAGTGCTCAGATTATCGCAACAGCCGTAGCATGATATATTCATGAGGTTAAGCATACTACACCTTCCTGAGTAAATGCAATTATCATGATAAGCTTTCTCAGGAGGTCCCTCCCTAGCAAGTTCACTGTGTATATGTTGAAAGTAATAATGGGGCTATTATATCTCGGGTACCTACCTTGATGGGTAAGTCTTCTGTAAACAGAACCAACGTTATTTCCCCAGAGAACACCTCTATGTCCTACTAACCTAAAAAACTAGGACCTGATTATTCCACATTCATTATTGATGGTAACCTCATTAAGGTAGCACAGGAGGTAAAAACACTAGGTGTTTATCTCAACTCTACTCTCCTTTTCCAAACAGGTCAATACGCTAGGGTCCTCTATGGCCTACACGTGCAAAATCATTAGAACCGGTAAGCCATTTCTCTCTAACAACAGCTGCACCATCCTAGCCGGAGCCCTCATCCTGTCCCGTTTGGATTACTGCAATGCCCTTTACATAGGTTCTAACAAATCCATCATTAGAAGAATCCAAACCCTACAAAATAATGCCCTTAGAGCAGCATTAGGCATCTCCAGAAGAGACCACATCTCTGAGAGTAGACGACAGAATAACTGGCTCCGGACTAATGACAAAATCCTCCTAAAAACTCTGTCGCTTACCCATAAATCTCTTAACAATGCCGCCCCTATCTACCTCTCTGAGAGACTCCACAAACAGACTTCCCCAAAACCAACCAGATCAGAAAACAGAGATCACTTGTCCATCCCTAGATTCAAACTATCCACGATTGGAGGTAACAGTTTCCCTGTTAAAGCTGCCAAACTATGGAACTCCTTGCCTCCTACACTGAGAATAGACCAGTCTACCAAAACTTTAGAACCAATACTACCCTGTGGCTGAAATCCAACGACCACTTATTTGCACAATACATAATCCTTTGCCTGTACAACTGAAATGCAATTAGTAATGCCCACTTGTTTTCCCACTGGCTGTAACCGCAATTTTGTGTTCTATGCCCATATTATTTGTAAATATCTGTATATCCTGCTTTTGTAAGAAATGTATTTCACCTCATGATTCACTACCGGCTACCCCCACGCCGGTAACCATAACTTAGTACACAATGCCTTGTAATATCTGTAAATATCTGTATACCCTGTTTTGTAAGTAATGTTTTGTAAGTAATGTATCTCAGCTTATGATTACCTGAAACTAAGCTTTGCATCTACTTATAACTGCTGCACCCTGATACCCCTGGGTCTGATGCGCATTATAAATAATAAAACAAACAAACAAACAAACAAACATTACTTTTCCTGATAATGGAAAATGACCTTCCTTAATACAGGACTTTGTAGCTGCTGTGTCTTCCATGGAAGTGAATGTTTTACTACTTGCCCTCACACATACCTGTGGTTCCTCTTCCATATCGGCAGTGACTGACAGGACTGGGCACAACAGGGCTCTCTGTGGGCTGTCCTATTGTGGATAAGTGTTTGACCCCAGACGTGGAAAATGACTCCCTCCTAGTATACTCGCTCCAGTATAATGGATTACTGTACCATGTGGCAGGGGGTCCCTGTCCCAGTGCTAAGAAGGGGAATGTGGGGCCTGCTGCTGCATATATGCCGGTGTGGAATTTGGACTTGGGTTCTGTATTTGCTGGTGTGGGGGTGTTGGATACTGATACTGTGGTGCTTGTCCAAGGTTGCACTCTTGGGGGTGCCTGGGGAAACTGGGGGATGCATCTTGATGGCAGATGATCTATAAGCCCAAATGTAGGCCCACCAGGATAAGCACCAGAAGAATATACTAGTCTGCTCCTACACTCTCGGGCAAAGTGTCCTGTCTTGCCGCAGGTCCAACATGGTCCTGGTCTCCCGAACCATAGCCTCATTCCCCGGATCAACCTCCTCATCCTCACTGGAAACCTTCTCTTCACCTCTGACAACCTCCCACATCCCTTCTATTGTCTGGGTACCCTTGATAACCCTCCGTCTGTTCTGGTGCTTGCCATGTGTCCTGCTCCTACACAGAGGAACTGCTAATCAGCGCCACTTCTTCACTTAGCTTTGCCAGCTAATTCTGTACTTACTTTACTTCAGCATTTTTTGCCTGCTGCGTGGTTTCCTTTCCCTGATTCTGCCTTCTCCTACCATGATGCACTATGATTGTCTATCCCTTCACTTCAATCCCTACTACCTTGTGTAAATCCTTTTGCATATCCTTATGAAGCCCCTTCCATAGTATATGATAAAATGTCGCTATATTATTGTCCCAGGGCTCTCCTGTCTCCACCCTCCACATTTTGTGAATCGAATTTATATACAGTGCAGAGTCTTCATCTAACTTCATGGTATGGGCCATAATCATAGTGATATCTGGTTCATACACTCACTCGACAGTCATTAAACTGTGCTTCATCATATGATTGTCATCATACATCTGTACTCCTGGGTATCCCACCTGTCTCCATATGTCATCGGCCTGTTCTCCTAGCAGTGTGGCAAATAAATATTGCATGTACCCCACTGCCAATGTAATTCCCACTGTCTGTTTTGCTAGTGTATATATCCATTTGCCTGTCCCCCTCCCTGTAAGTGAGGGTAATGCCTTCACTAAATTGTCTCTGTCCATGTGTGGCCAGGGCACATATTGTCCCCTCCTATGTCCCTTGTGTAGTAATGGAAGCTGTGTTTGTGACTGTTTAACCTGTATGGTTCTCCTTACTCTAGCTTTTTGCTGCAGCCCTTCGACCTGGTCATGTCCTAAGCCTATGCTCCCATAGGCTTTCTTCCTTCGGTGTGGGTACCAGTGTTATCTCAGCCTCCTCATTTTCACCCGGCTCTTCAGCTGCGGGCCATTCATCTTCCTCCTCTGAAACCTCTGAATCTCTGGCCATTCGAGTCCAGTCATAATCTACACTAAAGGCATGCAATGGACCCTCTGGATACCCTCCAGCATTGGGATTATCTTCACTTGCAGCAAGCTGCACGTCCCTAATCACTGTACTATCAATTCGAAACAGAATGTCACCCGCTCTCCATTCATCTCAACCTATTCTCACTCTCCATCCCTAGCCCTGCTCCTGCGTTGCTCGTGCCAGCTCTGCCTCTTTTCTTTGGAGTGCCATTTCTAATTCTGTCTGCACCCTAATATCTACTTTCATAACAATGGGTCTTGTGTAGCATTAGTCACTGAATCGCGTGTGGCATTCACACTATCAGTGGGAGCTCCCTACACTGGTGCGGGTTGGGGTACATACTGGGGGTTGGTATGACCTGCAAGGGGAAAAACGAATATGGTGTTATAGCTGTGGGCATAACACTAGGTATGGATACTACCTCTTATGTTCTTTTTGTTCCTCTGGGACATCTTCTACATCCTCAGAGTTTGAGGATACCCTGCCTGCGTCTCACCTTTCTCCCTTTATACTTCACAGCGAGTTATGTGTACATAAGTCACATCACATCCCTGTTATTTGAGCCCTTTTCAGGCCATGGCTTCTACATTCCTCATTTTGTATCTGTAGCCACTCACAATGGTATTTGAGAATTTTCCTGGTACCACATTAGTGGTAATGTGGGCTGAGGGCAGGCTATACTTCAGGAGGGGTGTGAAGTGATCACAATAGCAACTCAAACAGAAATTGTACAAATAGTCCAAAAGGGGTTTAAAAGTCACCATGGTTCCAGAAAGTGGAAACGAGGAACTTGGCCTGTCAAAGATACGTTATTCTTGATCTTGGGTGGTTCAACAGCATCAAACAGGACTTCTCTGCATCATCCTTGGGGTCAACCTTGGTGTGAGATGCAGCAAGTTGCATTGATCCAGGTGGAGAGTTGCCTATGAGTCAGCTTTGAGACAGAGCTTTGTTCAGTTTGATGCAGTGTTCGGAGTGATGTGGTTCGAAGGGCCCAATAGGCTGGCATTGGTGGTTGGTTCAGTTCAAGATCTGGGACGTCAATTCACCAAAATGCCAGGGATAGCGGAAGTGACATCACATGACCCTTGATCTCTGACATCATAGGAAGTGAGGCCATTTGACCCTGCCCCAAGTGACATTACGGGAAGTGATGGCACACAACCTCACACCCCTTGACAAAACAGGAGGTGGCATCACATGACATTGTTCCGCAGTACACTAAGAAAAATATGACATCACTGTAATATGATATACATTTAAAAAAAGCAATACTTGGTGGCAGTTCCCGAGAAGTGTTTGGCACCGCCTATGTGCAGGTGTGGCAAATGGAGCTACTAGAGTAGCAGAACAGACACTGGCGAATTTTGTATCTATTGCAGGCTACGTCATGAAAGGCAGGAAACTCTATTTAAATTGTATGTTAAATGTATTAATCAATATTCATAAAAATCTATTTTTTAAGAAAGAATATTGAATTGGAAATGGCTCAGTGTAAGATCCAGTCCCCCTCTCAGGACGTTAGAGCTCATTGTGAGATATGATGTGCCTTGCAGGTCAGAATATGCAACTCCTGGAAGATAGCTCAAGGTGTGAAAGTGCTTCCTGCTGCAGCGACCAGTGTGTAACATGCAGGGCATAGAGCCTTCCACTAAAGCAACAAATGATATGAGGTTCCACTCACCCTTGCAGTCTACACCCAACCCCACAAATAATTACACACTCAAGTCTGCGGCTGAAAAATGTAAAATCATTTGAAAACCCTCCTTCTTTCAGAAAGGTGAAAGACAAGTTTTAACAGAACGAAGTTTCCCTGCTGTCAGCACTTAGCAGTAGCCAGAGAGCTGTTAATGCAGCCAAATGCTTATTTTGTAATTCTGTGTCTGCAGACATTGAAGATTAATGCCCGATAAACTAGGTGCTGCAGTGTAGGTGTCGAGAGGAGGGGAGTTTCAGAGAATCAGATGGGCAACAAAGCACTGAGGGTTTGTAATATGGGATTTTTTAATTGCTCTACTGCGAGCACTGGATCAGACACCCTCCCAGCCCCTTCTACTTTTGTACCCCTCTGTGCCCAGCATGGGAAGCTTTGAAGTGTCTGGTAAAGACCATCTTCTGTACCTGTGCAATGGGCGGTGCCAGTTTGTCTTCACTGTGAATGGGCGTTTTTTATAGAGTGGTTAATGCAGACTTAACTTCAATCACATGTCCCCTAGATAGCGACAGGGGGATTCCTTAACTATCCACTGTCGGGCTCTTAGTCACAACACCCACTACACCATCACCACTGCCCCAGGCAGACCACATGACGTCCCTGTTCAAGATGATGTTACCTCTAGGTTGACTCATAATGACTGCCACCAATTTGAAGTGAGGTTCGAGGGGGGTTGTGGTGAGGTCCTGTTGGTTTGATGTGGTGCTCAAAGAAGTGGCCAGTTAAAGGTTTACACAGCAAGGAGCCAGTGTTTGAACCAAGATGATACTGAGCGCTGCAGTTGATATGTGGCTCGAGCTGGCTAAAAGTTTGCAAACAGTGGTTTAAAGATGAAAAAGAGTGCCAAAAGCAGCACTGGTGTTCCTTCCAGTTTGAACGATATAGAATGTGGTTTACAGGAGGTTTGTATCTGTGCAAACAGGATTACAGCTGCCCTTGGCCCTTTTGGGTGCTGGTTTTCCCAAACCAGGGTCTACAGGACAAGGTGAGCCCTTGTCACTCTTCTCCTACCAGTCCAGGGAGAAAAGGTGGTACCTTCAGGGGTTTGCTCATCCGCAGTGAGGAGCCTGTTTCCAGTGCAGCTGGAACAGTATCAGGCCTTGGTCCACAGCAATTCACCCCCACTGTGCCCTTGGGATTTCTAGGGAGCAGAGCTTTCCTCTGTCATTGACTCTTTGGCCGAGGACTTTGTGTAGTGCACTCCCAAAGTGGTAACAGAGATGCCTTCTTCTTGGTGTCCTGGAAAGAATCAAGGAAAGTGTGGAAGACTATTGTCACTCGAAATTGGGTAAATTGGTTAAATCAAAAGCGATCATGTTGTAAGTGGTCCAATCACTGTCACTGTAACAAGTGCCCCTTGCCTTCTTGCATCATACCACGAGTGTCGTGTTCCTCCCAAAATACAGGGGACAAGAAGAAATGCTCCACAGAAGATCTAGATGGTGGATCCCTTTCTTAGGCTCTTTGGTGTACAACACCCAGATGTACGGCTGGCCTTTGATAAGTGAGTTTCCCTTTGAAGCAGAGTTCCCAGGAGGGTGCACCTGTGAGCTAAGGGGAGTTATTACCCTTCCTACAGGGGAATGAAAGGAGACCACCATCCTGCCTACTATCTGACTGGACACAACTGAGCTGGGGGCTCGCACTTGTATGATATCAGATTGGTGTGTATTTAATAACGGTGTGCTCTTATCAGTCATCATGCCATAACCATACTGGGCTTATTCTTAAAGATGAACCTGTCACCAGACTGATAAGGCAACAATTGTTACATTTTGAATCAGAGGTGCAGAGGTTAAAATGTCACCTCTGCCTGCAGTGACTTTGGGCCACAGCTGTTGTCAGGAATGCAGATGTGACCTTTAAACATGTGCTGTGCCAATGAAGAGTAGGCGATGCAGTTGTCAGGAGAAACATGCAGCAAAGGCACATGCACACGCTATGCTTTTGGCATGCAGCATTTTGAAAGGGGGACTGACTAGGAGAGTCCCTTTTCAGAAAGAAAGTTATCTGCGTCATTTTATTTAATAACAATTAAAAAGCCAGGGCTTTTGAACCCATGCCAGATGGTATTCTGTCACAATCAGATTCAAGAGAACTATTGGCCAACACCATTGCGGTGTGGGCCAGCATGGTAGAATTAGCTTTAATATTTATGGCAGAGCAGGAGTCCACCTGTGGTGAAGAAGCTTTTATTCTTTTAACGCATGACACCAGCTCGGACACAGAAGCAGGTTTAAAGGCAGAGAAAGAGCCATCATTTCACAGGGGCAGAGATCATTTGGTATCTGCCTTCAAACTTCTTAACATAAAAAGGAGTAATGGCTATTGGGAAGGAAGAGCATTGAATACGTTTGAAAACGTTCAGCAGATGCATTGGAGGGCTTGAAAGAGAGCTTACTCTTTCACTAAACGTCTTCATGATATCTTCTTTGAAACTTCCGGTTGGCTTTTTTTTCTTCTTGACCCTAAGTCTTGTGCCACCACCATGCAAGTGCTCTATGTTTTTCTTTGAAGGGCAGCTACTTGTGCCAAACCAGAAGTTTGATTTAGAGGTAGGTTTAATTTTGTTGTAGCTATGGTGAGTCTGTCCAAGGTCCTATTGAGTTCCTGCAATATGACAGCAAAAAATGATTCTGATGAGCCATTGAATACAAAAAACATATGAAAGGTTTCTGAGATCAAAGCTGGAGTCATGTGTCCCATAGGCATGTCTTAGATCTAGGAATGGCAGTAGGTGTATGAATTAGTCATATCCGTTCGGTCAGTCTGTATTTCAGGAGATAGAGGTGATACCAAGAATGAAATATCACCACAAAATTAAACAGATACATGGGTAGAGAGGAGAGGTTGGCAACTGGATTTCTATACACCCAGTGGCTGTGGGGTCATCGTGACAGATCTTAATAGTCATGGGGGTCATTAGGAGTTTGGTAGTACCATTCTTGCCTGGATAACACCCAACGGTATTACCGTTCCTGCCGCTTGATATCCCGGAATTACCGGGATATTACAGGTAGGGGGTATAATGGTAAATCCCCATTCCATGGAGGGGGATTTTCCATATTAACGGCACTGGTAGCACTGGTGCTGGCAATACCATATGTTTTTTGCCACTGGAGGCCTGATTTACCTCCAGTTCGTGGATAGAGGCAAATCAGGCAACCCCCACAGGCAAACTTGTAGTTCGGCGGTGTGGTAAAAGTGGCAGTAATGGAATTACCTCCACTTTTACCACCACTTTTCCCGCAAGGGCACCCACGAGCAGAACTCGTAGTATGGCGGTACGTTAGCAACGGTGCCAGTAGCGATACCGATGCGCCATTGTTGCCTCACCGCCATACTTGTAATGAGGCCCAGTGAGACAAGAGAGATCATGGAGGACAAATGAAGGCAAAGGAAGAGTAGGAAGACAGAAGCCATAATTCCCAATAAGAGAAGGGGGTAAGCCCTGACAAAGCATCTGGGCGTGGGCAGTAGTAATACCCCTGAGCAGCAGCTGTTAGTGAAACCCAAGAAGGGAAGGGGCTGGGAAGTGTTAACAAATAATGATAGAAAAAGAAACACTAGAAAAAGAACCAGGGCATTGAGCAGGCGTTTCTCAAGGGGTTGTGATAAGGAAAAAATCACAAGCGGCAAAGAATCAAAGTTAGAGGTTAGCCAGTGATGAAAGTAAGTGGGGAGGGGGTGAGAACAGTGAAGAAAGAGTTGAGAAGTTTCAGCAGTCAGGTATGTAGATAGGCATAAGAAAAGAGTGGTAAGGAAGTGGCAGAAGGAGGGAGAAGTCAGATCAAATAGATAGGAGAAGGGGAAGGGAACTCCTCAGGAGAAATCCCATGATCGAAAGGGTGATATCACCAGCCTACAAGACTAGGTGTCTAGATTTGACAGTTAATGACTGGTCTATAACAAGCAATCACTTTTTTTATTTCTCACTATGGTCTGTTTATGGTTTGATGGAATTGTTTATCGTCAGAACTAATAGCAGCATCTACTTGTCACCATTTTATCACAGCGCTTCATTACCCAACTCAGTGGAATGTACGTATATATGTACAGGTAATGTGATAGCGTGAATCTCGCTAAGAAGCAATCCGTCCTCATAAACAGGTTAATACACAAGGATGGACATAGACTGGTCTGCCTGCGAGCTAGGGGAGAGTGATTCTGCTTTTCCTGGATACGGAAATATGACTGTAAATTACGCAAGATTTCTGTAGCAGACATTTGACTCACTCATTGATTGACGCCGACTACATTTGTGGCACCACAAATTACCTTCCCCTATTCATTCATCACAGGACTCAAGCCACTCCTTTGTATACTGCCAAACCGAGTGCACTTCCTGCACATAGACATTCACCGTGCTCACGTGTCAAAACATTCGCAGGAATATCAAGGCACTAAATATGAAATGCCGTCAATACATTCCTTGATCTGCCTCACCTGTGATCTTAGAGGTTGCCTGAATGCGCGCGTAAAAAGAGCACTGGCCAGGCAGTAGAGTATGTTCAGTGCGCTCAAGTGCCTGAACAGAGACTTGTTTTAGGGGAGACACACATAAATAAAACCAGAGCCCTAACAAAAACAACCATGGTTTTCAGTCCTGAAATTCCTCAGGTTATCGGTTTGATTTGCAGAGATGAATTGCATTCGAATCACCCCGTTTCTGTTTCCATGCAACCAGGTGAAACTGCGCAGTTCCGCCATTTTGGACTCCTGAATGCTCTTATCGCTGAATAAATGAACTGAATTTGTATCTGAGCATGTTGTGGCATGGAGCCCTGGCAGGGAAATCTTAATAATCGATTTTGCCTTTGTCCTGTGCCTTTTGATAGCCCCCCGCAAGGCATTTGTCCTGTTCCCTCGTCTGCTGGAATCACTCTATTTACTTTCATGTCTGCCATCGGCAGTCCGCTCTGTAGTTCAGGCACCCTTTCCTTTGAAGGCCTACTGTCACAGCTGTTTAAAGTATATCCCGCGCAATACCTCCAGTTTATTACCTCTGTTTTGTATTTTTATTAAGTTATTTTAAATAGCCCGTAGTTTCACAAGAGGGGGAGATTAAAACGAGAGCAAAAGGGGCAATATCCTTGAGCACTGATCCGCTCGAAGACACAACCGCGGTCCCAATGGGGTGCGGAATCAAGGAGGGGGCGCTGCAGCTGGAGAATGTCCTAAGGCCCTGGCAACTTCAAGGTGCCAAGGAGCTTTATTGTGCTAGCCACTGAAATAGAGAGACATCACCAGAGGGTATTGTGTTTTGGGCTGAAAGTCACTTCTTTCGTGTGATTCAAGTCCTCTTCACACATTGCAACACAATACTTGGGAGCTACGGAAAGAATATTAATGCATTTCACAGAAATATGTATTGAGCCGAGTGCAGAAACTTAGTGCAGCTGAGCATAGACGACCCAGCAGCAGGCAAAAGGCTTTAAAGTTGCTGCTTTTGAGAGAACAACTCGTGATAAGTCTCCTCTGGTGAGAGACATTTTTCGCGAGTGGAATGATTGTTTTATGACATGAAGTGAGAGTCCACAAATCGGACACCAAGCTGCTGTGATAACCTTAATAATCTGAAATGTTTTTTTTTGGATATAAGTGAACCAGCAAGATGTTGTTACTGCTACTTCAGTGGGCATTCTCTTCCTTGAGAACCCATTCTGATGCAAGGCAACCAAAGTGTGTGTGGTTGTGGCATATGCGTGATACTCTTTGCATCCAACCCCAAAGATAGTACCTTCAATGGGGATTTCTGATTTCATGCATGCATGAGTACATTATGAGTGAGAGTGCAACGATGGATGCAGGTCATTGGGTTTCATACTGAGACTGAAAGTATCCTGTTGGTAGAGCTGCTAGGATACCGGCAAATGTACATATCGTTTCCAGCACCCAGTCCGGTGGCATTGGCTCAGGATTATGGGTGCCAGAGTGACGCTGTTAATCCCCATTCATGGAGTCCGATAGAACTCTATGAGGGGATTTGCCCTCATTACCAGCCCTGGCCATGACCGGAGCCGGTAATGAGTAGTTTCTTTGCCGGTTTACCGGTAAACCAGTTGCCCCACCGGCAAACCTTTAGTGGGCTGGTCCGGTAAAGTGCGAGTATGCATGAATGCCTGCAGTTTTTAACCGGATTGGCCGACTTGGAATGAGGCCCATTGAGTGCTTTATTATCAGCCAGTTAATAATGGGACAGCACTACTAGGGAAGTGGAGTGACCTCCACCCAATACGAAAGCCAACAGAAGTGTTGAGGGTCATGCCTTAGCTCCATCCTGCATTCCCTTGAAGAAATGAAGATTGTAACCCTACTTCCTGTTACCTTGTGTTACCCGATGCCATTCATCAAAGTACCCTAATCCCCACCTCACAGAGACCCACATATGTATATTGCCCCGAAAGTAAGCATGCCAGCCTGGTTCCAACTGTGCAGACGCTGTCGGATATTTTAAGTTCCTTTTAGTCTATGTGGCTGACGTGACAAGAGCCTGGATGAAGACGGCATTTGTGATGGCCTACAGACCCCGACAGACCAACACAGAGTTTCACACTGTTATTTGAGGCGTGGAGTAACCAAAAGCCAGTAGTCTGATGAAGTGTGATCATCATCACATTTACAGGTGACACAAAAATCCATTGTTTCTTTGCCCCTCACAGAATGCTGCTAACCGGGAAATCCACGTGCATTACAAGTCTTCCTGACCCCCGGCTAGCAGCATTTCTTGCATAACCGACCACATGCTCGCCAACACAAGCCTGCACATCAATTGTGGCATTCTATCTTTCTCGTGATGCAACAGAATGGGTTTATCTTTTAATATAGAAAGACCACCCGTTCATTTACTACTGGCGGCTGTTCACGGATGAATTCACTTGAATATTCGATAGGTTCCTAATGTCAACATGTATTTATATATCATAGAAATGGGATTATGTCCCCTATGGCACCCAGTTTAAACATGTGATCATATAAATAGAATGGTGCAGAGCAGGGAGGATGGTGCTGTTTTATAGTGGACTATGAGACGTGATAAAATATACATTTATTCAGAAACAGCTAGATTTGAAATTGCACAAAGAACCTGCTTTAGCATTCACAATCCGCGCTCCCCAGGTGAACACACATGTGTCTGTGTGTAACTTTTGGGCCCACGCTCAGTTTATTGTTTTGTTTTGCTTGGGAAAACGCCGGGCAGGGAACAACTCCCCTTTCCAGCAGCCCCAGCGTCCTTCTAAAGAGGTGACCAGGCGCACCTGAGGCAAGGCACTCGCTGGAACTCGGCGATCCGGCCTAGGAGATTGCAGACCCGATTGAACAGTGAGCTTGATTCTCTTTACTGACCTCTTTATTCTCTGGCTGTGTATTGCCCAACGTACCTACATGCAACAACCACTTAGTAGCCTCTCCCTACCATGCACAGGGAGTTAAATTGACACCCAACACAGCGCCTTGAGACTGTACTTACGAATCGCCATGGGTTACTCCACTGAACTCGTTCTGAGTCAGCCAGAAAATAACGTGCATGGCTATAGTAGCCCATTAGACAAGGGCAGCCAGTCCAGTCCATTCACGAGTACCACTTGAGAGCCTATGCAAACACCCAGTCTCCAGTATTCAGACCGATTATGCCATGACAGTGAATCACAACAAGATGACCCTCAGTACTGAGCCCATCATAGATCACCTCCACCTGCAGCCTTGCACCCTAACTTTTCAGGGAAATAGGGAAATTCCACCACAGTTTGATGTTAACACGCCTAAGTCACCCCTTTAATGAAGACGTACTTGTACCTCCCCCTGCTAAAAACCCACAATATATTGCACTGAGTGAATTTACTGATAGCGCTCACAACCAAATCTACCCTTTCATTCCCCAGGGTGTACATACCAATCGCAAGGGTCCCATCTCGGGAGGATAGCTCAGGCGCAACATGCTCGCCTTGGAAGCAAGGCGACACGGAGCAACACAGGTTCGATCCCCGGGTCCACGCTTAGAAACCTCTGGGTATTAAGTGCATTATAAATAACTTATCATATCATAACCTCTACCCTGACCCATTAGCCTTGAAACCCATTAAGAAATCAAGGAAGACAAAATAACAAATACAGCGGGCCTCATTAGGACCCTCGCGACCGCGGAATGAATGGTGCCGGTAATGGACCGGCACCGTTCATTCCGGGCCACCTCATTACGAGGTCTGCTGCTGGTTCCGCTCAGGATGCCTGGCCAGACCAGGCGTCCTTAGCGGGACCTGCTAGCAGACCAGGATGCTAAAAGCGGGCCATTTCGTTGTTAGCATCCTCCCCATTCCCATTGAGGCCTATGGGGCTCAAATGGGAATGGGGGTACATTTTTACCAGAGCCCAGAAAAGGGCAATTAGCGGGTACACCAAGGTCGACATGACCCGGTTATTGCCCTTTTCTAGGCTCTGGCATAGAGAGGTAATTTGGTTTGATTCAATAGAAACTCTTCAGTTTTGGATTAAATGTGCAATTTCTTAGCTAAGGACACATAAGGCATCATTACAAGTATATGAGTGATGTACAAAAATTGGCAGTTATGGAATTATTGCCACCCTTACTGCACCGCCATTATCAGAATTTGAAGAAAAATGAAAGACATACCTCAACAATTTAGCAGCAGAGGTTTCATCCTCTATATCTTCAATAAATGAAGAAATGACCACTGGCAACATTACCACCAGTTATAATTCCTCCAAATCCCAATGGAGACCTATGGACAGAGTTAAAAAACATATTTAGCTTACAAATCTTAAAAAGTTCATACATTATGCATGTATGCATAAAACAGCGCTACTTCTGTCAGACTTTAAAATACTTCTAGACCAATTAATAATTATCTACCAATCACAGTACATTCAAAAGAAAAAATAAATAAAATATATATAATCAATTACAATTAACATCCAGCTACATAAATTTTTACATCCGGTCATATCATATTTGCCCTGTGCTTTACTAGCATGTCTGTAGGTACAGGGCCAACAACATGTGATCACTTTTACTGAGGTCCAAACCCATCATGTCATCCACTAATTGTCAATCCACTTTTCTAAACCTCAAGAGAACTATTGGAGATCCCTGGACCCCATTTTCTATGTTTTCTTACCGGGGCAATCAGATTGTGTGTGCCTCGTTATCAATGCCCATTCAATGAGAACAGATGAAACTTGAATCCAGTGCTATCACATCTCACATCTAACATTACTCGTTATGGCATTCCCCAAAATGACTGCCGTTCAATGCTGATCAGTCCATCTGGTGGAATATTCAAATGTTTGTTTTGAAGTCACTATCTGCAATTACATCATAGTCCCAATCTATATACCACTCAAAAGTGAGTAGGACGTAGATGGTAGGGCCATTAGACAAACATTTTTATCAGCTCCAGATTGAACATTGTAAAAATGAATCCAAAAAAGGTGTTGTGAATTATGCCTGAATACCCGTAACACCAAGAAATTCATATTCCAATTTGAAGTTTAATTTTTTTATTTAATGCCAATGGATACCCAGTGTTAGGGAGAATTCTCTGTTTAGGCTGAATTTCCTAACCTAGTGAGTCCCCCAGCAGCTTTGCTGGATTTCTGGAGTTTAGTTTATCCACCAACTCATCTGTTCTTGGCAAAGGGTGGGCATCAGTCTTGGTGACTGCATTAAGAGCTCTATAATCCACGCAGAATCTAAGTTCTTTAGATCCGGCCTTTGGTACTAACACAACTGGGCTAGACCATGGACTAGTAGAGGGCTCTATTACCCCGAGATCAAGCATCTTGCTGATCTCACCTTCGTATGGGCTCTGAAGAAGTTTAGGCCGTACTTGTATGGTTCTACTTTTGTCATTCAGACTGACCACCAACCCTTGAGATGGTTAATGCAAATGAAAGGGGAAACCCCAAAACTTTTGAGATGGTCGATCTGCCTGCAAGGGTTTGATTTCACCATTGAGCACAGGTCAGGATGTCACCACCGAAATGCTGATGGTCTCTCTAGGATGTATGTCATCGACTAGAGGTATGAGATTCATCCAGGAGTGGATTAAATCCTCCTGTCCCTTAGTCTGGGGGGGGGGGGGCGAATGTTAGGGACAATTCTCTGTTTAGGCTGAATTTCCTAACCTAGTGAGTCCCCCAGCAGCTTTGCTGGATTTCTGGAGTTTGTTTTTTTCCATCCTGCCAAGAGTGAGACTCTTTTCCTCCCACTCTTGGACATGAATGTGTGTAATTCCTTTGAATGTCAATGTGTTCTATGGGCTATGGGGTCTTTTACTCCATAGGGTCTCATATGTTTTTCTATGTGTGTTACACCGCACCCTCCGTGCCGTAGCACTGGGGCGTCCTAGCGGACCTCCACCATAGACTCCATACCCGGGGACTGACTACTGTCTCCCCGGGCATGTAAAGTCACCATTGGCTTTACTAGACCTAAATTTACTAACAGAACTAGTGCAAACCATCTTATTGTGGATGTACTAGTAGGGTTAATTCGATTACTCCTAGATCTGTTATTCGAGGGGGCACTGTCCCGTCCCCCTCGTCGAGTTTTGGCTGGTGGCAGTGGAAACTACTTGTTATGTTCGACCCCGAACATAACCCTATGGGATTCGTCCCATTGTTGGAGATTGATACTTTTTCTCGTTAATCTCTAACATACCACCGGTCTACTTATCTTAAATAAGTCTATCGTATGGTATTTTCTGCCAGAACTCGGTTTGTAAAATGGCGTCTGTGTTCGTCTCTGTGACTCCTAAACCAAAGGTTGAGCCCTTTGTTCCACTTTTGGCGGGCCTCTGTACAGAGACCCTCCAAAGTGGTGCCATTCTGTCTGGGTTACCACAGGGGTGTGGGAGGGAGTTTAGGCACCACTTAGCATGTGTTGATTGACAGCTAGGCTGAATGAATGGGGGTTTTCTGCATAAAAGCAGGGATTTTGGGACTGGATCTACAGAAGTCGCCACAGGACCTAAGAATCCGACAAGGGTAACGCTGAGCCGACCTGCAACGACGACACCTCTGGTGGAGCCCTGAGGAACCGACTCACCACTTCCCGACGACAGAGGAGATCTCCCTGCCGGAGAGTCTCTTCCCCTGACTGGTGGGAACAACCAGTCTCCTTTGCTTTTTATTCGCCTCAGGACGCAGTGGTCGAATTGCCCGTGCAGAGCACATCGGCAACCGGATAGCCACTACCCCTGTACCGCGACCAAAAGGTGGTGCCTTGTGACGGAGCACTCCGCGGCTGGTCTCTTCCCTGGTGGTGCACCGGACTTCACTTTTCTTCGACGTCGAGATCATCTCTACTCTTGGCAAAGACCCGACGTGCATCCACCACCAGGAACAACTGCCCCCGCCGGAGCTGTCTCTCCACAAACAAGGTACCGTGTCCGCCTGTCTTCCCTTTCGATCGGTTCGAGTGAGGTGTCTTAATCCTCTCCTTTCCGTTGGGTCGCCTCCAAGCTTTCTCACGTATTGTTCTGAACTAGTTCAATCTGCCGATAACAATTTGCTACAAAGACTCGAACGCATCTCCACTAGAGACTTTTGGGACATATCGCCTTGCCTCTCTCCGAGTGGGCCTGGCCTCTGAACTTTTATGATCTATTGTGGTTCTTGCCTTCTTGCCTTGCATTTTTCCCGTGAAGTATTGAACTGTGTTGATTTCGTAACCTGCTTATTTTTCTCTCCCGTCCTAAACTAATATTAGAGTGCCATCTAGGTTGAGGCATATACCTCTGTCTGAAAATAAGTGATGCTGGTAGTACCTAGACTCGTCGAAATATTATTAGGGGGATTGATCGTTTCTTCTTCGTAGAGTAATTGTGTTTGATTTGTTTGCCGTGATAGTGCCATAGTGTTTTCGATAAATGTTCCGATATAATTAAATACCTTAATATCTTTACACTAAAGCCTCGTTGCGTGTTTGCTCGTCTTACTGTGAAGAATTGCCCTATCTTGTATACTCCACATACTGCTTAACTCTTCTTGAGGGAAGTCTGACTGCTCAGACTGCTACCAAGTGGGTTTACTGCCAAACACCTGTAGTCCTAAATCTTTTGCAGTGGTCCCAGAGGGAACTGCACAGGTTTCCGCCTAACACCCAGACATAAATACGCACAGAATTTGGACCTCAACAATGTTTCCTCCCTGGCATGGCACTGGGAAATGAAACATCCAATTCATAGAGTGCTATTGCCTGAGTCTCTTGAAGGAAAATAACATCCAAAGATTGTAGAACGTTTCTAACATCAGGTAATTCATTTAAATGAGCCAAATTCCAAAGCAAGACTCTGGTGCTAATATGGATACCTATTTGTGTAGCTAATGGTTGAACAATACATTCTCTCCTATCATTAAAGCTATTCCAGTCAAGGACAAACTGATGTCCAATCATGTTCATGTCATTCAACATCCTCAGTACTTATCAGGACCACGTGTCCAACTAAAGGGTCAGTGCCAAGAGGCAATACTCAGGTATATTATTCAGGTGCTTTTCTAGGAATTACAATCTATTGCATATGTTGGCTAGTCCCACCTTAACAGTTGCTACACTGTTCCCTTCCACCCACAGACTGAGAAGTTAAGGAGTTTGCTGTGAGTAGAAATCATACAAACACCAAAGCTCAATACAGAACCATTTGTAGGACGTTGGGTCCTAGATACCTACAAAATATCCATTGCAAGGTAAATAGAATGAAATAATAGACTCACACCATCTCCCCTCTTTACTTGCTTTGCATACCCAACCAGTAAAAACAACAAGCCATCATCATGTCCTCTACTTGTACATTACACTAATCTGACTGAGAAGAGAGCCAGAAAGTCCCGTTACATTTAGGAGATGGAGTACTCTCAATAGTGCAACCAAGAATGGGAGGTATGGTAACTAACTACGGGATACCAAAATGGGAAATAACACTAACTCAGAACCTGGAGAATGTATCACTTGTTTCAAGAAGATATTATGTAGATAACAGTAATCAAAAATAGCAAAATTACTACCCTACTCCTAGATTGGTGGTATTAACACCGAATTATGTATTCTTGAAGCCAACATGTGGTAGGCTGTTTTCTGCTCTTAAAGTACCTATTTAGTAAAAGGCAGCAGTTGTCTTGCCTCCCCACAAGCCATTTGGTTGCCCAATATATGTTATGCTGAACGTTGCCCTACCCTGCACCAGTCGTTATTCTCTGAGGGCATGAAGTTGTATCTTATAAACTAAATAGAATTAATGGTTCTATCATGAATTTAACATCACGTGTTACCTCCCCTTTCTTCATGATCACTATAGAAATCTGGGGAATGTTGTGTGTGCATTTTCTAATGCACAGCCTATCATCTGGTGTGGGTCAAGAAAGGAAATCAGTGGTAGACAGACCATGTATTGGGCATTACAAATACCAACCTATGCCCCTTAAGTTGTCCACGGTACCTTCTGCCTTTCAATTCTTTCCTGATGAAGTTTTCAGAGGGATATTGAATATGTAATCGGTCAAATAAAAAGATGACAACATGATCTATTCACAAAACGTAAAATCAGTTCTTTAGTGGTTGCAGCAAATAAAACTGCATGAAAATGAACACATGTGTTTGCCATGCAACCACTTTTAAGTTCTTTGAATAAGATTTGAATACCTAACGGATAGAAATGGACAAATAAATGGCAGAGGAAATTCTAGGAAGGACACTACCCACTGAAGTAAAATCAGTGTAATCCTGTTTTGTGTTCACCAATCATTATTAACATTTGATTACAATGTTTTTTCAATCATAACCCCAAATAACTAGCTTTTTAAAAAAGAAGCACCGTTTCAATGAGACCACACTTTAGCGGGTCTTCATCATTGCCCCTGTACTCTTACATCTGTACCATGTACTTCCTTTTGTGGCTACAATTGATGGGCAGACTTTTTTCATTAGGATGTGTGCTCTCATAAAAGAAGTCCATCAGACAATCAGTTGAGCAGTCACATATTAGTGCCATAAATTAAATGAGGTGGAACTCAATCAAGCAATCGCAGATACAGAGGTTTGGGAAATTAAAACCACTTTTGATGAATGGCACCTTTATCTAAAGGGAGAACAACATCAGGTCACTGCCCTAACTGACCATAGCAAAAATGAAATGTTCAAAGTTAGCCAACCCCAAAATGTGACAAAACCTTTTCGGTGGCCAAATGTGACAGAGCCAGTGTCAACATTATCAATTTGTTTGTATACTCATGGGTACCATCATGAGTGGATGTACTGACTTTGATTATTGCATATCACTCACAAGTAACAAGAAGCTCAGATCATATATCTGAGCTTACATATGGTTGTACGCATGGTAGAGTCTGTCATATACAAATAGAAAGCATGACTGATTATAAATACCCTGATGGAAGCTTAATGAGAGGTGCCAAGTGGGATGCCAGAAAAGGGAAGACTTTTAGATGTGGATATATATATTTGTACTATCACCATTGATTCAGGTATTCTTCACGCGTCATGACTACCATTATGCAGACAGCACACAATCAATAAGAAGCCCTTGATTAGCTATGTAGCCCGTACTGTAATTTCCAATATCGCATCCAGTCATTAACAGAGTGGTAAGGGATTCAAGACCAATCTCAGATTTTGCCCAATACAAAAGGCATACAAAGAAAGAAGAAGTAACCCTAACTTCTGTCTTTGGTTTAACATGCAGCCATACCAAGGGGCAGCTGGCACTGTAAAATCTTATTGTTCAACTGGCCGGCTTCAAGTCAACAGTAGTTCAATACACAGATATTGGGACTGTGGAGCAGGATATTCATCGATACCCACTACAGTTTGTGATAAATAAATAAATAAAACAAATAGTACAAGTTTTAGGATGGAGGCTTTTTCTGAAACAAAGACTTGCTCCAATTCTGTGGCCCAAGAAAACGGACTCCCGTTCTTTGGAAAAAAAAGAGCTGCAGTGAGGAAGTTATAGCGAGGAAGATTCTCAGATGCAAATGCTGCAACCACAATATTGGCAAGTGGGAGCACAAGAAAAGCAGTCAATCCTCCGAGCCTAGTTGATTTTAATGCATTCCACTACTTGTACATGCAGGAGATGACTAAATAGGTATGACTGACCCACATTACTAAGGATACCGAAGGAACAGCACACGTATCCACATTCACTAACAGGCTAGATGACTAGAATGCAGTAGCTACAGGAGGTTACCATCAGTAATATGATAATGTGTCCTTTTCAGGTAAATGTAATGTCATGACTAGGATTGTCCAACCTATAGCAAAGTGACCTGAAATCACAGCAATATGGGTAGAAAGAGACCAGGGTTCCCCTAACCAAGCAAGCACCAGGGAAGGCCGCGGAATGTGGGCACCAATAATCTAGTTAATAATTATAAATGAGGTCTAGGACAATTGTGAGTGACCAAAGGGATGCTGTACTGTTCTCTCCCCTGTTATCAAATATGTGTATCTGTGTGTATGAGTGTGTACTTAAAGGAAGCCAGTGGGACTGTCCCATGCAAAAGATGATGGATAGAAGTGTGAGCAATGAACTACTAGCCAGGAAACCCCGCAATCGCCCTTGTTATGATGAATGCATGATTACGTCACATGCAGAAACCGCTTAACATTTTTAGATTGATGATTTGGGTACAGAAATAATTGACATTAGCACATCACCTACCATGTTTTGAATTATTATTTGAAGTGGGCTTTATTGCTCTCCCAGAAAAAAATAAGAGGCAGCCGAACCGTTTTTTTTTAAAATATGTACATTAAGGGTAATACATAGATTTTCAGTGCTTTGGAGTTGCAGTTATCAATATGATATGAAACAGTACTCAACTAGGGCCCATAGATGAGATAAGTGTGTGCATTAGTCACATGGAACACACATAAACTGGTAAATCCTTCCCCCTCTTTCAGATAGGTGACACACCAGCGTTTCCAGGGACAGTGCACCACCGAGAGGCATAGGGTCACATTGAGATTTGTTTTGTAGCCTTTCTACATTAGACTATAGTTTACCTGCAACATGTGCCTACTTTTTGTGTTATATCAGTGCTTCAAGCCATGTATAGTTAGCTCATGACCGAAAAAGACCATGTTAAGCCAGCGGGTTTACTACATCCATTGCCAATTTCACCTATCCATGGCAGACTATCTCCATGTATTACGTGGTAGATTTACCAGACCACATGGATCTAGGCCTGTGCAAAGGTGAGGGACTTCGCTGTCATACTCTGTGTGGAGATCATTGCCAAAATTCTTGAAGTTGCAAAATGATTACAGACCTCATGAAACTCTGGTAATTTGGTTATGGAGGTATTTTAGTATGCGCAAAGAAATAGTGCCTTAGAGTTGCTGCGTTTTAACCCATTCGCAAACCGATGTAATCAAAGAACCGGCTGAACCAAGGTTGTGGGCATGGAGAAATATTCTCGCAAAACACAGTATGCAGATATTATGGCTCTGATTCATGGAATTATTTGCTTGTAAAATGGGTATTTGTGCGCCATTCTGCCCGCACAGCCCCATTTGTCAACCAGGGGTTTGCGGGCAGAATGGCACACACATCTGGGTTTTACACGCAAGTAATTCCATGAATCAGGGTCTTTATATCACAAGCAAAGGTCAAAAGGATGACAGAGATGAGCATTAATCAGGCATGACAGTATACTTCTACTTCCTTTTTAGTTTGGGTTATTAGGTGGTGCTTGCGCCACCTATAAGTGAATACTATTGCACTAGAGTACAGATAGGGAGAAATGGCATACGAGCAGGGATACAAAGCTTTAAGGTGGGGTTTGGTTATTTCCCCTCCCTCTGACTGCCCGGTCAATGCTAATCTCTATGGCCACTCCCACCCAGTTTCTTCTCCTCCCCACCCAATATACCTCTTCATGGGAACTCTTTGAGCTTGCTTTATTCAAGCCTTACTATCGAACTTTGCACTGAAAGTGCATGCCAATGTTTTCTCAAAGTCTTCTGGGAGGTAATGACTTAATTAGTGCTGTATACCTGCTACTGGTGTAATAAAACTGTCTTAACCAGGTCTTCATTCAGCCACTTAATGTATAAGCACTGTGCATGTCATTCACTGAAGTCCTGTTGAAAACAAGCATTGGCAAGTCAACAGTTTGGGCGTGTATATAGATATTACGCAATTGCCATGCACTGCTATTAGATGCCCGGGTATACCATCAATGGGCAGTTAATACCATCACGGCAGTGCCTGGTAAGCGCCTTTCCCATGTTTACACAAAAGCCCACACATTTGGCATTGACAATGCTTGTTTTCTCTTGACACTGCCTTGGAGTGATGATTGACTATAGCCTTGTGACTGGAAGAATCTGATCCATTCTTTGGTCTGCTGTGTGATCTTCACATTGTGTTCATACTATAACACAGCAATATACTAACTACATTCATTAGAAAGAATCGGTCAATTATTGGTGACATTTTGTACTATTTATAAACATTAAGGGAGATATGCATGGTTGGTGTGGAAGGGTCCAGGGCCACAAACATATTGATTTATGAGTATATTTGATTTCCAAATAACTATGTGTGTGTGCACAATGTACTACACCCACAGCTAAACAGAAGCGTCAGATAAAGGGCGCAATGGCAGGTTGGGCACAGGGCCAAATCTTGAATTGCATTGAATTAAGCTGGTGGAAATGGGGCCGTTTTGTTTGTTAAAATAGTTCGTTTCTTCAGCATCTGACAGGCGCCACGTCGCCAGTACTTTGTTTTCCATTTGGAGAGAATGGGGCAGCCGGGTGGTAGGTTAATACAATATTATTTAAAAATCATTAGAGGGTGTACAGTAGTGAAAGGTGTCATAATATATTTATTTTGTAATTTTATTTTCAATGAGCTTGTGTGTATGTGTGTATGCATTTTAAACCATGTTAATATTGTCGTTTCATTATAGTGCTTTATGTTTAGACAATCATTTCGAATATCTTTAATGTTATGTTCTATATACATTTGTGTTCACTGATTGCTTTTGGGTGTTTTTTCATTAAATATGATTATTCCTAATCCATACTAAATATACTTGTATAATTTTATACTTCAGGAATTACAACATTATTTTGTTTAAATCTTGATTATCATTCTTAATGTTATTACAATTGTATTGTCATTAATTGCGGCTATTTTTAAAATGTGTATCATTGTTTCATGAGTATGCATTGTATTGCTTATTACTATTATACTGGTCATTAGTTCGTACATCGGATGAAGTAGAGTGGCATACAGAATCACAACTGAGAAAGTGAGCGGAAGATGGCAAAAGATGAGGCAATTATTGTCAAATCAAAAGTGAGACCTGCAAAATATATTTGACTGTGCCAACATAAACTTTAAAGCCATGCAAATATTTACAAGATTGCCACAAACAGTAGTCTGTCCATTTCATCCGCCATGCAACGCTGGCGCCAGCAATGTTCAGCAGCTGTATTGTATTTATAATAACTATCAACATATGCGCCACTTGAACATTTGTGTTTATCCTAACAATCCCTGATTACTGAAAACAAGTGCATGCTTTCTAGTGCATGCATTAGATTTCCTGAGAGGTGAACAGAAACATGGCTTCAAAGAAGCAGGTTTGAGCAAGAACGAAACACACACTTCCAATAAAACCAGTGTTGCTCAATAGGGGCTCAAACCAACCCAAATGTTCAGATGCATTCTACCCCAACTGTCACCTCCTTGCCAAGAAGCGACAATCATAGGTTGCGCCGTGCAGTCACAGGAGGAGAGGGACACACTTGAAAAAAGTAGGAAGGTCCAGCTCTGGTTACAAAAAAGGCCTTTTCTTCCGAAGCAGCTGGGAATGGTTGTGAAAGTGAGGAAAAGGCCAAGTGTAGCCAAAACTAACTATTGCCTTTTTGACATGATTATGCCAGACAGTGACCATTCATCTACCCCTGCAGGCTATTTTAAAAGGTAGAAGCAAAAATCAGCCAAACACGTGAGTGATGAAACTGATACAGGTGCTGTTAGCTCGTGTCCTGTGAGTGCAATTGTGACTCAAGAGCAACAGAAGCACAACAGATAGAAAACTACATATGCACTATCCATCAATGCAACAACACAAATGAAGCCACGATAGGACATGAAGTACTGATATAAAACATTGGTAGCAACAGGCAGTATGACAATCCTTAGAGCTGGAGTTCTTCTATGCCCCTACTGAATCTTCCAGCACCGCCCAGAGGCGTAGCCAGGACTGTCTGACAGGTGGGGCCTGAAGCCCAGTGACATTCGCATCTGTAGATGCCCACACAGTGCTCCTAAGTGGGCATTTAGAGATGTTGGGTGTGCCTTGTTATTTAACTACCATCAGTGATGTGATTCTAGTAGTTCAAGTGGTCAAAGACTAGATTGTGATGATGGGGCAGGAAAGTTGGGAAGACGAAGATGTTGGAGATTCGGTTCTAGGCAATGCATAGTTAAATTGTGCCACAGTCTTATGCCCACGCTAAGATCTTGATTGCTGAGTTTGTGTTTCTTTTAGAGGATAATGTGGTTAAAAAAAATTGCAGAACATTTAGGAGACAGATATCACTTGCAGCGTCCTGGGAAAAGAACTATAGAATTTTCTATTTTTCAAATCTACCCAGTGAGGTCCCAGTGACACCAACACCATAGTCATTACTGCCATCAATCACAGTGAATATAACTGACCTCTGCAATGTGTCCATCGGTTAAAGTAGCACATACTCATCTTTTTACAGGATACTCAAGCTCAGTCAAAAGGACAGCAAAGTGAAGACTATCCTCAGATACAGAAAACATGTATGTCTGTGAAGAATGTAGGAATCCATATAATGATGGACATAAACCAGCAGCACTTTCTACCCCACCCATAAACTATTCCCTGTGGTAAGGATTTGAAAAAGGGCATCTGGGAGACGTTGAGCATGGCACCATCAACTATTAATGCTGCTTGAGTCACAAGCATAGACTGGGATACAGCACACATTTTAGAAATGTGTAACACCTACATATAGCCCAGATGTGTGAGCTAATAATGTTTTCCTCAAAAATGATAGTCATATCTATATCTATATGAATATATAACCAATATTTCTTTTTGGAACATAGTAGATTCATCAATTTAAAAACGATAGGAGTATCCCTACGAATGATTACACACATCGCAGCACACCAACAAAAGGAAATCAACTAACTGAGGTTGAGTGTATAGATTCCTTCATCAGGTCATTGTTCAGGACTCTTATGCACTCCTATGAACAGCTATTTCTACATATGTGCCAATACAGTTTTCCATATAATTAATGGTATTAATGCATACTGCACTTTTTGTGACATCGCGTAGAAAACAACTCACTACACAAATAGAATGTAAGCCTTACAAACTAAAGAAAAAGAGACAAATGTGCACAACTACCACAGCCCAGTTGCCCATGTGGCAAAGGACATATGTCAACCATACATTCTGCCACCACTCAACTAGATAATGTGACACTGGGGTATCACCCCATAATTTTGTGGCCGAAAATACTGAATCTGAAAATGGCAAAAATGGTATTGTGCATTTCAGCACTATTATAAGTGAGGGGTGAGTTTGGGCAATAAATAATTTGAGGGGGGTATGTAGGGTTTGTGGGGGGACTCTCACCGCATATAATTGTGCTGAAAGTGTGAAAAGAAAAATAATTAAAAAATGTTCGGTCTCAGAATTTTTTTAATGCAGTGATCACATGTATCCTGACGCTGGTAGAGTGACTAAACTGAGCCGAACACGATAAATCAGGATGGCAGATGTCTGAAGGGGTTTGAAACATATTTTTATTACAAAAGAAAAAAAATGAAAATGTTACCTAACAACAACACAAAAGTAAAACAAAGAAAAAAGAGTGTCCTACTGTCCATTCACACACACACGTAACCTTAACAACAACACATAAAAAAAGATAAAAAAGGAATAGGGGTACAGAGAAAGGCCACTCCTTCCTGCCTGGCTTCTCAATAGGGCCAGTCTTGCTCTGCCTTCTGCTGATTTCCATCTGGGGAAAGTCAACAAGTTATTAATGAATATGAATATTGTATATAGTATATAGTGCCTTGTAGCATATGTTTAGATATAATATACAGCATCATTTAGAGTTCAGAGTTAGGCTTATTTAAAGTTTACAGTTAGTTTAAAGTTTTGAGTTCAGATTTTAAACTGTAAAGATTAAACTAGAGTTTAAGGTTAAACGTGAAATGAGACACCAATTTCGAAATTCACTTGCTCTCACTTACTGCCTGTCTCCTGCTGCTGTTCTAGGCCCGTGTTTCCTGGGATCTGCACACCCAGGCGCAAAGTAGGTCTGGTTTATAAACAACACATTGTCCCAGTGATGTTGGGCCTGTTTGAAGGGGCATTTCATGTCAGTTGTTGTCAGATCCATTTTAGTGCCCACCTTCTCCGACATGGCCTGTTTTACATGGGGTGGCTATGCCTTCCAACAGTCTATGAAGGGAACGTGCCATGTAGCATAAGATGTTTGCCAGCCAATCCCGCCACACTAAATGTGTGCAACTAATTGGGGACATCTCCCAAAAAAGAAAAGTGGCCAAGAGAGAATAGGTGGAGCGAGGATGATTGGAGACTAGTGTGTCCATCCATGAACTTCCACTTGTGCTTGTGTCATGTGCAGTAAACGTGAACTAAAATCAGCAAATGTGAAAATGCATCTTTTGTTTTATGTTGAATTTTATTTAGGTGGAAATAAAGTATTTACGTGGTATCTGATTTTTTGTTTTTTTTGCTGAACCTACTAAAGCAAGCAATACACTTTGTAAATGAAATTACGCTTCCGAATTTTTCAGCACAACTGCACGTCATGCACATATATACCAGTGATGATTTTAGCTGCAAATATAATCGGTAGAAAGTTTCACCTGCTAAATAAATGATGTGGGCAGTAAAGGTTGCTGCTGCCAGTGTAAGAAGAAAAATCAGCAAACTTCACAACTTCACATAGATGCAAAGTTGCTAACTATGCAAAATCATACTGACGTAAAACAAAGTTTTCACACACCTGGAAGGAATGAAATGCACTATTACTAATTATTGACCAAGAGGTAACACTTTGTTCTACGTAAAGGGATACTGACAGATAGTCATCTTGCCAAAAGGGGATGAATATGCTTTTTTACTTTCTCTGTCATTTCACTGAGATGGGCCCTTTAATGGCCGTCATGGTGAAATGTGCTGAGCCTGTCATAAATTGACACACATGTATGCAAGGGGGATGGACAGCACATCTTTGCTCTTTTGTATAGTCCCTCCTGAAATGCTCAGGTGACCTTTGAGAATATGATCACGTGAGCATTTCAACAATGAGCCAAAATGAAAGGAGTGCATTCTTTGTGCTCCTCTCGATTTGTGCTGATATTGAGAATCTGGGCCAGTAAGCTTTCATAGAGCACCTCATTATATGATCTTTAATCTATTTCCCACTCACTTCAACTTATCTCTGGCTTTACATGTACATCTCGTGTGCAATGTATTACTATTAAAACCAGACACTAGTAGCCTTCAAGCGTCTCCTCCAGTGATCTAGGTTCCTAGGATAGAATGTGTTACAGGACTTTGTGACAGCGTCACTCCAGGTGTCACCAATCCCAATCCTTGTATGGAGTTTGACAAATATTTTCAGTTAATGATACTGTCCATTCTTGAATAATTATTGGCTTAGGAAAGGTGTATGCCTTTCTGAATACCATGGGTTGCCCACAAAAGGATAATGTACTTTAGACGTGCTTGCCAGGAACCAAAAACTCTCATGGCTTATAGGCAATCTCCCCATAACATAAGAACCAGCAATTGCTAAACATCTTATACAGCGCTGCACCTCAAATTCTTTGCTTTCAAATACGGGCAGTGGAATATGTGACTCTGTAAGAAGCCATATAGCAGCACTGCTGGAGGCTTCACAGAGCTTTTTGGAAGTGTTGCTTCAGGCATCACTCAGGCCACCCTTGTAGTTACAGCCTTCGCATGGCATCTTTTGTGGCACACACACCACACCTTGAAAGAACAGTGTTGCCCATGGCACACAGTGCTGCCCATGCTGTCTTATATGACCATTTGGGCACCCATATCACCAGATCACCCTCTATGGTACGAGATATCATTTCTGTCATCCCCTGGTTCAGTGGCTTCATTGGCCAAGCCATTGGGATTCAGATTACCCCAGCCACAGCCCCAAAGCACATAGAAAGGGACTGGGAATTGCAAGCCCTGCATGGTTTGTGCCTTTGCGGTTGGCCATTGGCCAGCTGGTTGATGGTATTTCGGGCTGTCCCACCCACTCTCATTCACTTTCTATTCAAGGGGGCAGAGCAAGCAGCAATAGAAACCAAGCAGAGCACCTGCAGAGGATGTGGCAATACACACTCCAGATCAGAAGAAGGTTCATCAAATCACTCTCTACAAGAGGAAACAAACACATTTGTTCTTCGTTACCGAAGAGCAGCTGAGTTCTTCCATGTGAAAAGATAGATTCATGAAAAAGGGGTATTCTGCAGAAGTGCTGAAGCCTGTCAGTTTTAGTTTTACTTCCAAGGTTACACATAAAAAATGCATGTCATCTGCCAAGTGCTGTTGTATAAATAGTATTGCTTGAAAAAAAGAGATACTATTGCCTGGGGTGGGGGTGCATAAGACGCAAACGATAGAGTAGTTTTATTTCCCAATGGTAATATTTGAAATTGCATACTGTGTTTTCCTTTTTCTAAGAATGTGCGGGTATATCTTTTGGGTGTTGTGCTGATAACCGGGGACAAATTGAATTTTTGGCAGGTTCTTTACGTGGGCAAGAAACTAGAGGGGTCTGAGATTGTGATGCCTTACAAACAATATTATTCTCTCTCAAGGCAAAGTGTTCTTTCTGTTTCTTTTGCACATATTCAATGCAAAGGTAACTCCTTTCTCAGCATATTTTCATGGTTTGCTGGAAGTTCAGAAAGTGTTTAAGAACATAACTGTAGAAGCTATGTGTGTTTATTATTAGTAAAGGCACATCAAAGCTGATGTTTTCCTAATGTTTTCTTATACCTTGTGTTTGTAAATCTCTCATTGTGTGCTGGAGTTATAAAAGTACCTGAATATGAAAGTCTGTCTTTCAGTCTATTTTTAATGTGATTTGTTTATTTGATGATTGGTAGTACTAATGTGAAAATTTGTGTGCGTGGTATTATACCAACATTATACCAAGTCTGGTATTACCCTAGCCAAGGGTCCCATATAAAAAAGGTAAAATCATGAGCTAGTTCTCCATACTTTAGCCACTGAAAATCCGGGAACACATATTCCTGCACAGGGTGAGAGTGCTCTGGGTATATTTCGCAACTGACCTCTCCATCCAGCTCTCCTGTGTCAGCTGGTTTTCCAGTTTAAATGTCCCGCCAGCTGATATCTATTGTAACAATTAGAGCCCTGCTTGCATTCTCTGTCATTACTCGGCTTAGATTCCTCGTAGTAGTATTTCTTTAATTGGAAAAGGGAAGTCATTTTGCAACAATTTGTAGACAGAGTCTAAAGAAATATTGTCAGTAGTTTTGCATGACAAACTTGATGATTTGTATAGTGAGTTTGAAGACAACTTAGGTTTCAGATCACTCGGAGGGAATGGATATCGAGCTAACGGTGGGAGTGACCTTCACCCCATCTCCTCCTCTTCTCAGTGGTCCGCATATCCTCTCCTGTGGGAATTTGGAGCTTAGATACACCAACTCTACACAGAGGGGAGGAGTGAGGGTAGCAGCATGCCATCAAGGCCTGGCGGCAGTCGAAGTATCCTTTAAAAAAAAAGGAGGGCAGATGATTTCTTCCTCGCATGTCATCAGGTCTCCCATAGAGTCAACTCCCTCCGGAGGTCCTCCCTCAGATAGCCGCCACAGGGTCAGGATTAGGTGGTGGCTGCCATCCCATGGCCACATAAGGGGAAGACACCGCCAGAAACGGAGTGAGGATACGTTCAGAGTCATCACAGTATTTAGAAAATGGCTTCTTCATGAACCGTTTGCAGCATTCTATTAAGTTCTACATTGTGTGTCTATGAATATATCGAACACACAAGTCAGAAATGTATCACCCTCAATGCCTTCATTAACTTTGTCAGGAAAGGTGGAATGACATCTAGCAGGTCTATCATGTCAACATTCAGGCATCCAATATGGTTTCCACTATATAGATGCAAAGTGAAAGATGAGTCGCCTACTACTGGCAATAAAGAGGCATCACTCAGCAAATCAGAGCTGCACATGAACGCTTCTTCTGTCTGACTTTAAAATGATGAATGAGACTTGTTAGCACTTGGTCAACACTACACACGTTCAAACAATTAACAATTGGCTAAAGGAAACAGACACACCTAAAAACCCTTAGGAGAAAGGGGAAAACCCCTGGTTAGAAATTGGATGTGAAGTGTAGTAACCAAACCGACTTAAGAAGAGAGGATGGATTAGTGAATGGACAATCAGTGTTATATTTAATCAATTACAGTAATCAGGCATATGATAACAGTGCCCAGCGCTTTCCAGCCAGAGAAGCAGACTGCGTGTGAGCCTGAGAGGAAAAGGAACACAGACCAAAGGTACTGGTTCAAAAGATTACAATTTATTTCCATGAGATGTGTAGATAAGGCCCCTCAGCCCTATGTCTAGATCGGACAATGGCTTATGTACGAGCTTAGCAACCTTTGAAAGATAGAAAACTACCCTGTCTGAGAAAGAACAGGATATTAAAGGGCTTGCTGAGCGCTCTACCTTGGATGCTGGCATGAGACCAGATGTGCAAGAAACCCAAGACCTTATGAGATATCTTTATGAGACCTATATCACAGATACTGATGGCTGCCATATGAGAGAGGAACTAAAAAACTTGCTGTGATCTTTACCTTTACCGAAATTGGATAAAAGCGAGGAACAGAAAGATTGAAGAGCCTGTGGACAAAATCTTGCTACTGCATTTACTGTTCCAGTAAGCCCTTTGACTACTGGATAATTATATCATGGCCCTACAAGACCTCTGTGCAAGGGGAACAACATACTTGCTGGTAGGAGAGTGCTAAATGATATTAGAACTACCCTATAAGGGTGTCTCCTGGCTAAAGGGAAATACTGTCTAGACCTGATACGTAGCCCAAGCAAAGGGGTGGGGGGACACTTGCTGATAGCTTGATGAATCAGTTCACGAGCAGGGCACCATACCCCTAGGTCATAGACTGCCAAGAATCATCTGGGTGCTATATTTCAAAGACTATAAGTGTGAACTGAGAAGCGAGCTGGGTCATATATTACTCAGTGTACATACTAGAATAGGGGACATCGGGAATACCAAGATTTCTATATAGGTCGGCCCTATATACACTTTGAGTGAACCTTATTCTGACACCTTCAGTATAGTCATCTCTATTGTGTCTTAGTATTGGTTTTTAGTCGGAAGACCATACCCTAGCAATTCTCATGCTGTTCTACTGCTACGGGTCAATATGAACATCATAACCTCTGGCAAGCCGTACTAATGATTGATACCCAGGCTCCATGAAAAAGAAGAACAATTCTGGGCAAGGCTTTCTGTGCTGTTAACCTAGCATCAGAAGGGTCTAGTCGGTCTTGAGTGTGCATTATTCTGGCGTAGATTTTGCAGTGTGTGTGGGCGTGCATGCGTGAATAGATCGGATCTTGGGGGTTCCCAGGTACTGCCTCCAGGGTTCATCTCACAACGTGATCAGGTGTCTCTTGTTCCCAGAACTCCCCTTACAAAAAAGAAAACAGTTCAAGCAATAAGTTGTCACTTTTCATTAGTCTGCATTATTAATTTGTGGGGCAGCTTGATTGCTACAGTTGGGGCTCACCTGGCTCTGTTTTATTTTCCTTTCTGGTGCTTAACATCTTGCTCCTCTAAAGTGAAAAGCAAAACTAGAAGTACCCGAAAAAACATGGCAGAGTGAACACCCCTGCTTGCTATTATTATTATTATTATTATTATTATTATTATTATTATTATTATTATTATTATTATTATTATTATAAATATTATTATTATTAGTCTGATGGTGATGGGGAGGAGGTTCCATAGTCAAGAAACGTAGGCAGAGAAAGCTTGTTTTCAGGTCCATTCCTTTTTGCAGAAGCAGATTTCAAGTCTGCACGTGTCCTGGCTTCTGGTGGTGTGCTGTCCACCGGAGATGCTAAGTTTCTCTGTGAGGTAGCTGGGTGACTTGACGGAAACTGCCTTATAGACGATGCAGCAAGACTTGAAGGTGATTGGTCCATGCAGTGGGCTCCAGTGACGGTTGGGGAGGGCCGGGTGATGTGGTTGTATCCGCACAGACCCTTGATGAGGCATGCGGCCGCATGTAGTTCACTTCTCAGGGGCACAACGGAGGACAACATGTGGCCTTCGGGGATGGCATTGCCCCCATCTTGGTGGGATAGGACTAGTGCTTGAATAATGGATATTAAGCTATTGGAAGGGAGGAAGGGCTTGGCTTTCTGCATGAGGGAGAGCTGGTACCAAGCTGTCTGAGTTTTCTTTGCCAATACATGTCTTGAAGGAGAGGTGTTTGTCGATGTGGAACCCAAGGGACTTGGCGTGGGAGGTGAGCTTGGTTGTGTTGCACTCAGGGATAATGGTTGATAGCCAGGACTGTATGTCTGGGTGTTCAGTGTTGTTGGTGAGGAGTAGGAATTCGGTCTTGGAAGGGTTGAGCTTAAGCATGCACTGGACATCCAAGACTGGATCAGCGAGAGGTAGGTTTTGAGCCTGGGGATGTCCTTGATGGAGTCGATCTTGAGGTATAGCAGTGTGTCATCAGCGTATTGGTGGATGTGGATGTTATGTGTGACTAGGAGGACTCCTAGCGGCTCTGTATATAGATTGGAGATCACTGGGGAGAGGAGGGAACCCTGCGGGACTCCACAGGTTATGGGTAGCATTGGCAATTTAGAGGAGTCCATCTGAACAAACTATTGGCTGGTGGCGAGGTAGGACTTGAACCAGCCTAGGACAAGGTTTCTTATCCCCATGCACCTATGTAGGGTGTCCATGAGCGTCTGGTGGTCTACAATGTCGAAAGTGGCTGAAAGGTCAAGTTGAACTAGGAGGTATGGGTGGCCATCATAAAGAATGTTGAAGGTGTCATTACCTGTGTGGTTGCTGTCTCTGTGCTGCATCTGGGTCTGAACCCAGATTGTTAGGTTTGGAGGAGGGTGTTGGTGTCAATGTGTGGCTGCAGTTGCATGTCTACCGCTTTGTCGATGATCTTACATGGGAAGGGAAGCTAGGTGATGGGGGCAATTGTTACCTAGTTTGTCGGGATACAGAATCTGTTTCTTTAGTTGAGGGAGGATTTGTCCTGTCTTTAGGGTCATTGGGAAGGTGCCTCGAGTTAGGGAGCTGTTGATGATCTCCAGGTAGGGAAGGAGAGCTTCTGTGGGGAGGGTCTTGAGGATGGATCCTGGGAAGATATTGTTTGTATACATTGTTGTTTTGAGGATAGCCAGGGTTTCTACCAGGTCTCTGTAGAGAGTTTATTGAATGATGTCCAGGGTGTGGAGATTTCATGAGGAGGGATGTGAGGTGGGTCTGTGTATGCAGAGCTGGTGACTATGTGCTGGTAAATATTACTGATTTTGTTAAGGAAGACTGTGTAGTTTGGCGTTACATTTTTTAATGGAATGCGGCATGGCAGGGTCAGGTAGTGGGTTGACACAGTGCTTCACCACTTTGAAGAAGGTTCTGCTTTTGTTGTCAGCTGCTGCTATGGTGTTTTGATAGTAAGAGGACTTGGCTGTGTTGACTAGTTGTTGCCAGGTTGCTTGGAGTTCCTTGAAGAGCGCCAGGTCAAAGGCTGTCCTGGAACGGCCTCCGTGCAAAAAGAGTAGAGGCATTTGCATTTGCACAAGCTGCAAATGTAAAATAATTCCACCCATTATTCCTTGTTTTTTATACTTAATATATAATCTAATGTGCACTCTTATATGTCTGCTACTTGTTATGTACTTCCAGTGTGTTTTAGAGCTGAAAGAATAGTTTTTTTTCTGAATTAGCATGAATGTAGGGGTTTTTGCAGGTGCACAATCTAAATGCACATAGAACTTAATTGTGCATACATCATTTTATATTCAGAGTTGCCGAAGCGGCTTCTTGTGCATTGTAAAGATATTTTCTTCTACAATTTGATAAACATTTTTAAAGAATCAGTTACAGGGTGTACTGTACTGCTTTCTTTGTGAGTCATTGGGCCTCATTACGAGTTTGGAGGTAGCCATGCCCTTAACAAGAGCATGGCTACCTCCAACCTCAGGTCCAAAGGGGACTTACTGGGCCATTCTGACCTTGGAGAGCCTGGTAAATCCCTTTCATGGGACCCAGACCCGGTACATCTCCATTCCCATTTGAGCCCCCATGGGAATGGGGAGGATACTAACATGACGGGCCCGTTGGTAGCCTCCTGGTCTGCTAGCGGGTCCCGCTAAGGATGCCTGGTCTGTCCAGACGTCCTCAGCAGGAACCGCTGCAGACCACGTAATGTGGCGTACCGGAATGAATGGTGCCGGTCCCTTACCGGCACCGTTCATTCCGCGGCCGCCCCACTCCTAATGAGGCCCATTTCCTTTATTTTTCTCATGAGTGTGTCAATTATCGCATTTGGAACAGAAAGTTAAATATTGTATTCTCAACACAAATTTCAAATAGGCTGGATCACCAAAATAACCTGCAATGGGATGGGAGCAGCCAGTTTAGGTAATTGGGCAACTGAAACAGGATGTATGCAACTGTCTGGGGAAAATGTATTTTTTGGTGAAAGTGAAACTCCTTGATAAAGGATTTTAAGTGGGGGGTAAGGGCCTGGTATGTATGGAGATTATCATTGGAGGCAACATGCTTGGTTCTCTTTTTAGTTCTGTCTCCGTTGAAACAGCCTGCAAAGAGGCAAATATTACTATATGATTCTGCACCCAAGCAAGTCCCAGAAAGTCCTGCTTCGCCGCGGAATTCTGCTTCACTTCGCTCTTCGCTCTACTGGATTAATTGAAGATTTCAACAACGCTTCAATTTGGTTTGTGACTACATTGCCCACAAGGTGAGCATTATTGCCATAGACTCTATATTAGCACTGTTGTTCTAAATATAACCTCTTACATTCTCTCATTTGTTTGTTTAGGCTCCTTGCTACATCATACAGGGGGAGTACCTACTTAACCTAGAATGCGCGCGCACCGCGTGCGCGCACACAAGCAAGTCCCAGAAAGTCTTGCTTGGCCGCTTTGCTGCGGTGCTGCATGCTGCTGCTTGGAACTACGTTAAGTAGTCTTTATAATGCTAGCTGCATAACCATCTTATATCTTGATCTGAGCTGTGTGTGACTTGGTTTATATAGGTGTGCATGTTATGAGGAAAAACACAGCCCATGCTACATTGTTTGTATACATTAAAATCGAATATGCCTGAGTCTTCTGGGTTGTTGCTAAATACGACTTCAATTGTCTTCAAAAAGGCAACATCCACTTCTCGCACTTCGAGAAAATCTATTATCCTTACCCCAGTTTTAAGAACTCCACTCACGTATAGAGACATTCGCACCTTCTGTGCTAAACGAACGGAGTGTATGCCGGATGATTTACACCCACAAAAGGCGGTGGTGCCTGTGAGTTTGAATACTATCCCTCCCTCTTTACCTACCACGAGTGAAGTATCCAAGGATACGATTCTACTTATCGTGTCCGATCTTACCATCTGACAATAGCTCAAACGCCGAAAAAACATACAAGCAACAGTAAACTCATGTCCCCTGTGAATGAGATTAGCGAATTGTCGCCTGTATTGTCAGCCATATCCATACATTCCATACATTCCAGCACTGGGAAACTAAATAAAACACATGGCTCAATAACTACAGATTATGGTGCCCCAGGCTCCATGGGCACTACTATTCAATCAATTGCTGACTCTTTTTTACAACCCACACCTCGGCGCCGCCTGCCAATTAACAATTCTGATAATCCAACGGAAAATCTCGCCCTCATTGAAATCACCTTAGCTGCTGTAAATACAACTGTTGCAAGTTTATTCAAACTATTTGAGTGTCTAGACATGAAAATTACACAGAAATCCAGCCAGATACAACAAATACTTAACTGGATTACAGAACTACCTGGAGACATCCATCATTCTAGAAATGGTGCCAACACAAGTGCAAATGAACGCGCAAATGAACCACTTTCCTTTCTGAAAGATCTAATTAACGTTAATGCCATCTCTTCGGTATTACCTTTGGTTAAGAACATCATATGTCCAGTTGAGCCAGCCGGAAGTACCCAACTTAAAGGATTCATGGGCCCTCATTACAACCCTGGCAGAAATCGAAAAACGATGGCGGAAATGCAATACCGCCATCGAATAGCGCTCGGTGCGACTATGACCCGTCACCGCAAAGTACGAAGCCATTAGCGACACCGTAGTGAACGCCAACGCTAACTGCACCAAGTACGCGCGCGCGCGCCATGCCAAACCGTAAATACCACCATGGCGCAAGGGTACGCCAATTCCGACCCTAGCGGACATGTACCTAACGCCATCAAGCACGGCGGAAAGTACCATTCCGCCATGGTGAGAAGTACGGCATCGCGAATCAACCGTAAACGGCCCCACTGAGTGCCTGTACACCGCTCCCTGCCCACAAAGTACAACTCCCCGTAGGTGCAATGAAGTCACAATGCAACCAGTGAAATGTACAAGTCACCCATGCATGCCAACGAACAAAAGAATCACAAGAGGGGCCAATGGGAGCTGCAGGGCACAGATGGCACGAATACAGAAGCCATTCCAATGGACATGACCACAGTCCCCCACCAAGAAACGCACGCAAACACAGGCACCTGTGACCAGCAAAATTCCGAAAATCACATCATTCCACCAGTCCACCTGGCTGACCGGCATCTGTTACACAAAACCCAATCCCCCGCCCCTGAGGATGACAACATTCAAACAGTCATATTGGCAGGCCCCATCCCTGACCTCACTGGGCTACGTAGGCAAACGCGCCCAGCACAGTACCACGCAACTAAACTCCGAAGCTGGAACCCAATGCAGATCTCCTCACAATACATCGCTCCCCAAATAGGATTATGCCACATCACTCGCAAAGAAGAACGCCACACGGCCCATATCAGAATAGAAATTTAATGCACAACAAAATCAACAAGCCCATAGAGCCATTAGGCCATGAACTCCAAAACACATTTCACCATTGTGGGCTGCATCCGCAAGAAATGACCAGCTACTACTTGTGTGACGCCCTGTTCCATCATGGTACACAGAGTCACATTCACGTACGAAAAGGCAACATGGTAGCGCACAGAACCGCAGGGCCGTCCCAATGGGGAGGCACTAGTCCAGCTGAAAGGCCGAAATGTTGCTCCGAGCCACTAGTACTGCGTAAGGGCATGTGGCCCATTGGCGATGGTCCCATAAGATCGTAATGCTGCTCCACTGATTAACACGAAGCAGCAGGTGTCGGGAGTAAAAGCCATCTGCAGGAGTGGCATACAGATGGCAGTGGCAAAAGGGGAGGAGATACCTGTCAACCAAAAGAAAAGAAAAAGAACAAAATGGCCATCAGAACTACATTCGAACAACTCACTTCAATGATCACACTAAATCCACAGCCATATGCATGCTAGCCCACTCCAAAGGATCATCACCACCCCAAAACCACTTGCGACTCATAACCATCTATATCGAGGTGTAAACACCATCACAAACGAGTGTACCTGTGCATGCGTCTGTGAAAACATAATCCATCAGATGGGAATGTTAACGTGCATGGACACAAGTGTCTGAAGGCGCGTCGAGACAGGGAGGGCTCAACAAGGCCAGATAGACGATGGTCCCACTATGGCAGCCCTGCATCACATAGCGCAGGGGAGGCGGACAGATTCAAAGAAGCCCTGTACATGGCAAACTCTGTATCAAATCATCTGCCCATGCATCCATTCATCATTCCCTCATCCCGGCATAAATACGCCTGAATATTTACTCACATGACATTAGAAATTTCCATTGAGTCTGTGCGCTATGCAGCCTGCAAAATCCACAGTGCCCCAGCCCGTAATTCCAGTGTTGTGAAGTAACATGTATTTGGGAACGTCCGGCCTCATCGCCCACGTCGCTATTGCGCATCCCAAACTATTCATATCAATCATTGCATCCTCGCCATGGCCCCTGTCTCAAGGACATTGAACAATAGAACGTTATATTTTCAGTCAGACCTGTGGGCATCTCCTCGCCGCTAGCTGAAAACCGAAAGCGCCGCCCTTCGAATTCCTCATTTGCAACATCACGTCGAAAAGGCATCTGTGGCCGTTTGAAATCACAAATTAATCCATCTAGTGCGGCTGTGTGTGAAAATGGCAACTGCCTTCACCCACGAATGGGACGCCCCGCCCGTCGGTGCAACTCGGTACAGTGATGCATGAGGGCCCACCGTTACTCGAGTACTACGTTCCACTGACCCTTCACAAGTCTGTTCGCGACTGCAAAGATTGTATGTGAAACAATGGGACCATAGCCGAATGTACATATCAACAAATGTTACACGGCCATCGGGTACAAATACATGATTGCAATAGCAAGATGCCATTCCTCGAATTGCAGCGTTGTGTGCGGGACGTGCTCGGCCAAAGGGGAGAGCAGCTTGCACAGGTGGAATGAATCACCACAGGTGGAGGCCATACAGCCTGAAAACACATAAATTGCACACCCAGTCTCCTCCCACAACCACACCCACTCCGAAATGCTACCGGCAGGACTCGCCATGTTGGCCCTGGGGGACCTGATAGCACTGCAAGTACTCCAACTCCAGGAAGAAGACGAACAACAACTACAACCGGCCGCACGGAGGAGACGCAGGAGGAGGAGGAGGCCAAGGAAGGGCCAGCAAGGGCCGCCAGCACAGCCACTACCACCACGCAGGCAGCCCGCAATCCCACGCCTCCGAGCACATCCGTTCAACCTCACTGATGAGCAGATCCACACCCTCTACCGTTTGGACCGGGACACCATAGCCGCCATTGTGGACATGACACAGGCTGACCTTGTCAGCATGATAGATAGCCCAACCGCCATCCCACCCCTACTGAAGGTGGTGTCTGTACTACACTTCCTGGCCACAGGCACCTACCAGCACACAGTCGGACAGTTGCATGGCATTTCTCAGCCACTGTTCTCACGGACACTATTGCAAGTGCTCGATGCCCTCCTGCAGCATGCAGACGACTACATCTCCCTACCACGCTCGGAGCAGGAAACTACCAACACAAAAGTGGGATTCCATGCACTTGCCGGCATACCGGGTTGCATTGGTGCCATCGACTGCACCCATGTGGAATTGGTCGTCCCACATGCCATGGAGGCCCAGTACCGCAACCGAAAACAATTTCATTCCCTGAATGTACAAATGGTGTGTGACTCCAACAGGATCATTACACATTGTTGTGCCCGATTCCCTGGATCAACCCATGATTCTATGGTCTTGAGGAACTCTACAATACCACGCTACATGGAGCGACACGCAGGGAACAGATCCTGGCTACTCGGTGAGTCTCATTTCATGCATGATAATGTGGGGTATGTGAATCGGCAATGACCTGGCAGGAAGGGGGGGGGGGTGTGCGTACGTAGCAATGGCATTCCACATCATACGTTTATCGTCCACATACAGGTGATGCTGGATATCCACTGAAGAGATGGCTCCTCACACCAGTCCGGAACCCACGGGACCAGCATGAGGAGGACTACAACCATGCCCACTCACGTACCCGTGTAGTCATTGAACAGGCATTCGGCCTACTGAAGACTCGTTTCCGCTGCCTCAGCAGGTCTGGCGGGGCACTCCTGTACCGCCATGAGAAGGTTGCAAAGATGGTGATGGCATGTGTCATGCTCCACAACATGTGCGTACGTAGAAATGTGCCCATGCCCCCTGACGCAGAACTGCAAGCACCAGAAGATGGTCATGGTGAGGGTGGGGATGTGGCAGCACCTCAAGGAGTCTGCGAGGCACCGGAGGGCCGTGACATTCGTCAGCATCTCATTGATGCATGCTTCTAGCACTCACGCCTGGTGGCTGATACATGGACACGGTACTCGTGGCACTGTGTGTGTCTGGTACATGCACAATATGGACTGTACGCCTATGATGGCCTAGTACACAAAGATCATTGTCCACACATCTCATTGGTTGATCGTGCACTGTTTATGGCATATGTGATATCATGTTGAACACCCTATCGACCCGCCACCCAAGTGAGCCCCAAAAACCCCCTCCACCCTCCTACCTCCACCCCGAACACCAGTGTCCAAAGATGTTCATTGTCAGTGGGCTGTCGCTATTGCAAGCCCCCTCTGCGGGTATCAGGGGCACCCCTGCCTGTGGAGCGCAGGTTCCTCCCAGATCTACGTTGGGGGCTGCCCTGGACGGAACTTGCAACGGATGATGTCTCTGCCTGCTCACGTCCATGCATGTCCCTAAGGGTTTGTGAGAGCTCAGTGAGCACACGGCGCACTGCGGCAAGTTCGGCACATACGTCTTTGGACGTCGCATGCAGTTCCCCCCTCAGGCTCTCGGTGCTTCTCTCCATTTGGGCTCTCAGGCTCTCGGTGCTTCTCTCCATTTGGGCTCTCAGGCTCTCGGTGCCACTCTCCATTTGTGCCCTTAGTGTCTCTGTACTTCTCTCCATTTCTGCCCTAAGTGTCTCAGTTGATGTTTCTATGTCTGCCTTAGTGCCCCCACATTCATCGGCATGGTCCTTGAGGAGCGTGGCCAGTTGCTGCTGTTGCACGATTAACTGGTCGAGGGACTGTTGCCTCTGCTGGGCCATGGCCATTTGCGGTGGTGTCACAGAGGGGCTGGTGACCTCATGTTGCCTTGCCACAGGGCTTGTGGGGGATGGCCAGTCGTCGTCTTGTGGGTGCCCCTGCATGGTATCCTCATGTTGTACGGGATGGGACAGACAGGGGGATTGGGACAGGTCATGGATGGATCTGACTTCGACATCCCCGTCTTCTGTGTCGGAGCATGCTGCCATCAATGGGGTGTCACCTATGGTGCTGCTGCCACCAGAGGCAGTGCTTTCTGTGGCATCCATTGGGGGGACCTGTGGTGGTGGTGTTGTGGGCATGCTGGCTGCTGGGGTGCCTGTTGATGTTCCCTCCTCTGTGCTGCCACCTGATTTGTGCTGCTGCCGTGTCTTGATGCGTGCAGCTGAGGTGGAGGGTCTTTGGCCGTTGGTCTTGGCCCTCTTTGCAAGTGTGCTGGTAGGGGTGTCCTGATGCTCGTCGTTTGGATCGGACCCTGTGGTGGAGTAAAGGAGGGCGAGGGTTATTAATGGGTCTGTGGGAATTGGAATGGCAATGTATCACATGCATTGGGGTGGTACCTGAGGGTGATTTGGGTCGGGGCCTTGGAGGTGCTTTCATTTGTGTGTGGAGTGAGGGTGCAGTTGTTTGGCAGCCTGCAGTTAGGGTGTGCCTGCTGCTCGTGTAGTGGGTGTTTTAGGGGTTTTTAATTATTTATGTATTTATTGTGAGTTTTAAAGTGCGCTATCAGGCCAATGTGTGTGGACGTTCTCCTGGACATGTGTTTCTGTTGCACTATGTGGACACATGGTACTTCACATGATTGGACATTGTGGATTTGGCATTTTTTTATTTGGGCCACCTACCTGATTCTCCGGATGTCTGCACTCCTTTCTCCATCCCTCCGACTCCCTCTATGGTCTCCATTCCAATGGTGGAGGCACAGATTTCTTCCCAGGGGGTCAACTTGATGGGTGATTCCGATCCTCCCCCGGTGGCTGTGGCAATGTTGCGGTTGGCAGAAAGTATGCTACGGACGCGTATCCGCAGGTCGTCCCATCGCTTTCTGCATTGCTGTGGGTTGCGGGGTGCGGTCCCCACCGCACTTACCCGCTGTGCCACCAGAGCCCATATGGCCTTCTTGTTCGCAAGTGCCGTCCTGGTCATTTGCGTGGAGAAGACGACGGCAGCATTCTCCTGGAGGGTCTCTGTTAGCACGGTGAGGTCCTCACGGGAAAAGTGGACCTGCCGCTTGCGGTCGCACGCTTTCTTCGCTACTTTTCCCATTTTTCTTGGTTTCGCTAGGGTGGATGACGGGTTGGGGTGTGTTTCAGGGTAGTATTTTTAGTGGTTGTGTGGATTTTGTGGTTTTATAGGTGTACGGCGGGATGTTTCCCGTTCCGGGCCCATGTTTTTACTTCCGTTTCCGTATATTTACGGTCACCGTACTTTCCGGTTGGCGCTCACTGCGGTGTCCGCTGTGATGGGTGGCGGTATTGCACCTAGGGCGCCGTACGGCGGCGGTGTGGGCCGTTTTGGGGTCATTTCCGCCATCGCGGACTTTGCACTTCCGCCATGCCGTGGTGCTCGTGCCCGATGGGTCGGAATGGGCCGCACTTTGCTCCATCGTGCAATGGCGGAAACGCTATTTACGCTGTGGCGGTCCGGTCAGTCACTTTCCGCCAGGGTCGTAATGAGGGCCATGGATTAGTTTAGATAGGAGCACAAAAATATCTTGTTCCAATGTCTGTGGTGATTCCACTGATGCCTTCCTCCAAAAGACAAGCCTTAGAAACCGTCCAAAACGGATTGTAACTAAATCAAAAGTGGCCTCTCGAAAGGCGACTAGGCCAGCCCAGTCTGTCAAAGTAAAGTCAGTGCCTCCTCTTATTCAATCAACAGAGCAACCATCACTGTCAAGACCTTCACAGACTCCAGTTGCAGTTTTAACACTCCCATCTGTAACTCCTGTACCAGTGAGGGCCGCGCACCGTCACAAAGGGGCTGACATTGATCCTCACATAAAACAACTCCACTGAATTAGATAGTGAATCTAATTGAGAATTCGTCCACTGAGGAACACAGAATGGTGGAAACTCACCTAAATCGTGCACCAGAAGTACAAGTCATTTCAGATCCAAAAATGAACTCAGAGCAAACGAAAAAAAAGGAACCTGCAGAGGACGATGCCCAACAAGACCGTATTGTAACGCTCACCTGACTCCCACGGGGGCGCTGGTCTAGTCTGGGTTGCTGTGGCCTCTTCGAGCGTGATGCGCAGAACTCGGAACACCGACTGAACAGGACCCTCAAATCTTGCTTGTCTGGCCGTAGGAATATCCTTCTGCAGATGAGAAAGGGGATTAACAGTCTGCAGAATAGTGTGCTTGCTCCCCCCTTCCCCCATTTGTTCTTCTCTAACTTCCTCCGAAATCCCCGGTTGAAGCTCACCTTATGGTTTGAAAGGATGAACTCTCCATCCTGCTTCTGGTGCAGGGGCGCGTGTTTGTCCAGTTACTTCACTGGTTTTCAGAATGGCGCTGCCAAAATCCACTTGACTTTTCCGAGTGGAACGCAGTAAGTATGAAGATTACAAAAGTTCAAGTGTAGAGCCTCCTTTTCTGTTGCCTTCCTAACCTGTGATCTGTCCTTTATTTCAGGTGCAGAATGAAGGCGATGCGTTGAGGGATTGAATTTCCGATGGTAAACTCAGGTGAGTTAGCGATGGGGGCGGTCCCTCTTAATGTTTTTATATTCCTCCAGTAATGTCTTTTGTCCTTTCCCCATAGGGGCCGGGGTGCGGTACCTGCCAACGAAGCGGCGCCGACCCGAAATGAGGAATGGTCCACCAACAGAAGACTGGTAAGTGTTATGGCGGAAAATTAGACTTTCCTCATATGTTCCTTCTGCTCACCTTTTGTCTCTTCTTCTCTCCCCTAGGCGCAGAGATGTGGCGACCGGTGCAGACAGTCGCGGTGGAGCCAGAAGAACTCCCGAGGACAGGTGAGTGAAGCGCGGCGCTGCAGCGAGCAACGCGGTGCTTTTAAATGAAAGTCTTTTCTCAGGAAAGCTGGCGTGAAGGTTCCGGATGCAGGTAAGAAGTTTGATAAAATTCTTGGTTTTCACCTTTCTCTTCTCTTCTTTCCTTACAGGTGTTCCAGGATCGAGGCGGGCGTGGCTGGAGACCAGATGCAGGAGCAGAAACGGTGAGCGTTCAGCTGCTTGGATGCAGAACAACGCGAAGCATGAGCTGCTGTCTGGGAGTGGCATAAATAGCCCCCAAAGTAGTTCCAGGTAAGTATCCTTCCCTGGCCACTCCCAAGTGGCAAAATAGTCCCAATTAAAAAATAGTCCCTTTCAGGTCTCAGGGAGGCCTGAATCTTACAGCATGGTCTGCATCAGGTAAGTGCACAAAACACCTTCCTTTATGAGCCTGGTGCCTATGGCGCCAGGACTGATGTCCAACATGAGCCTGGCGCCGAGTCCAAAGAGCCCCTATAAGGGGCCGCTGGGCTTTTACCTGGGGGCATGATGCCTGCTCCCGGGGGTGCTGGGCCTGGCCTGGTGCTCCGGGGGTAGGCATCATGACAGCACTCCCCCCCAAGGCCCCTCCCAAGGTCGTTCCCTCTGGAGGTTTCGGTTTGTTTGGGAAATTCCGATGGAACCTTTTTACCAGCCGAGGTGCATGTACGTGGTCGCTGGGTTCCCAAGACCTTTCCTGAGGCCCGTACCCTTTCCAATCAATTAGATAGAAAAGTTTTGATTTTGAGATCTTGGAATCCAAAATGTTCTTCACCTCAAATTCAGGCTCCCCATCTATCTGGATTGGTTCTGGTGGCTTTATTAATCTGGTTCCTGGTTGCACTGGTTTCAAAAGTGACACATGAAAAACGGGGTGAATCCGCATGTTAGCTGGTAGATCGAGCTTGACTGCCACTGGGTTAATTATAGCTTTGATCGAGTAAGGGCCCAAATACCTTGGATTAAAAGTTCGAGGTCCCTTGAGCAATAAGTGTTTGGTAGCCAACCATACTTGATCCCCTATTTGGTATGGAGGCGCCTCACTCCGATGCAGATCCGCATTCTTTTTGTATTTCCCTTTTGCTTGTTGCAAATGTGCAGTTGCATCCTTGAAGGCCTGAGTTATCGTGGAATGCAAATGATCCACTGCGGGCATTTCAAGGTTCAGAGGTGAGTCCAGGTCTGAAGCACGAGGGTGATGTCCATATAGGGTATAAAAGGGGCTTTGTCCAGTTCCAGAGTGTACCGAGTTATTGTATGCATATTCGGCCACCCATAAAATATCCTTCCAATTACCCTCCGATTGGTGCAACATACATCATAGATATTGTTCAAGGGTCTGGTTCGTTCTCTCCATCTGACCATCGGTCTGTGGGTGGTGGCTGGTTGAGAGTCTTATGTCGATTTGTGCCAGTTGACAACACTTTCTCCAAAAATGAGAAATAAACTGGCTTCCCCGGTCAGAGACTAGTATGGACGGGAATCCATGCAAACGGATGATATTTTCGAGGAATTCCTTGGCTAGGACAGAAGCTGAAGGTAATCCTTTCAACGGAATAAAATGGGCCATCTTGGAAAATAAATCCACCACAACCAGAATAGTATTGTATCCATTACAAGGGGGCAGGTCCGTGATAAAATCTAGTGACAAGGTGTGCCAAGGTGCTGGTGGAATGTCTAAAGGCTGAAGAAGACCGGCGGGTTTTGTCTTTTGGCCTTTGTTTTGGGCGCAAACTCCACAGGACATCACGAAAGATTTAATATCATTTCGCCAGGAAGGCCACCAGAATTGTCGTTTCATTTTTTCCTCAGTTTTGGCAATGCCAGGATGTCCTTCCATCAGGGTATCATGATGACGGGAAATAACCAGTTCTTGCAATTCCTTTTCTGGCAGAAATAAGCATCCTTGGAAGTAAGGTAGGCCATTGTTGACTGAAAAGTAAGACCCCCTTTGGATCCAATCCTGCAAGGCTGTAGAGTCCAGGAGTTGTTTTACCCGTGCTTGAATGTCTTCAACGGTTTGTAAAGAGGTTATCCCCAAAATTCTTTGTTGGGGAATTATCAGCACAGGTTCTGAGTTTGTGTCTATTTCTCCCATTCCTATTCGAGATAGCGCATCCGCTTTGCCATTCTTACAGCCAGGGCGGTAAGTGATTACAAAATCGAACTCAGCAAAGAACAAAGCCCATCGGAGCTGACGTGACGATTGAGCCTTGGCAGTTTTTAAATATTGTAAGTTTCGGTGATCAGTGATCACGGTGATGGTATGCCTGGCGCCAAGAAGATAATGCCGCCAAGCCTTAAAGGCGGACTTAATGGCTAATAATTCCTTGTCGGTGATTGCATAATTTACCTCAGGCGGCGATAACTTTCTGGACCAAAATGCTACGGGGTGCAGTTGGTTGGTTTCAGGGTTTCTCTGAGACAGGACAGCTCCCATGGCTAAGCTGGACGCGTCGGTTTCGACTATATATGGGAGATCGGGACGCGGGTGCTTCAAAATAGGTGCAGACATGAATTTAGCTTTCAATTCCTGAAAGGCCTGTTCGGCTTCCTCGGTCCATTCGAAGCGTTTATTTTTTCGCAAGAGTGCAGTGATGGGTTGTACCACACGTGAAAATTCTGGGATAAATCTGCGATAAAAATTAGCAAAACCAAGCATGCTTTGGACACCTTTCACCGAACTAGGTGATGGCCATTTGAAGATGGCATCCACTTTTCGTGAGTCCATTCGGACCCCTTTAGGTGTCAGGATGAATCCAAGAAACTCAACCTCAGTGGTATGGAAAACGCACTTTTCCAGCTTTGCAACCAGTTTGTGCCGGTGCAATTTCTCAAGGACGGCCCTGACATGCTTTCTGTGATCAGATTCCGAAGAGGAGTACACAAGAATGTCATCAATATAAACGACAACACAAACATCGATGAGTTCCCGAAGGACATCGTTCATGAAGAATTGGAAGGCAGCAGGCGCGTTGCACAAACCGAAAGGCATCACCTGGTATTCGAATAATCCATATTTTGTACGGAAGGCCGTTTTCCATTTGTCGCCTTCTTTTACTCACACCAGATGATAAGCACCCCGGAGATCTAACTTGGTGTATACGCAAGCGTCCTTCACCTGGTCAAGGAGTTCAGGGATCAGAGGCAGAGGTTAACGGTTTTTAACAGTTATCAGGTTCAATGCGCGGTAGTCGATACAAGTTCTAAGGTCGCCTTCTTTTTTGGGCACGAAGAACAAAGCCGAGGATGCCGGAGACTTTGACGGGCAAATTAAACCATTGGCTAGCTATTGATCTAAATATTGTCTCAAATGCAGATTCTCAGGTTCAGTAAGGGCATAAATCCTGCTACAAGGGGGTTGTGCACCGGGCACCAGATCGATTTGGCAATCGTACGATCTGTGGGGAGGTAACGTCTTGGCCTGTTCCTTTTGGAAGACGTCCTGAAAGTCTTGGTATTCCGGAGGTAGTTGCATGGAGACAGAGGTTACAGACGCTAGACTAATCTTCAGATTTTCTGGGTAGCAGGTTTGTGCACAATCCGGGAAGGTTATTCTCTTTGCTCGCCAATCAATTCGAGGATTATGTGTCTCTAACCAAGGGATTCCGAGAATAACCTGAAACTGTGGAGCCTTGATTACATCAAACACAACTGCCTCCCGATGGCCGTCCGGACCTATAAGTGTCACCTCAGCAGTGGAATGGGTTACCGGTCCAGAGGCAATTTCGGTTCCATCGACTGTGGTGATGACATCTTTGCTGGTTTTAGGACGCAGAGGGAGGTTAATCCTAGAGACCAATTCACGATCCACATAATTTCCTATAGCCCCACTATCGATGTATGCCTTTATTGCATGCAACCGCTTAGGCTGTTCCAGATCTATGAGGACCATTAGCACAATGAAATGCGAGGTCTGAGAGTTAGTTTTCAAGCTCGGCAAGCGGACCCCTACGCTTGTCGGGCATGGTAGTTTCCCGAAACAGAGTCTTCATGGTTTTTATCAGCGGCTCCTACCACCTTCTTGGGCGGTTTTGCCGGGCAATCTCATAGAATGTGTCCAGAGGACCCACAATAAAGACATAATTGCATCTGCCGTCTTCTTTCACGTTCTTTTTGAGGTAAAGGTCCTTTAACCCCTCCGATTTGCATAGGCTCAGAGACATCAGCACCCTTGGGGTTAGCGTGGTTCTTGACCAACACCCGGGTCTCAAACTTGGACCGATCTGCTTTTCTGTTTTGAAGTCTGTGATCCAATTGGACCACTAAGTCTATATATTCTGTGCATTCTTGGGGGCGGATTTACAACTTGGGCCAGGACATCTTTAAGTTCTCCGCGTAGACCTCGATAAAATAACATGATTCTTTTATCCTCTGGCCACCCAGTTTCCATAATTAGTCTATTAAAGGTTGCAATGTAGGATAGGAGGTCCTGATTGCCCTGTCGCAGGGATAGGAGTTCGTCATCCAGAGCCTGCACCTGAGAGTGTCAGGCAAATAACCTTTCCATGCTTGCTTGAAATCCTTGAAAATCACGGAGAATCGGGTCATCTTGAGTAACCAGTGGGACTGACCAATCGGCAGCACAGCCGCTGAGATATGACAATACAAAGGCTACCGTGGTCTGGTCATTAGGGAAGGCCCCAGGTCTGCATAGGAAGTGCAAACGACACTGAATCATGAATACGGCGAATCGTTTGGGGTCCCCAGCAAAGCATTCGGGTGGGGCCAGCGGCATGTTTCCAGGCAGATTGATCTGCACAGGGTGACTGGGAACCACAGGAGCGGGGTTCCCCTCGGAACCGGGTAGAGGAGTGTGTCCAGCTTGACCTTGCAAAAACTGTCTAGCCAGGTCATCAGTTCTTTCCTTTGATACAATCACTTCCCTCCTGAGAGCATTAGTCTCTTGACGAGCGGTGTGTACTTCGGCCCATAATTCCCCCAGTAGTTGGGCCAACTGATCAGTCTCAGAAGTTTCCATAGCGCCTGGGTGGGAATTTGTAGGAAGGCCTTGCGTTCTGTAATGCTCACCTGAATCCCACGGGGGCGCTGGTCTAGTCTGGGTTGCTGTGGCCTCTTTGAGCGTGATGTGCAGAACTCGGAACACTGACTGAACAGGACCCTCAAATCTTGCTTGTCTGGCCGTAGGAATATCCTTCTGCAGATAAGAAAGGGGATTAACAGTCTGCAGAATAGTGTGCTTGCTCCCCCCTTCCCCCCTTCGTTCTTCTCTAACTTCCTCCGAAATCCCCGGTTGAAGCTAACCTTATGGTTTGAAAGGATGAACTCTCCATCCTGCTTTAGTGCAGGGGCGCGTGTTTGTCCAGTTACTTCACTGGTTTTCAGAATGGCGCTGGCAAAATCCACTTGACTTTTCCGAGCGGAACGCCGTAAGTATGAAGATTACAAAAGTTCAAGTGTAGAGCCGCCTTTTCTGTTGCCTTCCTAACCTGTGATCTGTCCTTTATTTCAGGTGCAGAATGAAGGCGATGCGTTGAGGGATTGAATTGCCGATGGTAAACTCAGGTGAGTTAGCGATGGGGGCGATCCCTCTTAATGTCTTTATATTCCTCCAGTAATATCTTTTGTCCTTTCCCCATAGGGGCTGGGGTGCGGTACCTGCCAACGAAGCGGCGCCGACCCGAAATGAGGAATGGTCCACCAACAGAAGACCGGTAAGTGTTATGGCGGAAAATTAGGCTTTCCTCAAATGTTCCTTCTGCTCACCTTTTGTCTCTTCTTCTCTCCCCTTGGCGCAGAGATGTGGCGACCAGTGCAGACAGTCACGGTGGAGCCAGAAGAACTCCCGAGGACAGGTGAGTGAAGCGCGGCGCAGCAGCGAGCAACGCGGTGCTTTTAAATGAAAGTCTTTTCTCAGGAACGCTGGCGTGAAGGTTCCGGATGCAGGTAAGAAGTTTGATAAAATTCTTGGTTTTCACCTTTCTCTTCTCTTCTTTCCTTACAGGTGTTCCAGGATCGAGGCGGGCGTGGCTGGAGACCAGATGCTGGAGCAGACACGGTGAGCGTTCAGCTGCTTGGATGCAGAACAACGCGAAGCGTGAGCTGCTGTCTGGGCGTGGCTTAAATAGCCCCCAAAGTAGTTCCAGGTAAGTATCCTTCCCTGGCCACGCCCGAGTGGCAAAATAGTCCCAATGACAAAATAGTCCCTTTCAGGTCTCAGGGAGGCCTGAATCTTGCAGCATGGTCTGCATCAGGTAAGTGCACAACACACCTTCCTTTATGAGCCTGGCGCCTATGGCGCCAGGACTGATGTCCAACATGAGCCTGGCGCCAACGGCGCCAGGACAGAGTCTAAAGAGCCCCTATAAGGGGCCGCTGGGCTTTTACCCGGGGGCATGATGCCTGCTCCCGGGGGTGCTGGGCCTGGCCTGGTGCTCCGGGGGTAGGCATCATGACACGTATGACATCAATTAAAGCAGCAGTTGACGCATACCTATTACAACGTGTCACACAAGCTATGGTGATTGAACCCCCTTATCCTGTCATGGGAAAGGTAGTCTCCCAATTAAAGAATGTCAATCGTCCCATAATAAAAGAAGCATTAGACGCTCCTCTCCCACTTAAACAATCAAATGATTGTTCACGGTCACAAAATGAACCTTGTCTTCGAGATGTCCCTGTGCCAACAGCCAATTATAATAGGAATTGGCCTAAAAATGACATGGCCTCATTACGACCCTTGCGGAAATGGAAAAATGATGGCGGAAATGCAATACCGCCATCGAACACCGCTCGTTGCGATCATGACCCGTCACCGTAAAGTACGATGCCATTAGCGACACCGCAGTGAACGGCAACGCTAACTGCACCAAGTACGCGCACGCGCGCCTTGCAAAACCGGAATCACCGCCATGGCGCAACGGTACGCGAATTCTGACCCTAGCGGACATGTACTGAACGCCATCAAGCACGTCGTAAAGTACCATTCCGCCATGGCGAGAAATACGGCAACGTGAACCAACCGTAAATGGCCCACTGAGTGCCTGTACTCCACTCCCTGGCCTCATTGCACAACTCCTGGCAGGCGCAATGTACTCACACTATGCAACCAGTGAAATCCACAATTCACCCATGCATGCCAACGTAGAAAAGCATGCAGGGGCTCAAAGCGCCCCGTGAGTGGGCATCCATGTACGGCATGTCACCATAGCCGTACTGACGCAGCACAGGCATGTGAAGGTACAATACATCAAAATGAAAATCAAGAACACATGACACAAAACAACAGTAGTCCCCCATCGCTTGCCACCAGCGCAAGGCAACATCCAAAACAGCATCCTGAGGGGGATTGCACCAGCCCTGTACTCATGCCAGTAAACAAACCAACCATCAGCAGAAGCATGTACCACACAAGTTGGCAGAGTGACTGAGCAGCCAGGCTCATCCCAAGAGGGGCCGATGGGAGCTGCAGGGCACAGATGGCATCAATACAGAAGCTATTCCAATGGACATGACCCCAGTCCCCCTCCAACAAACGCACGCAAACACAGTCACCTGTGACCAGCCACATTCTGAACAACCCATCATTCCACCAATCGACCTGGCTGACAGGCACCAGTCGGCCAAAAGCCAATCCCCCGCCCCTGAACAGCACATCATGTAAACAGACACAATGGCAGCCCCTATCCGTGACCATACTGTGCTACGTAGGCAAACGCGGCCAGTACTGTACCACACAACTCAACTCAGAAGGCGGAACACAATGCAGATCATCTCGCAATACATACCGCCACAAAGCGAAAATCGCCACATCACCTGCAAAGAACAACGCAACACGACAAATATCGGAATACAATTTAAATGCACATCCAAATGACAAAGGCCCCACAGCAATTTGCAAAATAACACCAAAACAACCATCATCACCGAGGGCTGCATCTGCAATAATTGACCGGCTTCCACTTGTGTGACGCCCTGTACCATCATGGCACACAGGGCCTACATCAACGTTCCAAAAGGCAACATGGAAGCGGCAAGAACCGCAGGTCCGTCCCATGAGGCAGGCACTAGTCGAGCTGAAAGGCCGAAATGTTGCACCTAGCCACCAGTACAGCGTAAGGGCATGTGGCCCATTGGCGATCGTCCCATAAGATCGAAATGGTGCTCCACTGATTCACCCGAAGCTGCAGGAGTCGAGAGTAAAAACCATCTGGAGGAGTGGCGTAGAGATGGCATCTGCAATAGGGCAGGAGATACCTGTCACCCAAAAGAAACACAAATTAACCGATTGCATTACGGGACTCATGATGCATTACAATCTTCATTCAACACACCAAATCCACACCCATATGCATGCTAGCCCACTCCAAAGGAATATACACACCCCTAAATCAGTATCGAATCATAACGAAACCAATCGAGCTAAATACACCATTGGCAACGTCGGTTACTGTGCATGCGTCCGTCAAGATAGAACCCATGACATGGGATTAGTAACGTGCCTAGACACAAGTGTATGAAGGCGCGTCGAGACAGGGAGGATCCGACAAGGGCAGATAGACGTATGTCCCACTATGGCAGCCTTGCATCACATAACGCAGGGGAAGGGGAGTGAATCAAAAAACCCATGTACATGGCAGACCCTAAACGGAATCATCAGTCCATGCATCCATTCATCATTCCCTCATCCCGCAATGAAAACGCATGAATATTCACTCACATAATATGTGAAACTTCCATCGCGTCTGTGCGTAATGCAGTCCGCAAAAACCACTGTGCCCCTGGCCGGATCTGTAGTGTTGTGAAGCAAGATGGATTTGGGAACGTCCTGCCTTATCGTCCACTACGCTATTGCGCATCCCATTCAATTCATATCATTCATTGCCTGCTCGTTATGGGCCATGTCCCAAGGACATTCTACAATAGAACGTTACATTTCCAGCCAGACCTGTGGGCGTATCCTCGCCGCTACTTCAAAGCCCAAAATGCTGGCCTTCGAATTCCTCACTTGCAACATTACGTCGAAAAGGCTTCTGTGAACGCTTGCATTCACAATTACATCAATGTAGTGCGGCTGTGTGTCATGATGCTAACTGGCTGCAATCACAAATGGGACGCCACGCCCGTCGGTGAATTACGTTACTGTGCTGCATGAGGGTCGGCCATCGATCGAGCCCTACATACCACTGACTCTTCACAGGTATGTAAGCGGCTGCAATCATAGCATGTGTAACAATGGGAGCATAGCATGAAGATCAGTCAAAGTACATCACACTGCCATCGGGATTAGATACATGATTCCAATCCCAAGATGCCATGCGGCCAAATGCAGCCTTACGTGCGGGACGTGCTCGGCCAGAAGGGATAGCATCTGCCACAGAATCATTCAATCAGCACAGGTGGAGGCCATACAGGCCGACAGCACATATATAGCAGACCCAAACCCCTCCCACAACCACTCCCACTCCAAAATGCTACCGGCAGGACTAGCGATGTTGGGCCTGGGGGACCAGATAGCACTGCAAGTGCTACAACTACAAGAAGACGACGAACAACAACAGGTACAACAACCGGGCGCACAGGGGAGACGGAGGAGAAGGAGGAGGAGGAGGGCAAGGCAGGGTCAGCAAGGCCCACAAGCACTGCCACTACCACCACGCAGGCGGCCCGCAATCCCACGCCTCCGAGCCGATCCGTTCAACCTCACTGCTGAGCAGATCCACACCCTCTACCGTTTGGACCGGGACACCATAATCGCCATTGTGGACATGACACATGCTGACCTCGTGAGCATGATAGATAGCCCAACCGCCATCCCACCCCTACTGAAGGTGGTGTCTGCACTCCACTTCCTGGCCACAGGCACCTACCAGCACACAGTGGGACAGTTGCATGGCATTTCACAGCCACTGTTCTCACGGACACTCTTCCAAGTGCACGATGCCCTCCTGAAGCACGCCGACGACCACATCACACTACCACGCACGTACCAGGAGATTACCAACGCTAAAGTGGGATTCCATGCACTTGGCGGCATCCCGGGTTGCATTGGTGCCATCGACTGCACCCATGTTGAATTGGTTGTCCCACATGCCATGGAGGTCCAGTACCGCAACCGGAAACAATTTCATTCAATCAATGTGCAAATGGTGTGTGACTCCAACAAGATATTTACGCATTGTTGTGCCAGATTTCCAGGATCTACCCATGATTCTATGGTCCTGAGGAACACAAGAATACCACGCTACATGGAGCGACACGCAGGGCACAGATCCTGGCTACTCGGTGAGTCTCATTCCATGCATGACATCGTGGCCCATTTGATGCGTCAATGACCTTGCAGGGGGGGGGGGGCTACTTAGCACTATCATTCCACTGACACCCTTTATTCGTCTCATACAGGTGATGCCGGGTATCCACTGAAGAGATGGCTCCTTACACCAATCCGGAACCCACAGAACGAGCATGAGGAGGACTACAACCATGCCCACTCACGTACCCGTGTGGTCATTGAACAGGCATTCGGCCTACTGAAGGCTCGTTTCCGCAGCCTCAGCAGGTCTGGCGGGGCACTCATGTACAGCCATGAGAAGGTTTCTAAGATGGTCATGGCATGTGTCATGCTGCACAACATGTGCATACGTAGGAATGTGCCCATGCCCCCTGACGCTGTACTGCATGCACCTGAAGATGATGATGATGATGAGGGTGGGGATGTGGAGGCACCTCAAGGAGTCCATGAGGCACAGGATGCACGTGCAATCCGACAGAGCATCATAGATGCATGCTTCTAGCAACCACGCATGGTGCCTATTACACGGAAAGGGGACCTGTGGCACTGTGTGTGTGTAGTACAGGCACATTGTGGACTGTACGCCTATGAAGGCCTCGTACGCAAATATCAATGTCCACACATGTCATTGGATGATTATGAGATGCTGTATTGTTAATGTGATTTGATTTATACACCCTATGGACCCGCCACCCAGTGAAGCCCAACACACCCCCTCCACCCTACTACCTCCCCCCCCAACACCAGTGTCCAAATATGCATGCTGTCCGTGGTTGGACGCTATTGCAAGCCCCCTCTACGGGTATCAGGGGCACCCCTGCCCGTGGAGCGCAGGTTCCTGCCAGATCTGCGTTGGGGGCTGCCCTGGACGGAACTTGCCACGGATGATGTCTCTGCCTGCTCGCGTCCATGCATGTCTCTGAGGGTTTGTGAGAGCTCCGAGAGCACACGGCGCACAGCAGCAAGTTCAGCACAAACGTCTTTGGACGTCGCATGCAGTTCCCCCCTCAGGCTCTCGGTGCTTTTCTCCATTTGTGCTCTCAGGCTCTCGGTGCTTTTCTCCATTTGTGCTCTCAGGCTCTCGGTGCTTCTCTCCATTTCTCCCCTGAGGCTCTCACTACTTTTCTCTATTTGTGCCCTGAGTGTCTCGGTGGATGTTTCCATGGCTGCCCTGGAACCCCCGCATTCATTTGCATGGTCCTTGAGTAGCGTGGACACTTCCTGCTGTTGCTCGATCAGCAGGTCGAGGGACTGTTGCCTCTGCTGGGCCATGGACATTTGCGGTGGTGTGACAGGGGGGCTGCTCAACACATGTTGCCTTGGCACAGGACTTGTGGGGGTTGGCCAGTCGTCGTCTTCAGGGTGCCCCTGCGTGGTTTCGTCATGGTGTAGGGGATGGAACATGCAGGGGGATTGGGAAAGGTCATGGATGGTACCTACGTCGCCAGCACTGTTTTCCGTGTCGGAGAATGCTGGCATGACAGCTGTGTCACCTATGGTGCTGCTACCACCAGAGGCAGTGCCATCAGATACGTTCTTTGGGGGGACCTGTGGTGCTGGGGTTGTGGACTTGCTGGCTGCTGGGGTGCCTGTTGCAGTCCCCTCCAGTGTGCTGCCACTTGATTCCTGCTGCTGCCGTGTCTTGATCCTTGCACCTGAGGTGGAGGCTCTTGGGACGTTGGTCCTGGCCCTCTTTGCAGGCGTGCTGGTAGGGGTGTCCTGCAGCTCGTCGTTGGTATCGGACCCTGTGGTGGAGTAAAGAGGGGCGAGCGTTAGTTATGGGTCTGTCGGATTTGGAATGGCAACGTATCAAATGCATTGGGGTGGTACATGAGGCTGATTTGGGACTGGGCCTTGGAGGTGGTCTCATTTTCGTGTGGATTGAGGATGCATTCATTTGGCTGCCTGCAGTTAGGGGGTGCATGCTGCACATGTAGGGGTTGTTTATGGCTTCTTGATTGATTTGTTTGTTCATTCTGACTTTTAGAGGGCGCTGTCAGGGCAAAGTATGTATTGCACTATGGGGTCACATGGTACTGCACATGTTCGTGGTTTGTGGATTTCGCATTGTTTCTCTTGGCCAACCTACCTGATTCTCCGGATGTCGGCACTCCTTTCTCCATCCCTCCGACTCCCTCTATGCTCTCCATTCCTATGGTGGAGGCGCAGATTTCCTCCCAGGGGGTCAACTTGATGGGCGACTCTGAACCCCCCCGGTAGCTGTGGCGATGTTCCTGTTCGCAGAAAGTATGCTGCGTACGCGGATCCGCAGGTCGTCCCACCGCTTGCGACATTGCTGTGGCGTGCGGGGTGTTGTCCCCACCGCACTTACGCGCTGTGCCACCAGGGCCCATATGGCCTTCTTGTTGGCAAGGGCCGTCCTGGTCATTTGACTGGAGAAGACGACGGCGGCATTTTCCTGGAGGGTCTCGGTGAGCACGGTCAGTTCCTCTCGGGAGAAGTGTACCTGCCGCTTGCGGTCACACGCTTTCTTGGCTACCTTTCCCATATTTATTTTTTTAACTGGGGTTGCTAACGGGTTGGGATGTGTGTCAGGGTCGGATTTTTAATGGTTGTGTTGGGATTCGGATTTTATAGTTGTGCGGCGTGCTGTTTCCCGTTCCGGCCACATGCTTTTACTTCCGTTTCCGTATATTTACGGTGGCCGTAATTTGCGGTGCCCGCTCGTTGCGGTGACCGCTCATTACGGTGACCGCTAAGATGGGTGGCGGTATTGCACCTGGTGCAGCGTACGGCGGCGGTAAGGGCCGTTTTGGGGTCATTTCCGCCATCGCAGCCTTTCGGATTCCGCCATGGCGTAATGCTCGTGCCCGATGGGTCGTGATTAGCCGCACTTTGCTCCTTCGTGCAATGGCGGAAACGCTATTTACGCTGTTGCGGTCCGGTCAGTCACTTTCCGCCAGGGTCGTAATGAGGCCCATTGTGAATTCCAGTCGACAGGAAAATAAAAACAAAAATACTTTTAAAAACTGTCATTCATTGATTGTCAAATGGCGAGATGCTCTTTTCAAAAAATATTACCTATGTCGTACAAGTATATTGAACATCTTTCGATATATAGCCAATTTGGAAGATATATCCTCAAATGATATCAACCAAATTGAATTTGTCTGTGATCAAAACTTGTCCATCGTGCGACTATGGATTAAATCTGACCTGGTCCTGAATTCAATTTGGAAAGCCAAAATTGACTTATTTAAATTGGGTTTCCTGGCTGCACAGGATCCTGAACGCCTGATTTAGGAAAGAAAGTCATCTCTTATAAGTAAGGAGACTCCAGCTACAGAATCACAATGTCACCCTATTTGCTCATATTCATACTTTGGCCCTACTCCCATTGCCCAACACGAGAAAGTGCATACCATGGAAGCATAAACAATAATGGAAAGAAGTAGAAGCATATTCTCTTTGGCTAGTTGGAACACCAGAGGACATACTCACTTGCAATGGGGTGTGAATCATCCCATAAATCAATATGATATAGTAGAACTTCAGGAGTCCTGGTTGTTGGTAGCTCCAGAGTGGGATGACCTTGATGTCAATTTGTTACCAGCCATGGCTTCTCAAAGGGGGGGCCTACTTCAGGCCTTTTGGTTGCGGTTAAAACAAGCAGGGGATGGACCATAACCAAGTGGGACGCTCCGAACAATTCCACACAATTAGTTAAGATATCAAATTCCACCCAAACACTGGCACTAATTAATGTTTACCGCAATCCGGCTGGCATCTCAGATGACACATTTTATAAAATCTATCAAGGGTCTTGGAGAAGATCACATTAGCTCCTGACATCATAGCCACTGTTTTGGTAGGGGATTTAAATTTTGATTGTATACGGCCGACAAAAGTACCACAAGCACACGACAAGGATAGGTGGGTTAAGTTTGCTGCAGATCAAAATCTCCATATAGCAAATGGCTCCATTATAGGAGATATCCCACCTCATCAAACGTGGGAAAGAGGTACGTCAAAATCGACCATAGATTACATTTACATGACCGAAACCCTATATCACAAGGCCATCAAATTTGAAATAATACAACAAACAGTTAGTTACCATCATCTTCTTGCATTATCTTGGCAATGGGACTCTAAGCTGTACGAGAACAACCAACAGTGGTTTAATCAGACTCTCTTGGTTAATAATGCAAAATCTCGCTTCAGATGGTCTGTTCACTCTCTTGATGCCCTAAATGAGGCAGTAAAAAATTAGAGTCAGACTGATCTGGAGTCCTATGTAGAGATCCTGCCCTCTGTTAGCAACATATATTTTGATAAAGGTGTATCTCGTCCTAACCATAATCACAGGTTTGATTTACTTCTACAACAAACCAGAACAGTCTATAGGAGAGACCTAACATTAACTGCCAGACTCTCACCAAGCAAACGTGATCTGGCGCGAAGAATGATCAAGCGTAGGTACCGAAACTGGACTCGTGCAAGAAAAGCCAAATTGTTTCAAATTGATAAGTGAGGCTTTTATGAGCACTGTACATAACAAAAATTCTGCCCAAGTTTGGGCCTTGCTCAGCAAAACATTGAATCAGACGCAAGTAAGTGCCCAGTTGAATGAGGTTTCTGAAGCCTTATGGCTTGACCACTTTTCACACCTATATGCTGATGAGAACTTTGATAAATATAGGTATGAAAATCAATCTACAGTGGGTTGGCAGTTAGAATGCTCGGAGGAAATAATTTAATACTTTATAAACAAATCTTCATCTTCCCGTGCAGCAGGGCCAGATCGCTTGAGTAATTTTATGTTTAAACAAAATCAGACGAAGTGGGCCAATATCCTTAACAATGTATTTCAACAAATCTTAAGCTCTAGAAAACTACCAACCTCATGGAAATCATCCTTGATAGTACCAATTTTCAAAAAAGGCAATCAGGGTGTACCCTCAAGCTACCGGCCAATCGCCTTGCTTGATGCCCCGGGCAAGGTCTTCTCAAGATTAGTCCTGAGAGATTTTGCCCGGTGGTCACAAACATACAAGCAACATAATCCAAATCAAACAGGCTTTGTTGCAGGATTGGGAATGGCAGTGAATCTCTTAACACTTAATGCCCTCAAATCTCAAGCGCAAACGTCCAAAGAAACGATTTATTTTGTGTTTGTCGACTTACTCTCGGCCTTCGACTCAGTCTCACGAGTTAAACTAAGGAGGAAATGAATCAATGCAAATTTTTCAACCACCTTATGCCATATCATCTATGCCTTACATTCACCCACCACTATAAAAATTAGGCTATCAGTGTTAGGCCTTCTTTCTGCAGCAATATCTACAACAAGAGGGTTGAAGCAAGGATGCATCCTTGCTTCGGCCCTCTTTAACTATTTTAATGCGTGATGTGGCACAGGCCTTTCTTCAGGTGTATTCAGACTCACCAAAAATGTACGGCGTTGCGATTAAGGCCTTGTGGTATGCGGACGACCTGGTTTTGATCTCGAAAACACAGACAGGCCTGCAACATCTCTTGGCCGCCCTTAGTGCCTATCTAGATAACAATGAATTGGTCATCAATCTGAGGAAAACTCAGATAGTATTATATGCTCCAAGGTTAACTAATAGAGTGAAAATGGATTGGAGGATTAATGATTTGAGCTTGGAGATTGTATCGACCTATCTCTATCTTGGTATATTGTTCGATGGAATGCCGCATGTAGACTCACAATTAAAAATGCTTGCACACAAATTAGACTCAGCCACATCGCAGACACGGTTGATTTTATTCAAATACAGCAAATTCTCAATTAAATCTGCCATCTTGTATTGGCGACAAAGAGTTATGCCAACGATTCTCTATGGTTTAGAGACTAAAAACATAATGTCTGCATTGTTTTTGAATAAATTAGAGGCAAGATTTTAGAGGGGTGTCCTCCATCTTCCACAATGCATACCAGCACCGTGGCTGCGACATGAGTTGGGCTTTACCTCTTTGGTGGCAGAATATAATTGTCGATTATGTGCTTTATTTCGCAAATGTTTAATCTTTATGCGAACTGATAACATTTGGCAACGCTGTCTGCTTATATGTTGTTGTCATCACATGTTTTTGTTCAAAAGTGGCCAGTATGCATCCTTAAAATTTTGGCGAAGGCTGATGTCACCATTGAAATTCTCAAAACCAATCCGGACCGAGCCAAGAACAAGCTATATAGGTTGGACTGGATTGAAACAAGAAGATCATGTCTTACCTATAAGGACTTTCAGACAACTGTATTTGAACAGAAAAAACTTAAAGACTTAGAATCATATTTGTGCAGAGCACTGTCACCACAGCTGAGATCTGCGATTTTACGCTTACGTTTTAATTTATACTTAACACGTGATGTCTTGGCAAGAAGAAAACTTATTGATGAAAAAGATAACTACTGTAGATATTGCGTTGACACATCTGTCAGAGAAATCCTAAAGCATGTAATCGTGGAATGCCCGGCCCTCATGGATTTGAGAGCAAAGTTTTTCTGGAAGCACATGACTTATTTTGGTCTGATGTCCCCAGAAAATAGATGGCCAAACATTTTGACCACTAATTAGTTGCTGTATGAGGATACTATGCATCAACCTTTGCTTTCTAATAACCTGTGTATAAAGCCAGTACATCGATTGGTATTAGTATAAGCACCATTGGACAACTATACTCTTATGTTGAAGTTCTTGTTTTTATATGACTCTGTTTACTGTTATATGAATTTCATATGGACCATACGTTTTATATGTGTTTGAGATGATTTTGTCTTATTTTAACTTTTTCTTTTATTCATTGTTTAATGGTGATGTAAACATTTCGAAAGTGTAAATTTGGAAATACAAATTTTGATTTGAATGTTTTGAAAAATAAGTTGAGTTTACTCAACTGAACTCAAATAAAAAAAAAAAAATTATATTTGATTCCTGTATGGATTCACTGAAACATGCATCTTCCTCTCTGAATGGGCTGACCTCACCTCCTCTCTCATGATCTCTACCTCCAAGCTTCTCTTCCTCTGTGATTTCACCATTCATCTTGATTCCTCTGAAGCGGTTACTGTACTCTTCCTTGATCTCTGTGACTCTCTTTCCCTCAACATTCTTCCCTCTGGTCTGGCCCATTCAGCCAGACACACCTTGGATGCACTCATCTCAACAGACATCCTTATCTCTAACCCTCTCACCACACCTCTGACCTAGTCTGACCATTCCCTCCTCTTATCTAATCTTGGAAAGACTAGGAAATCTAGGAAAGTCGAATCTGGGCGTTTTTGCATTGCTCTTGTGTTGAAACGGTTTCATGTGTTAAAATCACACCAAAAATGGCTGTGGACGCAAATTATCATGGCAAAAAGGCCGTGGTTTTGCCGCTGCAATCCATGTAAAGGATGCGGGGGACAGCCCCACAACCCCTGGACCCATTATACCATTGAAGGGGGGCGGGAGACATCCCTGCAACCCTGCTCCCCTTAAATGGTGTAATGGGGAACACCTTTAACGGGTCAAACCATAGCATTTTTGCTGTGATTTTTTGTACAGGCGACATTTTTGCCGTGATTATATCACTTCAAACCGTTGGAACTAGTCCTTTTTTCCTCTTTTTTAGGAAGGGTGTTTTCACAGTGTGGTTCCCCCTGTCTTCCGACCACACTGATCCTGCATTCCCCTGTGCTTCTCTTAATCTCTCCCACCTTCTCAAACTGATTCTCTATCTCCTATCCTATCCTTCTCACTAACTCTGGTAGGAAAAAGTTCAAGAGGGATATCCTGGTCTCCAAAGCTGCTCTCGCTATCGCTGATAACCACATCAGCGCTTCCTCCAGACAGACCCTAACCAACATCCTCTTTGTTGTTCCAGCTCCAGGCCTATGGACCCCTCATATGACCTTTGCTCTCTCTCCTATCTCTCCCTCTCCCATGGAGAGAAATGGTGGCACTCGGTGGGAGGTCCTCTTAGCCTCCTTCCACTCCTTCAAGACCATCATTAATGTCTATCTGAATGGCAACGTCTTAGACCAAGGCCCTGAGTCCAAACTCCTCCTTTTCAATAGCTATCTCCTGCATCTTATCATCGTCCTGCCTTCTCCCACTACTTCCACTAGCACCTCTCTGGCTCCTCTGCCACCTCCTTCATCCACCGCCTCTCTGGCACCTTCATACTCCTCTCTGGCTCCCATGCCACCTCCTGCTATCACCTCTGCCCAGTCTCTGGCCCCTCTACCACTTCGGCTGGGTGTACCTCAAGCCTGCTCCCCACCCCGGAAGTCTTTAAAATGTGGCAACCTGCTCCATGTCAGTACTCTCAACTCTAGCTTTGCTGTCAAAGGCTCCTGTGCCAGCTGTCACCTCCTTGACCAACTTTACCTGGATTTCCTCGCTCTCACAGAGACATGGTTCACGGCCAGCTCTGTCACGAATTTTGACACTCTCCTCCCTGATGGCTAAAAGATCCTCTCCGAGCTCAGAACCAACCGACCCAGAGGTGGAGTATATCTGGTCTTTCTGGACTGGGTCCCTGCATCTGTCATTGATACGTGTTAGGCAGAATCATATGCAGTACCCTTTGGGAACACTACACACAATTAAGACTATAAGTGTCAGTACAATTTCACCTTTAGTACAAGCCTGCACTACACAGTAATGTGGTAGCTGTGGCTGAGTAGCCAGACATATCTCAAGAGTAAAGTGAGCAGTACAAGAGGTTACACAAAGGACCAGCAATCACAGTGATTCAAACAAACACTTAATCAAGGTTTCTTGGTAAAAGAATATACATGTATTTACACAGTCATTTGGAAAACATTCCACTAGCAAGAGCAGCTCAATATCACAAGCTAATATACTACAATACACAACCAATCAGTTTCTGAACAAGTTCAGCTCCCCTGAAGTGGGAACAAAATGGTACTTCAGTTACTTTAGAAAGGGATAAAAAGACAAGGTTATAAGAATCAACAGCACAAGTACGTTCAGAGGTAGGGCAAATAGTTTCAGTTCACTGCAACCAGCAATTCAATACAATAGGCCTGAGCCAAAGTCAATGGTTCAGAGTCTTGGATAGGATAGCACAGTTCCGGTAGTGAACGGTTAAGTCTTTGCTACGGTTTTTAGAAGTAGTTGGTCAGACGAAAAGTTAGATGTTGGTTTAGGGAAGGACAAGCCTTCAAAGTTTCATAAACTTACACCGCGGCCGAACGGAGTTCTGAACCGCACTTGCACAGTACCTTTAAAATGAAGAAGAGCTGTAGCTGAGGCATTTGTTCCTGGCAGTTCCTGCAGATCTTGCTGTTCCTGAGCTTCCGTCGTGGGGACACGAAGGAGGACGTCGGGAGGTTCCTGCACTGCCCCGGGAAGAGACCACAAGCTTGACAAAACATCAGTTTAAGATGTGAGTGCCTTAAAGACCCTGAACTGGTATCCTACCCACTGGCTATCCGGTTTTCAACAGCACTCTCAAGACAATTCGACCAGTATAGGGACGGTGTCCAGGCGTCTTACGAGTTGGTAGTTCTCACCAAACTCAAGGAAAGAAGTTAACCTTGAAGGGCTTCTCTGTCGATGGAGTTTCAAGCAATTCGGACCTGCAGCATGGCTTCACTGGTGGACCAGGAGTTGCAGCAGTCATTTTCCTTCAGCTCGTCTTCGGTTCTTTCGTTCCAGTGGTCGACTGTTTCAGCCAGGTTGTCACTCACAAAGCAGGGAGGCTGTCCTTGCCGGACAGACAGCAAGCCAATCATGCCAGGGTGCATTCAAACAAACACTTACTCAAGGTTTCTTGGTAAAAGAATATACATGTATTTACATGTCTCCTAGGAGACTAAGCACATAGAGTTTCGGGCATCTCCCTCACATCCTGTCCACCCCAGACACTCAGGAACCAGAGCAGGGCTTCAGCACTGACGCCCGCCAAAGGCCAATGAACAAAGGGGCCAAACCTGGTTTGGCGCGTAGAGTTAAACACAAGAAGGACCTTTCCTAAAAGAAACAGCAAAAAAAGTCAACCAGAGTCTGTTTTTACAGATAGGTCTTGGGCGCCATATTAGAAAACATGGCTGACCCGATTTTTAGCTACCGGTCTTCACGGTCGGGGAAAATCATGATAGTTTGTTTAAAACCACTGCCACCAGCCATTTCAAGTCGAAAGGGTAATGTTTGACTGTTACATGAGTGTTTAGACTCAGGGGAAGCTAGGCAACCCCTCCAGCACTCTATAGGAAGATAGTGTGTGCAGGGTCTGTACATCTAAAAAGACTAGTACAGTCAATTTAACTTTACATGCTCTGGGAGACAGTAGTCAGTCCCAGAGAAGGTATTTAAACCATAGGAAGTCTGAAAGACACCCCTGTGCCACTGCACTGAAGGTGCTGTGTAACACACAAAAAAAGATTATGCCTATGGAGTTGTTTTAAAACTCCATGTCCAAAGACACAAAAGTAAAACACACATCAAAATACATGAAAGAGTGGGAAAAAGGGCTCACACTCTTTCCAGGTAAAAATTTAAATCCTAGAAATCCAGCAAAGTTGCTGAGGGTCTCAAAAAGTAAGGGAAATTAGCACATTCTTGAGAATTCTCCATAACAATATGCAGGCCTACTACTCCTTTGGTCTGCAGGCTCTCTATCTCACCTGGTCTTTCTCCGACTCCATCTACATGCCACCTGGCCAGGTTTCCCTCTTCCTCTCAGAGTGGGCTGACCTCTCCTATTCTCCAATGCCTCTACCTTTCAACTTCTCCTCCTCTGAGAACTTAACATCCACCTGGATGCTTCTAATCCCTCATCTGGGTTCTTCCACAATCTCTGCAACACTCTCTCTCCATTCTACCATCCGGTCCAACACACTCTGCCGGATACACATTGGATGTTCTCATCTCTTCAGACATCCCGCTCTCTAACCCTCTCACCACTCCGCTCTCTTGGACTGACCATGTTCTGCTTTCCTCTTTCCCTCAGGCAAAACCCACTCCTACCTTCTTGGATATTTGGCAATGGAGCGTGTGTCAGTGTATGCCTTTGCCTCTACTTTCTCTCCTCCTCCTACTCCTGCAGCAGACTCACACTCTGACACAGCCCTCTCTAACCTGCATCGTACTATCGCTAACACTCTGAACATCCTTGCACCTGTCATGAGAATCCGTCTGAAGCCTACCTCCAAGTGTAACTCTTTGTATGACTTCAACCTCGCTGCTCTGAAACACAAGTGCAGGGTGGCTGAGAGGAAGTGGAGGGCTTTGGGCGCATCCTCTGACAAACTGGCTTGTCACCTGCTCCGAAAGGCAATACAGACTCTATGTCCTATCCAATAAGAGAGTCCACATCCAAGCCTGCATCGCTGCGGTCTCTAACAACACGACCAAAACTCTTAAAATCTGCACTGCAAGGAGCTGGCCAATCCTTATGCAGTCTCCACCTCTCCTGTCCCCCCCAGCCCCTCTGCATGGCTCTGGCTTCTCACTTCACCACTAAAACTCAGGGGATCCTGTTGTCTCTCTCCTCTTTCTCGCCATCTACCTCCCTCAGCCTCAACTGGCTGCCTCCTCCTTTCTAGTCTTTCTGTCTGGCAACACCTGATGATGTTTCCAGTCACGTCTGATCTATGAATTGTCATCCAAACAGGTGCTCCCCTGCTCCTTGAGAACCAAAAAGGACCACATTGACACCCTTGCTCCAGCCTTGGCTGATATCTGCAATTACTCTTTTGCCACTGGATCTTTCCCCTCTCTCCTCAAGCACTCCCTTGTGCACCCCCTCTTTAAAAAGCCTTCTGCTGTTCCTACCTGTCTGGCAAACTATCGCCCAATCTCTATCACCCCTTTCCTGGGGAAACTCCTGGAAAAGCTGGCCTTCTCCCTGTTTATTCTCCACATTGAATCTGTTGGTTGTATCCATGACCATCAGTCTGGCTTCAAAACAGCCAGACGCATGGAAACTGCTCTTATGTACACCCGTGAATATCTACTCTATAATCTTGACACCAGCCTTCCTTCTATCCTCATCCTCCTTGACTTTTCTCTACCTTTGACATGGTCAATCACGCCATCCTGATCAATTGACTTTGTAAGAACCTGGGTATTACGGAGGTAGCCCTGGAGTGGTTGACCTCCTTCGCTCATCCACCTCCAACTCCCTCAGGATCAGCCGCTTCTCCAAGCAACGAGTTGGGGGTAGATCTCTCTCTGCAGCAGGGGCCTCCCTCTGGAACAGCCTTCCTGCCTCCCTGAAACTTGAGGAGAACCATCTCCGGTTCCGGAAGCACCTCAAAACCCTCCTCTTTGCCTCCGCTTTCTCTCCCCCTCTCCCCTGCTAAAATTACTGAAACCGCACTGAATCTGCAACTGGGCCACTCACCGATCTCGGTCCTTGGCCCAGCCACTCTCCCCTGCACTCCCTGGCAACCCCTGCACTGCGGGACTGTCTCTGTATCCCTACAGCCCCCCTTCCCAGCACTTGTCTGCACTTACCTTGCACTTGCCACCAGCTGGCCCATATTATTTATCGTGTATTCTACTAATCCTGGACTGCACTTTCCCCTCTCCCTTTCCCCCTTGCACTTTTCCCTTCCCCTCTACCTTGCACTTGCACGATCTGAATGACACCTGGCCTAGTAGGATTGTTGTCTCTCTCCCCTTTGTTCCCCCCTCTGCCTAGTTGCGCCTTGAAACACTTGTGTATAGGCGCGTTAAAAATATCATATCATATCATATCTTGATCGACCCTCCCAGGTCCAACTTGGGTCCTTTCTCTCCACCAGATCTCTCTCCACATGTGGTGCTCCCAGGGCTCTACCCTCTCACCCTGGCTCTTCAATGTCTACTTGGCCACTTTGGCGCACCTGATCTCTACCTTCTATAACTTTCAGTGTTATTGGAATGTCACTCAGATCTCCTTCAAAATCCCCTCAGCTTCCTCTCTTTCCTGACTGTCTATCCTCATTTCAGGATTAGTGTGCCTCCAATGGTCTCTGCCTTAATGCCAGTAAGACAGAGATCCTTCTCATTGCGAACCCTACTGCCGCTTTCACTCGCTCACTCTGGCAGACCTCCTAGTGCCCTCTTCCTTCGCCTTCCTGTGAGGCAAAAAACCTTGGTGTCGTCTTTGACTCCCCTCTCTCCTTCTCCTCTCACATCACAGACCTTTCCAAGAAGGCCCACTACCAGCTGCACCTCCTCAGAGGTATTCTTCCTTTTCTCACGTTCCCCCAGAAGCTCACTGTCTCCAGAGCCCTGGTTCTCTCTAGGCTGCACTACTGCAACAACCCCTTTCTCAAGCTGCCTTCCTCTACTCTCTGCCATCTGCAACTAATCCAGAACAGAACTGCCAGAATTATCCTTGACGCAAGCCCAGGTACCCTGTCTCTCCAGCTCTAACATTTCTCTGCTGGCTCCCAGTGGCTGCAAGGCTCAGCTGCCCCAATTCTCTGAGAGTCAGATGCTTCTCCAGGCAGAGAGTGAGGGGTAGATATATCTCCTCTGCAGGTGCATCCCTCTGGAATGGCCTCCCTGCCCCTCTAAAACTTGAGCCGGACCACCTGAAGTTCTGGAACCAGCTGAAGACCTTACTTTTTACCTTACCCTGCTGACCTACCTATCTGCTGCGTCAACTGGTTGCTTGGCTACCCTCAGAGTCTCACTGGGTACCAGGCTCCTCCATGCTCAGTCTATTCGGCACTGCCTCCGGGTCTACCATGCACTTTGGGGGCTGTAACTGTAACCTCTACAGTCCCCTGCTTCTTTGCACTTACCCAGAGCCATGCTGCCCTGGCTGCACTTAATCAGAGCCATGCTGCCCTGGTGGCATTTCCCCCTTATCTCTTCCTGGCAGTCCCCCTGTCCCTTCACCCTGCACTTTGCGCTGTCGCACTTGCACAAACTGAATGTCACAAAGGCCAGAAGGATAGCTCAGGGGCAAAGTGCTCGGTTTGGAAGCAAGATGACGCAGAGCAACACAGGGGTATTAAGCACATTATAAATAACCAATTACAATTGCAATTACAATGACAAGGCATAGGAAGATCATTTGTCTTGTCCCCCTTCTGTCTTCCCTCTCTTGTCTTGTCATGCCTAGAAACAAGACTCTGCTCGCACTGACAGTCTACTTCTCCGTCAATCGACCTATGAAGCTACTGCTTTTGCTGACACTTTCATCTCTCCTCCCACCCCTTCTATTGACTCTTCCACCGACAAAGCCCTCGCTAACCTACACCTTTTCCTCTCCAACACCCTTGACACCTTGCTCCTGTCATGATGATCCATTTGAAGCCTGCTTCCAAATACAACCAACAGCTGGTCTGATTCTGATCTAGCCTCTCTGAAACACAAGTGCAGAATTGCTGAACGGAAGTGGCAGGCTTCAAACGCACCCGCTGACGAACTGGCCTGTTACCTGCTTCAAAGGCAATACCGTCTCTCCATCTGCTTCAAGAAGAGGGACCATATCCAAGCTCACATTTCTCTGAGGCCATCAACAATACGGCTGAAATCTGCAAAGAAACTCAGCAATCCTACTGCAGTCTCCACCTCCCCTCTTCCATCGCAGGCCCTCCCATTTCACAATCAAAACCCAGGACATCCTGTCCTCACTTTCCTATATCCCCCTCGCTACTCCCCCACTTGCTCTCAAGCCTCCCTTTTCCCCTCACTCTCCCTCCTCTAAATTCTCCTCCTTCTCGCCGCTAGCACCTGGTGAGGTCTCTGAAGCTGTCGCTCTATTAAAGTCTCCTGCGAACAGGTGCTTGCCTGCTGCTCCAGAACTATCAAGGACAACATCTCCACTCTCGCTACTGCCTTGTCCGATTTCTGTAACCATTCCTTTGCCACTGGCTCTTTTTGACTTTTCCTCAAGCACTCACTTGTGCACCCTCTCCTATTAAAGCTGTTTGCCGACCCCTCCTTCCTGGCTAACTAACGCCCTACCTCCACTACCTTCTTCCTGGGCAAACTCTTGCGTCAGTTGGTCATCTCCCAACTGACCCATCACAATGAATCTGTTGGCTCTCTCCATGACAACCGGTCTGCCTTCAGAGCATCCAGAGGCACAAAAACTGCTCTCCTGAACACCCGTGATGACCTGCTCTCAAACCTTGATTCCACCTCTCCTGTTCTCATCCTCCTTGATTTTTCCTCTGTTTTTGACACAGTCAATCAGGCCACTCTCTTGAAGTGGTTCCACGACACCTTGGTATAACAGACCATGCACTGGATTGATTGAACAGGTGCAGCTGGGCTCCTTGTCCTTCTCCCCCTCACTCTCCACGTGCAGCTTCCCTCAGGGTTCTATCCTGTTGCTGTGGCACTTCAACATTTACCTTGCCCCTCTGGTCCACTTGATCTCCTCCTTCTCTCCTCATTTCCAGTGTTATGCTGATGACACTCAGCTTTCCTTCAAGCGTCCCTCCTCCACCTCCTCTTCCTCCTCTCATTCCTGACGGTCTGACTGGTATTCAGGCTTGGTGCACGGCTAATGATGTCTGTCTTAATGCTGGTAAGACCGAGAGCCTTCACATTGGAGCAGGGACCCCTGCTCCCTGCTTTGCGCCTACTCTCTGGCCACCCTCTTTGGGTCCCATCCCCTCACCATCTAGCAAGGCAAAAAACCTTGGTGTCATCTTTGCTTCCTCTCTCTCCCTCTCCCCTCACATCACAGACCTTGCTAAAAAGGCCCCCTTTCAGCTTTATCTCCTCAGAGGCATTGCCACCTTCCTTACCTTCCCCCAAAAACTCAAGTCTTCAGAGCCCTTGTTCTCTCTAGCCCTGTAAATCCCTACTCTTACAGCCTAACAAAATCTCTAAAGAAAATAGTTAAAGTGATCAGGTCCTTTTATAGGGCCACCAAACTTACCAGAGCATCTAAATCTTGATGGATCTGATTGGCACACTGAACAGAACCCTGTTTGCCTGAACCCACGGAACGGTTCAGACTTTATTACTGGCTACAGGAGGGTACAGTGGGATCCTGAAAGAACACAGAATCCAGAAGACTAGATCCGTTTAGAGACACAAGTAAGGCTGGGCAGAGGCTGTCCTGTAGGTCTTACAAGATAATGGGCCTGATTCACAGAAGCATTTTATAATGGCACAACCCCTTTGGAAAACGCTCTGTAAATCAGGCCCAATGTGTCTTTCGGTATGTTCTTGGAATTAAGGCTTGACTTCATGCCACTATTTCACCAGTGGTATTAACATTAAGTACATGGAAGAGTCCCTTTGCCTACTCCATACTTTTACCTCTTTAATCAGCTCTTTGTGACCTTGGAAACAGTTCACAAAATGGTGCTGCTAATAGATCAATATTACTCAGTTGATTTTCTTCAGGTCTCCAGAATAGGTTAATGATAATAAGTCAATAGGATGACAAGTTCCATTTTTAACAAAACTATCACATACAATTTATAATAAAATCCCACTATCACTTGTCTGTTCACTGGTGCTGTGGGTAACGTTTGGATTAATTAAAACTTTCTGTTCTAGGGCTGTGGATATTCCATCTCGATTTCTTTCACAAAACTCAGCCCTTTGAGGGTGTATTTTCTCAAATCTCACTGTCGCTGGGAACCAAGATTTGCATGCCAAATGTTACTTTTGCAATGTGAAATGTCTCAAGAAACTGGATTGTCAACATGAAAAGGACAGATGGCAACCTAGGCACAGCTGCAGTTCATTCTTCAATGGAGAAATCATCTCACGTGATCAGCGAATGAAAACTAATAGGTTGAGCAAAATCACACGGCAGCATGCTCTACAGAATGGCGTGCAAGTGACGAATGCATAGATGCGTTTAGTTGCTGAGTAAATTACATTTTTCATAACACTTAGGAGTATAGGACAACTCTGTCCGAAACACCATCAGTACTGGCTCACGCAAAACATTTCTTTAAATGTTAAACCACACTCAGGTTTTTATCAACTCCCGAATTCATCCAAAGCAATTCCCCTCCTGATGGCCATCCTTTGCAGTCGACACCTGTTCGATAACGCACCCCATTTCAACCCTGTTGCCTGTGCATCACTAACTGCAAATGTTTTCTTTTCCCCGCAGCCCGAATGCTAGACCCAGTAGCGCAGGCAGCTTTTGGTTCCAGGAGGGCGGGTTATAGGACGCCAATGGGAGGCTCGGGGGCGCACTGGGCCCCAGGGGCGAGACAGAGGGGGCAGCTGCCCCTCCTGCCTCCTCCACTCCGCCACTGACTAGACCTGCAATAAACGCTTTGTTTTAAGGACGGTCCCTCCCGGTGGCCATCACATGTAACTCTGCAATGACGACTGATTTACTCCAGCCATCCACTGCTTCCAGAAGCTTTGCCCATGCGCAATAAATACCCAAAATCGCAAACACCCACGTTGTGATTTCCTTCGATACCAAAGGCCACTCTTAGCTTAACAACTAAACACTTGTGTTTTACTAAATAAAATGACTTTAGGTGGCGTGTTAGCCTTCCCTTTGAGTGACTGCATGGATGCACGTGTGGCTTGTAGTCTCATAGCTTGATCTTATCCAATGATATCAAGATTAAATCAAAATAATGAGTAGTACTCAAGGCTCATCGGTGTGAACGAAACAATATTGTGTCAAAGAAAATACTTTGACCAAGTAAATTTACAGATTTGGTCAATACAGAATCTCCCAGAATACCATGCTGCGGAAAGTGCCATTTTATCATTTCTGGTTTTAGCATTAGATCAAAAAAGACTGCTCACACATTTCGGAAATAACTGTAAAATGTGGAAAATACACATGGAAGAATTGAAAATATGAATGGCCATTTCACGCCAATTAGCTGAAAAGTGGACTATGGTTGTGACTCAACGCAAACCATGTGGGGCACTAGACAGTTGTCGAAACACAAAATCAAACACTGTTTTCCTAATTGTGAGCTCTGCTAGCGCCTAGTATAAAAGGGTAATTGTTTCTATTTGTAATAGGCGCTTGGAAGAAAGGGAGGTGCCACTCGTGTGTACTGTACTGTGTAAAAAGGGCAGCGAAAAGGCTCTGCACGAGGATCTGAATTAAGCAGTTGCTCGCCCTTTTAATATCCCACAAGAGAGTTTTCTGGACTGGTTTAGCAGACGCAGCAGTGTGGCCCATTGATTGTGTACGAAACTTCTGAAGGGCCTGGTGCGGCCACCCCTGCTAAAACGTGGGAAGAGAGTAAAGTTGGACGTGAATTAATTTGATTCTGTACAAAATTCTCCTTCAATGGGATTCTGGGTCCTATTGCAAAGCCATGAAAAAAAGGGAGACACTGGGCTTGATTGCTCAATATTCATCTACGTTTTCCTCTCTATGGGCACAATATGCTCGGCTTAATTAACTTTCCTCAAAGGTGAAGCAGTGCGCACCATCTGCTGTGAGACAGTCGCATGTGTGTGCCTCCCAGAATAATCCCTTTACTTCTGAAATAGCTACCACAAACTTGCAAAAACAGAAAGTCTCTATAGAACACAACCCGGAGTCAGTCGGTGAATGCGCGCGGCAGGAAAGATAGGGTGCCGCAGAGGTGTGCTGTGGCAGCCCCGGCTCCTTGGCCTGTAATTATTTCGAGCTTATTTTCCCTTTCCTCATCCTATCAAATTAAACATTCTGCATGCTTCATTTGAAGCCCGGTTCAAGAAGGAGCGCACAGCAGGAGCATCCTCCTCCTCGCCTATGGTACATCTTAACTTTGAGTCGAAGCAGGAAAATAATAGCGTTGCTTGGACCGACCCAAGTCACTCAAAGGCGCGGGGCAAAAATATTGGGCCAAAGTTTTTCCATTTAATTTTTTAATCAAGCCTCAAGGACCACACAGTGCTATCAAGGGTCTGCTGAACTTGCCGGAAAGCTGGGTGATTATTTGATCTTTGTGGCTGGTAATCTGATTATCTCATTGTGGGGGTAAACTTCAGACCCAATCTTGTTAGCAGCTGGCTAGGCTGGATTACTAGGGCCACTGAGCTGGAAAATGAACTGAGCAGTCCATCTTTGGACTTGCTCCTTTTGAGACCAAGGTTGCCTACTTCAGGGGTGCCCACTTGTGCGTCTGAATCAGCACTTTATTCTCAAATCCCCCGGCCCAATGTAAATATATTCTCATGTGGGAACACCATGCGTGCACCCCAAGAGATGCTTGAAACCAATATTTTGTAACAGTCATCCTGGCGGCGAATGGGGGGGGGGAGAGGGTCATAAAGACCTACTTGGGTTCTGAAAGACCTGAGGTAAGTGGTCCCTTTCTTTGCTAGGGCTTTTTTTTCCCTCTAACCGAGTTGCTAAAATATGCAAATGCTCCCCAGAGTTGTGTGGTCCATGCTTAATGCACTCGCAGTTTTGCTTGTGGTCCCATTGCGGCATTGACCGCTTTCGCAGAGAATGCACGGCGCAGTCAAAGCACAAAAAGTCTTGAAAGAGTTCAAAGGCTGCAAAAGACAAAAAGGGCTAAGCTGGGATTTTTATGTACACTGAACTGAAGAATACCATATAAGGCCCTTAACGCAGGCTGTTATGGCAATGCTGCCCGTATCAAAGCATCGGGGCGCTGCGGAATAGTGTTGGAAAATCTCTTGCAGGCCCTATGAAAAAGCGAGATAGGCCGGTGGAGATTTTGCGACATGAACCATTGAATGCTCTTTTTTGACACACTATTGAGTGAACACGGAATTCAAAGAGCTTGAACTCGAACAAGTTTTCTGCCTCAATAGGCCATAATCAACGCCGAAGAATCGGGTACAACTCAGTGTAGGGGTGCGCTCTCCAGGCTAAGCATGCGGCCCTTTGCCCGCTATTATAAGGAGCATCAAAGAGCAGCCTATTATAAAGGGGTTTCTCTTAGCCCTTTAAACCTTCAAATGTTGGACTGGTTTCTAGAGAAGCAGTTGGTCGAATCGAAAGAATATTTCATTCATTTAAGAGTGGCTTTAAGATTGTTTTGAAAGTAAATGCCTACGTTTTATGGAACACTGTGTGATTTACAGAAATGCATTAATATCGATTGACAAAAATGTCCTTCTAACTGCATACAAACAAGAATGCTGACCAGGCCTAGTCACACCCTCGGGAGACTTTATTTGCTATATTGTTCATTGCACACGTCTGTCAATGGAAAAGATGCACAACTGTTTTTATTCTAGCTTGAATGTGTTCTTTCCTTTTATATCGCTCTCTGCTTGAATTGTTCAAGGAAAGTCCACCCTAATGGGTACACGCCAGCATATTATTTTCCTATTTCTTCTTGTATTTCTTTTCCGTGTTATATTGAGTCGTATGCATAGTTGTGTTTATTAAATACATGTATACATGTCTTCTTGTGCACCTTGACTGAATGCACAAGATGGCGGAGCACGTTTAGCTGCTTCACAAAATAGCCACTCTCTGCCTCCTCAAAGCCAGCTAAGAAGGCATGAATCTAGAGTTGCTTCCCCCAAACATACCTTTAATAGACAGTAGGCCACGAATGAACAGATTGGGGTGCAGATGTGTTGCCCTGAGCCAATTGCGGTACCTTATCCACTCCCCCAAGCTCCTATTCTGTTCCCTTTCAGATATCATCCAGCAAAGGGACTCACCCTTCCAATTCTCGACCCGTTTTTTTAAGTCCACTTAACCCAATAAAAAAATCAACAACAAAAACAACAGTGCTAGGAGTTCAATTGCAAGGCATTAGGCTTCTAAATAAAATCTCTAGCTTTGCACAAAATGTGAAATTCGGAATTCGGGGAATTGTCCCCATTCATGTTTGCACGTGTGGTTTTAGCCTGCACAGGCAGCTGCAAGCTTTGCCGTTCCGGCTTCAGAAGGGGCAGGTGTTGGGCAAATGTTCACTGGTTCACGGGCTCAACATGCACATTGCAAAACTTGCAAAGCGGAGGCCGGCCCATGTGGTGCGACTGGACAGAGTAGCATCACCGTCAGAAGAGTCCTCACCATGCAGAACCCGGAAATCCGCGTGAAGACTGCAATATAAAAAGGTTTCAAAAGAAACGACCACATTAAACAGCAAGTAAATACAATGGGCAGTCGGGGGAAATAAATCTGTTACGGTGTGGGAGAATCAGCCTGGAGGAATTGCTAGAAAGATATAATGATTCTTGTGAGGAGCTCAGTTAACTTTGATTTTTGGTATTTCAGTCAGGAGGACGGAGGCTATCTTCATGAAATCATATTTTGGGGTCGAGGGGTGTTACAAGAGGATCCGCGTGAAACGTATGGGGATCGCTGGCCGAGAAGCATTGCATGGCGCTCCCTCTTTCTCTGTTTGTCATCGACCCAAGAGCCAGAAAGCCGCACGTGGACATCTTTGTAATGCTATAACAGGCCCCCCAAAACTCCGGCATCGAGCAACACCGCTTTACGCTGATCCACACGTGTTTTAAATGTGTCAACACTCCTTTACAGGTGGCACAAGAGCACTGGGAATTGCCACGGGGAGTGGTGCTTCTGTGCAGCATGTGCAGCTGCAGTGGTGAATATAGGAAGGTGCACTGCTGCGAGTGCAGTCCCACAACTGTCCCTAGTTATCACCAGCTCAGATCGAGTGGCCCTCTAGAGACATATCAAGGCGGCCCACACCACTCCTGAGGCTCTATTACAGGAGCCTTGCCCGAGCACTGGGGTCAATATTCAATGCATGTTTGTACTCGTGCACCTTTTCCACTGGTACATAAATGGTATGGCACCAGTGCAAATGAATCCCACATCCAATTAGCAGCACCAATGCTCCTACACAATGGGACATAGTCGAGTGGGGCTGGGGCTTGTAGGGGAGTTGGACACACATGGGTTTAAACTAGGAATGAAAATGCGACGGGATGGCTATTCTGGGGGTGAATTACACAAGTGTTACCAGTTCTTGGTAGTCTGTGACGCACTGTCCACCTTCACATTGTTTAATCCCCCAATGAATGCCACACAGACAAGCAGTGTCGTAGGTACGCCACATTGTGGATCTCCTTAAGAGTGAGCCGCCTGAGTAAGAATGGGCGAGGACCTCAGCACCCTACTTTGTGTACAGAATTGTTGTACTGAAATGGCTCCTTCTATCTGGTGTGGTGCAAAATCTGTGTTATGATATGATAGTTTATTTAAAAAGCGCCTATACACAATGTGTTTCAAAGCGCTTCAAGGCAAGGGAGGGAACAAGGGAAAATACAATTGCATTCTTACAGGCCATGAACAGTAAGCACGTGAAATTAACTATCGTACTAGGCCTGACAACATTTCAGATAGTGCAAGATCTAAGACATAGATAAGGAAGAGCAGTGAAGAGTGGGAAGGAAATGGAAACAGACAGGCGACTACCATACTAGGCCTGACGACGTTTCTAGTAGAGCCAGAGAAAAACAAGAGGTGAGGGAGAGGGGTGCAGAAAGGGCGGGGAAACAAAATAAACGACTATTGTACTAAGCCTGACGACATTTCAGATAGTGCTGGAAGGGGGAAAGGGGGAAAAGGGGGGAAAGAAAGAAGGGAAGGGGGGAGGAGACAGACAAGGTTGCTATCATACTAGGTCCAGGGACAATTCTGATAGAGTAAGTGCCTAGAAGAAAGTAAGGGGAGGAGAGGAGGAGATAGGAGGAGATAGGAAAAGGGAAATCATCCATCCATCCATGGATCTCATTGGAACAATGCAATGTTTCACCTTACCCTCGATGATAGAGTTTTGGCCCGAGCACTATGAATGGACCATTATGGCGTAGATGCACTCGGTATAATTGCAAAAGCTTACTTGTGTGATTCAGGGCTGCGAGAGATCAATGGTTTTCTAAAACATACAAATGGAATATAATCTGCATGGTATGGTCAGACTGGGATATAACGTTGTCATGGGTTCCAAATCCAAAAAGTGGACTTATTTACAAATTGCATTTCATTACTGTGATGCTGGAAATGCATTGGAGGGACAGGGCCTCACTGTCCTTGTCCTGTAGTCCTTTTTCATTTATGTTCTGTATTATTTTCTGCCCAGGAGTCCTGTGGGACTCCTGGCAGTGCAGCTCTTCCTGTTTTAGGTTTGGTGTACAGACCCATGGGATACCCTTATGGCAACCATGGGTGAGGGTGTAACCCTGTGCCCCTAGTGTATGTTTTTGGGCACCTGTGTGTGGCCCACAGAGCAGGGTATGGGCTGGTGGCAGCTTCATGCTGAATTTGACAGGTGCTCTGAGTATCCTCCATTTTGGGATACCCAGGCTCTGCCATTGGAATCTGTTGATTCCTGATCGGAAACAAGATGGCCCCTGTGGCCTCTTGCTTTCTATTGCCTGTCACCTTGTTTTCCCAAAGTCCTGGGAAGCCCTGACTCTGTCCCTTCCCCCTGACAGGCTGTTGGGTGGAAGTTCCATATATGGTGTTGTTGTGAAGTCCAGGCCACACTGGCTGGAGCCTTCCCAGTGTCTGTATGTTGTGGGTACACCCTGTGGGTGGAACCTGGGTGAATGGAGTGTGTGACCAATATGCACTGTGTCTGAGAGGGAGGAGTATGGCCTGAATGCACTGTATGCCTGATTGGCGGACTGACTACATTAATGCCCTTCTGTATGATTGGCTGCTGAGTGTGACCCAGCAGTGTGGATGAGAGACAGAATTGTATATCTGGGACCTCTCACCACTGGAAATTGTTCAGAAGCTGAGTTGACACTTGAGGAGTAACTGGAACTGCTTATCCTCGACGCCCAAGTGGAAGAAGAAGAACTGCTGCTGCATTTGCTTCAACCTGATCCGAAAGCTGTCAAGTTCATCGAGGACTGACCCGAGAGAAGACCTGGTTAGGCACCCTCTTCCCATGCTTCGAGGGACCATCGAGCACCACTAACCTTCACCGAAGCTCCCTGGAAGTCAGACTCTCGAAAGGCTGCCGACCGGAGACGGGGACCGCCAAGGAGAATGAAGTGAAACATCCGGACATCAATGCCGGCAAAGTCCATTGCCATCGACCAGGGTTCGGATTATCGCTGTAACCGCTGGAGGCCCGTCAAAGCCGAGTTGCCCAAAAGAGGGGACCACTTGACGCCGTGCCGCCGACGACCAGAGCCGCCCGCTCCTTTGCCTAAGACTGTTGACTCGAAGGACTCCATTTTCCGCATTGACGACCGCTTTATCCCGCCGGAGAAAGTCGAGGACACTGACGCGCCAAGGAGAATCCGCCGGTGGGTTTCCCACCACCCAAAGACCACAAAGACTTCGACGACTCAACGCCCTTGTCAGGCCACAGTTCTTCAGAAACTCTTTGCGTCCTAAACTATCAAATACAGAGGTGCCCCGCACACCTCATCCTCGCAGGACTTCGCTGACAAGCACCGCTTGGATCAACGTCGTGGTTTCAGCACCATCGATCCGTGGCTCCTGCTTTAAAGGGAGTCACTCAAGAAGGATCCATCGATGCCTGTTCGAAGAACTCTGTTCCACCAAGTACATTGGGGGGGTTAGAAACATTATAGAAGGAAATAAGACTTATAGAACAATATATGGACTGGGCTTGTGATACATCTTTGCTTTACAAGTTGCCCAGGTGGAGAGATCTCCACACAGAACTGTGTCTAGTGGGTAGGGGCCATTATTCTGCCAATTGTTCTAACCAACTGCTTTCCTCCTATGTTTATTGTTGGTTGCCTTTATTAAGTGATCGGTGTGACATTTGACCAGAGTATAGTTGATGCACTTTAATGAGATCTGATAATAATTGTGGAGCCAATTTAGAACTGTATATATTTACCATTGGTGATTTTCTGAGCACAAAGTGAGTTATTGTGATAGTATACATAACCATGAATATTAATTATATAAAGACTGTGTTTTAACTAATACAGTGTGTGGACATTCCTTTGTGGGGGCTTGGGGACAACACTGTACTTAAGAACCAGCCTGCATCACCTCCTGAGAAGCTAGGCCTTGATTGTTTGACCACGTACCAATAATAGAGAATCTTGGCTGGGGTCCTCTGTGCCTCTCCTCTACCATATAGAGAGCAGAAGTACAGATCCCCCTCCAGTCTTTACAATTACTTTTCTGAACAAAAGGTTTGAGTGATAACTTGGGGCATATTTTTTGTGAAAATGTGTGTGAAATACTGCACCTACATTGCAGTGGCCATTAATATTGGTAAAAACTACCAACTGTACAGGGTTCTGTATGATAATGCCCCGCAAAAATGTTGCCATGCAAAGAATTCCCAGAAAAATGACAGTTTTTGCAGAGACATTATTACACTGAACATGCGGGGGTCACCCCCACAACCCCAAAACTCTTTTTTTATTTTCAATAGGAACCACAGACCTTTCCCAGCGACATTATGTATGGTGTCCATATACATAGGGACATTATTACCTGATACCGTGTACAGGAATGAAAATGGCCCACATTGGTCCAGGGAATCTGGCCCACACTACCCTGTTTGGCTGATCCTTTGGGCATTGCCCTATTGACCTAAAGGAGGCTCAGAGCTCGATGGATGGATTATTTTTCTTGTACAAAGAATTGTCTGATATACAGTAAAACGCAAGCTTTCAATCTATATTTTGCACGATCATCAACGCATCTTCACAATCCCATGCTGCGCATAGGAGGTTGTCTCACATGCCGTTTGCACTGTGTGAGAAGAAGCAATGGGCCCGATTTACAAAAGTGTTTTACAATGGCACAATTCCATTGAAAAACGCTTTGTAAATCAGACCCAATGCATTTTCCAGTTACAAAAAAGAAGGAACATACGGCACCTTTAATAATAATAATAATAATAATTTGCATTTACATTGCGCTATGGACCCTCTGGCATTTGAGTGCTGCTTGTTATTACCTACGATGTGGGGTTCTCATTTATCGACCTAGGAAGGATGAAAAGCTGAGTTTGGCCCTGCCGGGATTCGAACCTGCATGTCAAAACCAGCGCTCTACTTGCTGTACTTTCTGACCGGCTTAAGCCACTCCTAAAGATGCCATGTAATAATATTGTGAAGCAAAGTAAAGATGACACTAAAAAAGACCTTATAACACTAAAAATAGAAATATTGGCCCTCATTACAAGTTTGCCGGGCCAGAAATAACGGTGCTGGTAACCTTAACGGCACTGTTGTTTCCGGACTGGCAAACTACGAGTCTGTGGGTGGGTGCCGTACCACCCACCAGGTCTGACCTGGCGGGCAGAATGGCACCCGCCCTCAGACTTTCACAGAAGCACTGGCACCATTATTAACTGTATCTGTGCTTCCGTGAACCCCATTACCATTGAGTCCTTTAGGAATGGGGATTAACATTTACCGCTGCCTGACTTACCGGACTGGTGGGCTGTAATGCCCCAGTGATTCTGGCAAGTCAGGCGGTGGTAAAGCATGACACTTTTTACCGGCATGGTTTCCGCCGGACTCATAATGACGGCCATTGACTTTCTACTAAACAAACTGCGCATCGACCCCTATTTGTTTCTTTTGGTTTCTATGCAAAATGTCGACTTTTAAACATGTATGTGTGGCTGCCTCCTACCCTTCAGCCCTCACACCTATAACATTCCTTAAAATGAAACTACAGACCACATGTGCCAGAGGAGAAGACTCAGGGGTCCCCCACCAGGGAAGCCACTTCTTCATTGAAAGTCCCTATGCTAACAACAACAGTAAATTACTAGAATCAATTCTTCAATTAGTCCATCAACAGTGCATCTTCCTTTACCCTCAAACAAAAGCTTTCTCTAGCTTTTAACTGTCTTTGAGTGATTACATTGTGAGCCCTTGTCAAAAGAACCAAAGGAATTTGACACTTTATGAGATGGTGTTTGTGCCAGGTTTCTGCTTCAGAGAACTATGTCCCATCCTGATGTCTAGGTGCAAAGATAAGCTGTTTCAACAATGCCAACCTCTATCTCAAGCAAACATCCATCCATCCATGCCTGCATGGCCCAGTTTTTCAAACAACAGTTTCCACAACAGATATTTTCCTCAACTTGTTGACCTTCTCCCAGAACCATATCACTATGTATTAATGTGTATTCTACTTTGACGCCTATTTCCACCATCCATCTAATTTCTTAAGCACAGTCTTTCCTGCCATTAATGACAGTTTGCATCATATATTAATTAGGTATTCCCTGTTTTGTTTGCAGGTATATTGAGGCAAAAAGGAAGTTTTCTTCTTGTTAGTAATAATTATACAACTCCAGTATTATGTTCAAGTCCTGAAGCTTCTGCTCTAACATCCATTCGGCAACATTTTAATTGGGAATGGACACATGCAGATTTCTCAGGATGATACGTGGATTTCTCAGGATGATACGTTCAGCAAGAGCCTTAATAGTTTAATTGTCTATGAATGGGAGTAGGTTGAAAACAGTCTTTTTTACTTTCTTAATAACCTTTGTTATGAATATTTCCAAAATGTCTGTTCTGAAGGGGGATGGGGGTTGGGGGGAGACAACGTTTTCTTTGCAAAATATCAGCAAAATCTCTCATGCAAGTCAACAGTTATTAGAAATAGAATTTTATGATTTCCTTTCGATCTAGGCAATCACTTTAACTATATATAATCAGTGAAACAACCTTAGTTAAGAGAGAGTAAGGTGATCAGATTTAAATCAACAAAACCCTTCAAATTCATTGGATGTGGAAAGTGATGACCACCTTAACTCGCCATCCCACATAGATGCCCGTCATGATGTAATTGTGTATGTTATTGTAAATCCATTCTGTTATATTATGATTGTGCTCATGGACTTTGCAATGGAGGGGCATCAAGTTAAGATTGTAACCATTTCCCACATCCACTGAATTTCAAGGGTTTTGTTGGGTTAAATGTGGTCACCCCAACTCTCTCTCTTCACTAAAGTCACACAATAGTTTCTTCAGTGCCCACTAGCCGATGGCCACTGTATGGCTTATACCAATAATCTGTTCCCAAAGAACCCTTGCTCCCTGCGTAGTAGATGTGTTTTTTTACAAGTTCCACATTTTATTTTCCACTCCCCAGTTCTGAGGTAGTTTCCAAAGAAATAATTTCTGATCCTGGTGGTAGCGTAGTATTGTGCCGATTCCTACGATGATGGATAGGTGTGCACAATGCAAAGGTCTTCCATAGCCTCACAGGCACGCACCATGTGTCCCTTTCCTCTTTTCTTAGCCCCCCCCATGCCTTTAAATGGCTTTTCCCTGACGGGCACTCTCCCATTTATTTTATTTTGCATTTATTTCAGCACACAAAGCCCCGAGGCATCCAGGTGCTAGTTACATTGCACCCTATCAGCCATCAGAGCATGTGACGCAGTTTCTTTTCCGATAGCATTGCAGTGGTAAGCCTGTGACATTCCCCCGGTATTCACCAGCAAAGCCAAAAAACACTTGAAAATGCAAAAGTCTTCCCTGTCCTCACAGGCACTCAGCATGCACCCCCCTCCTCTTTTCTTGGTCCCCTCGAACCTCTCAACTGCCTTTACCCCTCACTGACCCTATCCCATTACCCCATCACTCTTCGGTTCAAGTGACGCTGTTTATTTTCTATTGCTTCTGTAATCTCGCAAGATTCCCCCTGTATTCCACCAATATGCCAAACATTTTCTACCCATATTGTGCTCCCCAACCCTCTCCCAACTCCACATTTTCCCATGGTTTCCTCTGTCCCTCTCCCCAACTTTAGTATGAAGTTATTGCATCCCTTTTCCTCTGCCAAATAGCATTGTGACCACTTACGATTTTCAGCTTCAGTAAATCTGCAAAATGACAATTAAGTTCAATTACTGCTAGCACCACTTGGTTCCCTGGAGTGACCATGGGATTACAATTGGTGGCAATTCCCAATTTCTATATTCCATAGGAGTCCATGCAGATTTTATGTCAGCTATACCACCAGTGGAATTACTGCACAGTAAAACCGCTGATTTCTGCTGGTAAAGTGGTGGATTCACCTCCAGCTTTTTGATGGATGTAAATCTTCCTCTTCACCTCCAAAGTTACAATTCAGCGGTGCATGAACAATGGTGGTTATTCTGTTACTGCCCAAAAATGTGGCATTGATGGAATTTCCATCACTTTTTCATGCACCAGTGAACTTGTAATGATGCTGAATGTGCCATAAGATTTTTGAGTTTGGTGATGTTAAGGCGGCCCAGAATCTTACATAGACACAGAGGATTCAGAGTCAATCCAAACCAGACTCAATGGCAGTGTAGACAAAGTGCACAGCAAAACCCAACTTTATTCGGTGTCCAGTCATTTGGTCGACTGAAAACTGGTCGAATGACATTTGGTCGACGCAATTTGGTCGAAAACCAAATGGTCGATTTTTTTTTTAATTATATATTTATTTTTCGGGTTTTCGTTTTTAAAAAAAAGAGATTTATTTTTAAAAAAAAGGGGTGAAAATAAAAAAATAAAAAATTCGACCATTTGGTTTTCGACCAAATTGGTTCCACCATTGGTCCAGTCGACCAATTTTTTTCCACCAAATGACTGGTAACCCTTTATTCCCATTGAAACAAAGCTGGGACAGCATACAAGCATTCAAGTCTCACTGCTCTCAAAATGTTAATTAAAAACAATCGCTTAGGTACAACAAACTCATCATCAATGACGCCATAACATAATATCAGTTTATAAACCTATGGGGAATGGGGATAGGTTAGTGGGTTGGGCTACATATAGATTCCATAAGTGTTACACCCTTTCATTCTAGTTACAAATATCTGCTGTTTCCACCTGGAACCACCCCTATATTGATAAGGGTTGAACTACTGGCATGACTCTAAGAATGTTTATAGGTGGAAACATTGCCAACCAACCTTGAACACTTTACAGGTCATCAGGATATGAGCCAGACATAGAGTATGGGGAGAGAGGCCCATGGAACATTCTTCCTTCAATTAAAAGTTACCATCCCTCATTCGGAGGCCATGAGATGGGAAACTCCTTTGTACTTGGCCTTGTGTGGTGTCTCGTGCCTACGTGTGTGTTTAGGGAGTACAGCAGATTACCTATCTGTATTTTGCTCCTAATGAATGGACAGTCTTCTCTGTGTAAGGGTCACATGCTATGAAACTATGTATGAAATTGAATTACCTTCTATTATTAAGATTTCAGCTACTAGTAACTTGCATGTTGAGTTTTCTTCTGCCACCAAGGACACTCTTGGGTTATGCCTCATAGAGTTTTGTGGCTTACTATTTTACTGCACCTGAACATCAAAGGTTGGTTGTGCCCTTCTGAAACTAGTAATTCATCTGGGAGTATACTGTTTGCGTCTTGGTAACTGATATATCGTGCCTTTGTTTTGCAGTTCCAATCCTCCCTCATTTCACTTTAACCTTGGCATTAGTTGCCAGCCACTGTCCGAGCTCTGCACGGATATGTATTTCTTTGGATTCAGCCTTTTGAATTTTCCCAAGGCTTTGATACATGTGCTCATTCAGAGATGTGCTGTGCTACTACACTCTTGCTTCTGTGTAAACAAGCTATAGTCATGTGTCATTCATATTGTAGTCACCTTATACATTGGTCATGTTAGTGTAAGTGGTTTCAACCCAGCACTCCAACTAAGTCAATGGGCCTCATTACACGGATGGCGGTGGACCAATGTGCTATTAGCACCTTGGTCCATGCTGGTAAAATACCGGCACCGCCTTGGTGGAAAGGGGAATTACCGCCCTATTCCAAGGTTGGTGAGGCGGTAATTCCCCCTTCCCCCATTGCCCTTCCCCATTCCCATTTTTGCCCCATAGGGCATAATGGGAATGGGGAAGGTGCTAATTACGGCACCGCAAATTGCGGTACCGTAATTATCTCCCTGGTCCCTTTGCGGGTTGCTTTTTAACGCCTGCAAAAAGCAGGCGTTAAATTCCCCAACCCGCAAAGTGACCTCGTAGTAAGGCGGTAAGGGTTTGCCTAGTATGGGATGCCCAATGGAAACCCTTATTTATATATTTTTATGTCAAAAGTTCTTTTATTTCTGAATGATGTACCCTTATATAACGCCCCTATCTTTGAATCCCCCCCGGTCTCGCTGAACCAAGAAATAGGTTTGTTTTGCAAATTAAAAGATTTATTTGAAGAATTGAACAATATATATATATATCACACTTTTAGAAATATGGATAATATCTGAATACCACACTATTATGAATATGAACAATGATCAGCAATTGGTAATATTATAATATCAACAATCTCTTTAATCAATTAGGAGTAGGAATAGGAAGAATAATGTAGCAGAGAATAACTTTGTATGGTTCAAGGAAATGCAATGATAGGAAAGAATGCAACACAGAAACAAAACTTGATATGACTTCAATCAAAAGACAATATGATCACTCTTTCCTCCTGTCACTACTCACTCCCCCCAATATGCAATATGAAGATATGGGATGAGGGCACACAGGCTTCAGGAATAACAATCAACAATTGCAGTTTCAATCCTGATTCCCCCCAGCAAGGTTAGAGAGAACAGTAATGATTTTAAAACAGGTCAATTGCTTTTAAATGTGGTTTGAATTGAATAGGAAAAATGCTAAAAATGATTTTAAATTTGCTAAATAGGATTCAGAACTAGTGAGAGTTGCTTTGGATAGGTTCAGGAAAACACTAGCAATGATTGTAGAATGATTAGCAGGTGGAAAACGAAATTCAGAAGTTGAAAGCAAGAAATAGCTGTTTTTACATGTGGTGAAATTGAGCCAAATGCGAAATCACAGCAAACATTTCAGCTCATGAAAAACGCTATTACAGCAAAACTATAAGAATTGGAATGCAGTTCTTAGTTCGATTGAAAGCTGAGGATGTTAGCTTCAAAGTGACATTTAAATTTTGTTCCTAGCACATACGATTCAAAGGTTACAGAGGTTTTAGTCAAGGTCGATTTTTCTCAAAAAGGGTCAAGATTTCAAAATGAAAGATGCGCTGTTGAAGATTTAGAACAAAGATTTCTTAACACTAGAGAGTCTATGGAGCCTCAAACTACATGGTCAGAACAGCCACCTATCCAGAGGCGCCTACGGATGGTTTCTATCTGCTTGAGATGATTGCCTTTCTCCTGAAAATATATATTAGCGCCAAGAGGATTATCACTACAATTATCACAGGATTATGTGGATGAGAGAAGAATTTAAGATAGACAAAAGAGATTCAATAATGCAGTTATGGATTGTTGGAATGGTTTGGACTGGGTTACTTAATACTAAGAGATGACTATGGACAGTTCGATGCTAAATACTCACTACTATGGCTTTGGAATGGAATGGACCCATCAAAGATCTGGTCAAAGGTTTAGCTTGGACTTCACTCGCCACCGGAGAAGATTCAGGACACCTGGACTGCTCTCCGCAAGGCACTCTGGTCTGCACGCCTCTTGGACTGGATCTGACGGGTTCTGGGTTACAGCTCTGCTGGACTGATCTGGATCTTGGGTTCTAGCAAAGGTTCTTGGCCAGAAGCAGCAAAACAGCTCAGCCAGGCTGTTGAATGGTTTAGGCCCCGTGGAAGTTTAGGGGTTAAAATCAGGTTGCTAGATTTTCAAGGCCTGCTGAAAAGGGTTCAGCTTTTTGGGTTAAGCCTCTGCTTCAGGGTTCTGGAGTCTGGTTCTGGAGTCTAAAGATGGGTTCTGGAGTCTGTATCTTCCTTCAGAGTGCTTTGCCAGTCGATCAGTGATGGGTGAATGTGTGTGTGTCTGGGTCCTCAACAGTCCCTATTTATCCATCTTCCAAAGGGGTGTGGAGGCTGATTATACTATGCCCAACCCTCTAAGGATCTGATAGGTCAGAGAATTCCCCCTCTTCTGATTTGAGAAAGAAACAGTGTGTCATGATGTGTCATCATGTGTCAGAGAGACACTGTGTTTAGGGTCCAGAAAAAAATACCTCCCCTTTGTTCTTACCCAGAAAATCTATTTTTCCCAAAAAACATATTTCCAAGATGCACAACTTGTTAATAATACATAATTACATGACATAATTATTAAGGTACATTTCTGCCCAAGCCTCCTCTTCCTAAGAGTTTTGGTTCACAAATTACAATTTTTCGTGCTTTTGGGCGGTTACTCAGTGTCAGTTCTGTACCAATTTTTACACATGCATACACATACCATCTGGGCATATTCCTGGAAATGTTCATGTTCCTTGCATAATCACAATAGCTAGAATATTAACTTTTTCGTGGTTCAGTCCCTGAATGTCGCACATATTCCAGATTAGTTTTAAACTGTGAGCAAACTTTTCATTTTAATAACCTATAAATCCCATATTTTTACCAGTTCAGTACAATTTACTATAAGTCTTTTCCACAAACATACAGTTACTTCAGTTTCAAATCCACATTTTCAGTCTGGCCCGCCTCCAAGGCTTGGCTGAGCCAGAGAGTCACATGGGCTTGTCTTCCTGGGCAGTTGGTGTCAGTCACACCCGAATTAGCATTTTCTTTCAGTTCAAGGAACCCATTGTCTCTTTCCCAGAGCAGCAGAGGAAGTCTCCTCCCCTTCGTTAGCATCTCCATGAGAAATTATCTCCTTTTGGTGGGAATGAACAAGGTGTGTGTTCTCAGTGGTGTTAAACCTCTTTGAAGTTTTAGCTGAATCAGGTTACCTTATAGTCAATTGTGACATTGTTCCTTGTGAAAAATGACTGTTACAAATTTAAAATAAGCAAACATATATTAAATTCCAGTCTTTTTCAACATGAAAATCAATGTGTGGTACCCTATATTGCATTTGATGGAAGTCCCTTCTTTGGCATATTTAGCATTTGAGACACAAGTTTCACCTGACAGATTTAGAGATCGCCAGCGTTTTACAGAGGCAAGTAGCGGTATTGCACCCATTTTTGACATATTTCTTTCCAGCAAGTATCTTTAAAAGTGGATTTTGTTCTGATAAAATATACTTCTGCTGACATTATATTTATGTGGACTCTTGAAGTAGAATGATGTTCAACACCCCACAAGGAGGTTGGATCTTTTGGGTGTTTTGTGAGCCATGATTTTTGAAAATTTAACAACAAAGAAAACCGGATTTTCGCACAGCTCTGTGTTTCTTTTGCAATCAGCCTTGCCTTTTGGGCAGCCAAATGATGGGTTTTGGCAGTGGTCTCCTGTGTTACCACTGACAAAGGCAAAAGTGGATGGTGGCCTATTTTTCAGATTTTTACTGCGCACTTCTGGGTGATTTGTAGCAAGCAGCATAATGCTTTCCAGTGGCCATTTTGATGTTCCTGATGCAAGCAGCGCACAGGAATGTTGCAGGGCCTAGACTAGTGGTGTTAAAACAACCCACATTAGTGTTCTTCATGTCTGTGGATGCTATGTTAATTGTCTTCTTGTCTAAATGCATATATTACCTGTGGTGCATGTTCTTCATGTGGAGTGCATGTTGGCTTCATGTCTAATGCATGTTCCTTTACTGTTAATGTGTTAGTTTGAATGCTTTGTCCAGCTTCATCTCACATTATGCCCAAGCCGTGCTGTACCTATGGGGGATAAGGGCAGAACGGCTGTCTCAGTAAGTAACGTCTCTCAGCATTGCAGTATTGGTGTGGGGAGGAGTAGAAGCTATGGATTATGTATTGATCTGCCTCCCAACAGTGAATAGGGCAAGGGTAAAGCAAAGAGAGATTGCATAATGTAGGGTGCTCTGGACCCAGGCATGCTGTTTTATTGGGCACTGTGTTTCACAAACACGCTCACATTTCACAAGTTACATACAGAACACGTGCAATACCAAACATTTAACAATTAAATAAAATAGACGGCTTGGTACAGTATATATCATATTAATCATCAACACTTGGGGCGGCCTTCCTGAAGAGAGCATGAGGCTTGAAAACATTTAAAGGATAACACAACCTCAGTTGCCAGGTATGCTAAGAACATGAGTGTGCCCTTTCTCTTGTGTTACATTTCATTTTGGGAGAACCATACTCCAGAGGTGCAGCATCAGTGTCACTCTATCCCAGCTAGGAATACTGCACTGTCAGTTATCACTCCCCCCTTAGATTCTGCTACTACAGTAATGGTGGAGTGTCTGTTCACAGCACCTTGAAATTACAAGGACCAGCATTCCTTTCAGTGAGATGAATTAATCATCAACACCAGGGACTGCTTTCCTGAAGAGAACATGAGGCTTGAAAGTGCTTGAAGGCGAACACTGCCAGAGTTTCCAGTTATACTGAAAACTCGAGTGTGCCCTTCATCTTGTGTTACCTATATTAATACATGTTGCTGCACTATATTTAAGTTGACTATCAAGTTCCATAGGAAACCCGAAAATGTAATTGCTAATAACATTTGACTTGCATGACAGATTTGGGTGATATTTTGCAAACAAAAGGTTTGTCATGTTCCCCTCCCACCCTAAAGTCGATCATCCCACCACCCCCAAACTGGACATTGTGGGAAAGATAAAAAGAATTCAAACATTATTAAGAAAGCAAGAAAAAAACTGTTTTCAGCCTACTCCCATTAATTTCTACATAGAGAAAAAGTCCACATTTCTGTGCAGCACACAGCAAAAAGCACTGGATGGAATTGGAGCAGGTACAAAACAACTTGGGCACGAAGCGTTGACTCGATTTCCAGGAGGGGTCTGAGGTTCTTCCGCCCAGTAGTTGTTAACATATTTGACGATAAGGGGATTCCTCTTCTCACAAAATCATAGCTATATATGTGTCCCACAAGGCATCAGTGAGACTTTTCAGAAATTAAAAATCTGTCGTTCTTTTTTTTGCTCAAAGCAAACGATCAAGTCAGTAATTAATGGGGTAATGCAAAAGTGGACAAAATGCTATTTGGAGGAGCAAAAAGGATGAAATGACCACAGGCTAGAGATGGGAGGGGAAAACAGTACACAATGGGAAGTTGGAGAGTTGGAGGTAGTCTGGGGACCCAGTTGCAGTTCGAACCTTTTCACATTATCAGGGTAATATCAGGGTATAATTATGATAATGGTGACACAGGTATTCCACAATTAAGGGATTACAATAATAAGTGGTTATTGTTGTCTGATTATCACAGTAATTGCTGTCATAATTATGGGAGTAAAGGAAACCAGGGAAAAATAAATGTGGGGACATGTTTTGTGATCCCATCTACTAGGAAGCGGGAAATGGGTCTTTGTGCCAGTGGCCCTGGCCAGTGGGCTTAAAGAAACCAATTGATGCAACAGGCAGAGTGGCCACGACCAAAGGCTGTGGACACTGGCCATGGCAAAATGCGGTGACTAGTGGTCCACAAGGAAAGCTAAAGGTAGATCATGGACACTGACCATGGCTGAAGCCCATGGCTAGTGCACCCCAAGAAAACCTATAGGTGGATGGCCGTGGCCACTTTCCATGCCTGAAGGCCATGGCTAGTGGTCCCTAAAGAAATCCTATTGGTGTAACATGCACAGTGGCCACTGGCCATGGCTGAAGGCCATGGTTAGTGGGCCCCACAGCCACCTATAGGTGGAACATGTACGGTGGTCAAGGCTGGCCACTGGCCATGGCTAGTGAGCCCTAAAGATATCCTATTGGGGCAACATGCATAGTAGCCACGCCTGGTGGACAGTGGCTATGGCCAAAGGACATGGCTACTGGCTTTGAATAAACTATGGTATAACAAATTCTTTGAAATTCTCTGAAAAACCTTAGTTAAGGTGCCGTTAAGTTGTGCAGATTAAATGCAACAAAACCCCTGAAACTCAGTGGATTTTGGAAGTCATGACCTGCTTAAATCAGGGCATTCCCATTGCAAAGCCCATGAGCACATATATATTATAAGATAATGGATTCACAATTACATATAAAATGGCATTTTGGGGACATGGCATTATGGGGGACATCAACAGGAACATTCCAAGTTAAGCTGGTCATGACTTCCCACATCTGCTGAATTTCCAGTGTTTTGTTGTGTTAAATCTGTGCAACTTAATGGCACCTTAACTAAGGTTTTGTTTGGCAAGCCATGCCCCAAGAAAATGTGCACTGGGCACCACCATCACAGTATTAATATGTGTATAGCAATTATAGGTAATGTAGTAGGAGTATTGCCAGAATCACCATAGTAGTAATGTATGTATAGTCATTATAGCTAATGTAGTGGGAGTACAATGTGTTTGTAATATGGAGGAATGATGTAATTGAACTGTATATGGTACTTATGATTGTAAGATAATTGAGAATAGTTCTCATAGAATACGTATTTGATTATAATTGCTGTGGTTACTTAGTTTTGTAGCGTTATGAAGCTGGAATCTCTAGTTAATTTCTATGAAAAAACAGTACAATTTGTTAAGCAGAATAGTTTAAAATCTGTATTTATATAACATTTGATATATACTTTGGTTAGACCCTCATAAACAGTAAATTCTAAGTACTATGGTTGGTACAACATTAGTGTATGACACACACTGCTGTTGTTTTGCCACTAAATAATCATTGGGTCATTGGGAAAAAAAAGTACTAGATTTAAAAAACCTAATTACAGTTATGTGAGTGTAAGGGTGATAGTATGTTTGTTTGAAGTATGTTGTGATTAAGGGAATGCTTGAAGTAGTTAAATACCTGTTGGCGTGTTCTAACTACATTAGAGGTTAGAAGATGGTTTGCCATACAATAATTGACATGGTGTACATGAAGTTTTTTGGAATGAAGGTAATTTTTCAAGTAGTTAGATACCTGTTCGCGTATTCTAACTAGATTTCAAAAGTACTATTTTAGTCTTATGGTTGTAGTTAGATACCTGCTGGAGTAGTCTAACTGGTAATTGTGATATAGTTTAGTGATTCAATTTTGGTTGAAGGAATATTAAGTAGGCATTTGTTAAATGTGCTGGTAACCTATATTTTGGAGTAACGGAGGTACCGTTACATTTAAACCAACCACTTCTTTTTTTGTTATATGCAGTGTAGTGCCCTGAAGTGGTTGTGGCAGCAGTGTGGTATACTGTACCTACTGTTGTGAAGGTTTTCTTTCCAAGAGATCCTTTGCCATGTGTGAAGCCTGTAAGCTTACAGTTATTTTTGGTACCATCTGCATTGTACCTTAGAAGCATGAGTATGGCATATTGGCTATGTGAGTTTATTTGTATGGTGGAACGATTGTCTGAATTGCAAAATGGCAAATTATGCCATGATTTGCATTTGGCAGAAGCTGGTGAAATGCAAAGGATTCAGAAACTGGTATGGATACATATACAAATCGTTCATTAGGGATGTGCTCTTGTGAAACATGGTTGCAGAGAGTGCATGTATGTTTCCACATGTATGAAAATTGGAAGATTTCATTAATATGGATGTTTTTGGTTTCCAGTACTTTCAGTACGTACATTACGAATTCTTGCGGATCTTCTTGTCTGTTTATGGTACATTTTACCATTCCTGCACAGTATTCCAATTGTTACTTTATACATGAGACACTTTAAGTGCTGTCAGGATTGTTTGAGGCATTTTTATGAATGCCGAGCATTTGCAAAGCCAACTGGTCCAAGTCGTTTCGTTTAAGTAAATGTTGTGAACAATTGTTGACAATAGAAGAGAAGATTCATTGGTACATTAGCATAACTACTTTCTCTATTTGTCTTACTGAATTTAAATGGACAAAAGAGTTTTGTTTGTGGTGTTGGGTGTCCTGACCCACGTTTGGACTATTATGCTGCATCATTTGGTGCTGTGGGCTTAGGAAATCCAAGAGGGCGGGAAAGCCCACATTTGCGCCAGAATCCTGGAGAACCGTGCGGTTTTGCGCACAGCAAAATGGTCGCCTGACCTGCCACCCACCAGTGTGAGCGTGAGGGGCCAGAAGCGCCATGAGCGAAATCAGTGCTAAGGAATATGGTGCTGTTGAAAATCTGTTGTTATTAATGTCAAAAATGGGTGAAGTACTGGTGCTCACCACTACCAGAAAGCCGGCGTTTTAAAACCACCAGACACTTGTGTAAAACTGAACAAATGAACCAAACCAGGCCAAAGAAAGACTTACTAAGAGGTGGATACAATGTAAAACTATATTCTGAAATGACTTGAAGGAAGTAATTGTCTAATGTATGTATTGAAAATAGCTGGGGATGTCAGCAGCTTAAGTGAATTTGGGTTTAAAGCCACTAAAATCGAAATGTTTAGAATAAATGAGTGACCTACTGTTGAGTGTCACATAGTTTGCAACTGTTAAATGTCATAGTTTTGAACTTAGAATCAGTGTTCTAGCTGCATGTGTAAAAATTTCAAGTTTGGTTTGAATGTAGAAAACTGGGAACCAAAGTGACATTTAGCTGAAGCCTGGCTTAAAGAGATTGAATTCTGCCTGACAACTACCCCCGACAGGAGTTGAAACTTGATCAGCAGCTGTGTTCCCAGGCCTGGTTGCATTCTGCTGCCCCTGCCAAAAGGAGATGACACCTCTCTGATTGAATCAGGGGAGGAGCACCTAGGACTGCGGGGAAACTGAACAAAGCACTGTCTTCGGCTCAGGCAAATGTTATATTGGGGCAGGTCGTAAAATAGCTTCCTCTTGGGAGAAGTGGAAGGAGAAGTGCCTCTGTGAGCAAGCTGAGCTTGGGGGAAGTGGACAAACCAGAAATTCCACCATGTGCTTTGGAAAACCACACCCCTTTGGGGCCAGAAGATAATTTTAAAAAGATGGATAATTCATAGTGCGGACTTGTAAAAATTATATAAATAATATCATCATTCTTGTGATTTTTCTGTGCACATTTTAAGAGGTGTCAGGACTCTGTGGTATGTTCTGGGGAGTAGTAGCAGAAAATAAGGTTGTTACTCCAAATGTATGCATGTTAAAAATCTGACACTTTATCATCTGAAACCCATATCCCTTGTGCACATTTGTGTAAAATCTGGATGAAAAGGGCAGAATTCTGTCACAAGTGGACACGACATCTTGCAAAGACAGGGATCGGATGGTTTGGTGCTACAGAAAATATGTTAACTGGACATATAATATTAGAAAAATGGTACATAGATAAATGGGTATTTGGATCAGAAATAGATTTGTGTGCAATTTGACAAGGGGAGGATCCTCTGACCATAAACCTACCTCATCACTCTGACTCACTGTTCACTTCTCAAATCAGGTCAAAGAGAAATCCTTGACCTATCAAATCGTGAGTGGGTTGGGCAAAGAAAGTTGGCATCCACACCCATTTTCAAAAGATATAAAAAGAGTCACTGGAACCCAGGCAGGGACATTCACTTTCCTCTTTCTTGCGGGACGCTTTGCCGGGAGATTCCAGACTTCAAATCCATCAATCTCCAGAGACCAGAGATCCAGAGAGACCAGAGATCCAGAGAGACCAGATCGCTGTGCAGTGCTGAGAGCTGACCTGGATCGCTGTGAGCAGAACCAGAGAACCAGTACCCAGTGGCGAGAGAACCGCAGCCAATCCTGACCCGATCCGTGACAAAGTCGCATTCCTGTCCAAAATATAGTGTGAGTACTCAGCCAGAACTGGGCAAAACCAATCTCTTAGTTTAAAATAATCTAATTCAAACTATTTTAACCTATTGAGAACTGCATCATAGAAATCGTGTCCCTCCTTTTGATTCAAAGCTGCAAAACTGTCATCTGTCATTCTGAGCTTTACTTTTATTTTGAGAATCTACCTTCACAAAATCGTCCGTATCTCTTGAACCGTTTGTGATAGATTTAACTTTTATTTTAAAGCTGAGATTCTAAGCTTTCCAGCAAGCTCTAAACTGACTTGCTACTCCTTATAGTTCCTTCGTAATTGCGCTCGACGCACGCGACTAAATTGCCGCGATTTGACATTTTGTTTCATTTCAGCCATGTGTAAAAATATTTGTCTTGTGCTTCCATTACGGAATTCCGTTTTCAACCTGGTAACCAGCCCTGAATCATTGATAGGGCTGGTTGGAACTGATTTAAAGTATCTCTCACTCACCCTGAACCTCTAGAGGGAATTAAAATCATTTTTAGCATATTTTTCCCTTCTTTGCATACCACCTTTAAAGTACTTTGCCTGTGTTTAAAATCATCCCTGTTTCTCTAAGCTTGCTAAGGGGGAACTGAATTTGTATTGTACTGTGATTGTATTCCTGAAGACTGTGTGTGTTACTTCCACCTCCTTACATTGCATAGAGGGGGGGGGAGTTCCAAAAGGGGAAAAGTAATTATATTATGTTTTGCTGAAATCATATCAAGTTTATTCCTGTTTTGCTTCTTTTCCACCTTGCATTTCCTTGTACCATATAAAGCATTCTCAGCTACCTTATCCTCTATACTACTCCTAAGTAATTAAACCAGTGTGCTAGTATAACATCATCCATTGTTGATCACAGTCATATGTCTAAGTGTGATATCAAATATTAATTTATTTTAAAAGTGTGATATATATTTATTGTTTAATTTTTCAAATAAACCTTTTTAATTTGCAAAACAAACCTACTTCTTGGCTCTGTGAGGTCAAGGGGATTCTAAGAGAGGGGTGTTATATAAGGGTTTATCATCCAGAGTGTAACTTGTCATAAAAAAATATAAATAAGGGCTTCCCTTGGGCGTCCCAGACGAGGCACTGACTTAGTGGGATTGATGAATTGAAGTTGCTTAACAGTGGATCGCAAAACACAGGTACTGCCAATACATTGTATGGAAAGGTACTTCATGAATGAAAACAATGCTGTGCATTTTACAAGGTAGTGCAAATAAAAAAAATGAATTATTGCCTTCATTCCAGTAATTTATGTCTGTATTTGTTACAAAGGTGTTGCAGGTCTGTGGCATATCCAGTGTTTATATACCTCCCCTCTTGAGCCGCTCCTCTATTTCTAACTCCCTCAGGTTCTGTCATTCGTTAAAGAAACAAGCTGGGGGTAGATCTGTCTTCAGTTGGGGCCTCCCTTTGGAACAACCTCCTTGCCACCTTGAAACTTGAGGAGAACCATCTCTGCTTCCGGTAGCACCTCGAGACCTTCCTCTTCGCTTCTGCCTTTGCCAGTCTTGTGCCCTGCTGAGGTGTTTTTCTCCCCGGTACCGTGCACCTGGCCACCCTCTGTTCTTTGGGCCCAGGTACCTGCTCACCCTTCCACCCTCCTACACTGCCTAAGGGCCTCCCCTGGCACTGGGGTCTGTATCTGTACCCTTACAGTCTGCCATCCACTTCTCTTCTGCACTTATCAGATATACCCTATCTGCTTAACCCAGAACTTGCCACTGGAGGCTGCACAACCACCCATATGTATTTATTTATTTTACTTGTTCATGTATTCTGTTCTCTCCTCTTTTCCGCACTTTCCACCTCTCCTCCCTCCCATGCACTTTCCCCCTTTTCCCTTTCCCATGCACTTGCGTGTTCTTAATGTTACTGGGCCTAGTAAAACTGTTGTTTTGTTCTCCCCTTTTCCCCTCCCTTTGCCTGGTCGCACTCTGAAACACTTCTGTATGAGCACCATATGAATAAAATATCATATCATATCATATCATTATATGGTGGATTAATGGAAGACTAGGATTTTGTGTCTGAAGAGTTATACCTGCGTGTGTGGTTTAAGCCATTATTGATGAGTTCCCCAGTGACAGCAGACAATACCGTGGATTGATGCAGCCAGTGGCCCTCATTACGACCCTTGCGGAAAGCGACTGACCGGAGCGCCACAGCGTAAATAGCGTTTCCGCCATTTTTTTTTTTTTTTTTTTTTTTATTGTATTTGGTTAAAAACCTTTACAAAGAAATTTTTTTCATACAAAACAGAATTCTCACCAGTTCATTTTCCCATTTTGACCATAAATCACATACATTATATATGCTACCTAAGCAAAAAGAATTTGTGCATAGCTAAACAACATTCCTACATGCATCACATACCATATAAATATTTACAGCTCATCTTATATCATTTATATCCTTTAGCTCAGATTCAATAATTATTAAAACAGATAGCAATCTTAAAATGACTTTAGTACTATCACCAAGCATGCATCGCTGCCATAGTACTTCACGCGATAGGTTTGAGTTAGAGATCATGTAGTTCCCAAACTTCGATAGTCTCAAAACTTCAAAATGTTCACAGTAGATAACTAGATGTTTAAGAGACTCGAGAGAAAACATATCCTTACAGAAACGGCAAAAACCATTGTTAGATTCTTTATCAGAGGTGCCCCATTTGCACAATCGTTCATTAGTGTGGAATACATTCAGTTTGAACCGTAGATAAATATTACGACCCATAGCAGAAGGGAACTGTGAAATATAGCCAGCTCTATCTCCCAATTTTCTTCTGAATTGGGCAAACTCGTAATACGAACGGTAGGACCCAATTCTATCAGCCTGACAGCTCCAGTAATAGCGATACAACTTTTGTTTACAACTAGGTAAACCTAGTATTAAGTCATCTTTCAGGATGCCCAAGAGAGCCATTAGATCGTTCATTTTTTCCGCATATCGGGTCAAAGATTTCATACGACCCATATGAAGAAATTCATTAAGGTCTTCATACAGTGAATTACCAGGGGGATCCAGGATTTTTGTATAGTTATTCAGGAGTCTCCAGTTCCGTTTGGCAGATATAGGGAGGATACCTAGTTCATGACGAACAATATCATTTGGGACTGATGCCGGAAGCCCCAAAACGCTTTTCCAAATCCCACCTTGAAGTGTGTCTAGGATGTCGTCTATCTCATATATACACATGTCTAATATATAAAGTAGCGATGGTTCGACTTTAAGGAGGTAGAATTGGATGACAGGTAAAAGAGAAAGGCCACAGTATTTACCCATGATTATTTTCATCTGTGAAATTAGAGGTTTAGATTTCTCACATATTTTCTTTTTCCACCAGATTTTTGAGTAGGCATTCGATAAAGGATACCCTAGATATTTAATTTCATGTGTAATGGTGACCCGAGTATTTTCCATGAGCCAAGTGTATGGGCAACTCTTTTTATAACCATCCCTAAAGATGATAATTCGGGATTTGTGGTGATTGATTCTCAAGTTATGAATATTTGCATAACAGATGAAAGCATTTAGTTTATGCTGGAGACCAAATGGTGTTCTATCTAAAATAAGAATGTCATCAGCAAAACCAATATAGTTCAGTCTTGTGCTACCAATTAGGATTGGATAGATGACTTCTTTTGTCCAACATTCCTCTATATCACAAGTATACAGATTAAACAGTACGGCAGCCAGAGTACAACCTTGTTTCAATCCAATTTTCGATGGAATTTTGTCAGTTAACATACCTTCTTTATTAAGGCGCACTCTGTAGGTTGTGTCTGTATGGAGAAGCCGTATTAATGCAATCAGATAAGCCGGGAAACCCAACACCTCCATCTTCCGCCACAGGTGCTCCCTTAGCACGGTATCGAATGCTGAACTCAGATCGAGAGCTGCCATATAGACAGCACCTGTGTTGTTATGTTTGGAGTTCCACTCGATGTGAGATATCAGTAAAGCATTAAGAGAGCATCCCATGTTCTGACGAAAACCAGTTTGAAATTTTGACAGGATGGCATTGGTTCTCATATAGACTTGCATTTCTTCAAGGATCAGTTGGGAGAATACCTTAGAGGATGCGTCAGTTAACGCAATCGGGCGAAAGTTACCAGGGTCATTAATAGGGCCTTTTTTATATATGGGGATGACAATAGCTGAACACCATGAACTCGGAATTGCTTGGGAAGAAAATATCACATCAAATTTGTTTTTCAAAATGATAGCCCACAAGTGGATATCCGATCGAAATAAACAAGCAGGGATGCCATCAGGTCCCATAGCCCTGGAAGGATTTAGTTTCTTAATTGCACGTGTTACATCTTCAATGCTCCAAGGGGAGCGAGTAGGTATTGTATTTTGAATTACAGTTTTAGAGTTGTTGTGGAATACTAAAGGTAACTCGTACTTCAGCCTAATGTAGTTTGCCCACTGATCCGCTGAGATGGCATTTTCTTTCAACCCCACATTATCGCCGTTAATCAGTCTCAATAAGGACCATATTTTGCGTGTATCGTTTTTCAAAATATGATAAATCATGTTCTGGTTATCTTTCACATAAAGTTGTGTTTTTAGATTTTTGACAGCAGTTTTATGTGTAGCAAGGATTGCCCTTTTATGAGAGTAGTATTGTGTTGATTCCAGAGATAACCTAGATAGATGTCGTAGTTGAGAATTCCTGAGCTTCTTTAATTTAAAGATCTCAATATCAAATTTATGTGCATGATGTTTTACATCCAGAGCCGATTTTCTTTGTTTTACTATTTGTGATAAATGGAATTCAATCCTCTTTGAGATAAATTGATCTATACATAAAGAGTCACTCTCAATCACTAATGGATTCAGATCAAGGTCATCTCTGAGTCGCTCTGATAGCTGATGACATACAAGAGGGTTCCACCTCACAGATATGCCCGCTCTGTCATTCTCAACCATTTGTAGAGAACGATTTGAGGTCAATCCCCAAACTTCGATTTTTAGATTTATCGATATCGCATTATGGTCACTAAAGCCCAAGTTTAAAACATTTACAGTGTCAATTTCCAGACAAAGATTAGATGATTTAAAAAAGTGATCAATATGTGAGTGATGTCCTCCCCTAGACCATGTATATGTGAGAGCCATCATTCCAGTGGGAATTATCTGAATATCCCAATTAAGAAAGAACTCCACCCATTTTCTCCCATTCATAGCCGATGTAGTATCTATATGGGATTGCTGGCCCGGGCCTATATTGTGGATTAAACAGGAGGAATTAAAATCACCCCCCACCACCACACCAACCTCCTCATGATGTATGAAGATACCTTCTAAGATGGAATCAAGAATATCGATGATATTATTAAGCATTATTAGCTTTCTGTTCCAGTAGATGCACATAAAAATGATATGTTGATCCTGTGGAGATACAGGGAATAGTTCTATAACTAATACATTAGAATCTTTATAAACCAGTCTGGTTGGGGATTTACAGGCGTTATTTACTAAAATGGCTAGGCCCCCTGAGGGCCGACCCTTATTCCCTCGAGTAGCAGGTTGTGAGTAACAGACAAAACCTTCGCCATTGCACGAAGGAGCAAAGTGCGGCCCATTCCGACCCATCGGGCACGAGCACCACGGCATGGCGGAAGTGCAAAGTCCGCGATGGCGGAAATGACCCCAAAACGGCCCACACCACCGCCGTACGGCGCCCTAGGTGCAATACCGCCACCCCACTTAGCGGTCACCGCAGTGTGCGCCTACCGGAAAGTACGGTGGCCGGAAATATACGGAAACGAAAGTTAAAACATGGGGCCGGAACGGGAAACATCCCGGCGTACACCTATAAATACACTAAAACCACACAACCACTAAAATCACTACCCTGAAACACACCCCAACCCGCCAACCACCCTAGCGAAACCAAGAAAAATGGGAAAAGTAGCGAAGAAAGCGTGCGACCGCAAGCGGCAGGTCCACTTCTCCCGTGAGGAACTCACCGTGCTAACAGAGACCCTCCAGGAGAATGCTGCCGTCGTCTTCTGCACGCAAATGACCAGGACGGCACTTGCAAACAAGAAGGCCATATGGGCTCTGGTGGCACAGCGGGTAAGTGCGGTGGGGACCGCCCCCCGCACCCCACAGCAATGCCGCAAGCGATGGGACGACCTGCGGATACGCGTCCGCAGCATACTCTCTGCCAACCGCAACATTGCCACAGCCACCGGGGGAGGTCCTGAATCACCCATCAAGTTGACCCCCTGGGAAGAAATCTGTGCCTCCACCATCGGAATGGAGAGCATAGAGGGAGTCGGAGGGATGGAGAAAGGAGTGCAGACATCAGAAGATTCAGGTAGGTGGGCCAGATAAAACAATGCCAAATCCACACAGTCCATCCATGTGAAGTACCATGCGTCCACATAGTGCAACAGAAACACATGTCCAGGAGAACGCCCACACACATCGGCCTGATAGCGCACGTTAAAACCCACAATAAATACATAAATAATTAAAAACCCCAAATACACACACTACACGTGCAGCAGGCACACCCTAACTGCAGGCTGCCAAACAACTGCACCCTCACTCCACACACAAATCAAAGCACCTCCAAGGCCCCGACCCAAATCACCCTCAGGTACCACCCCAATGCATGTGATACAATGCCATTCCAATTCCCACAGACCCATCAATAACCCTCGCCCTCCTTTACTCCACCACAGGGTCCGATCCAAACGACGAGCTACAGGACACCCCTACCAGCACACCTGCAAAGAGGGCCAAGACCAACGGCCAGAGACCCTCCACCTCAGCTGCACGCATCAAGACACGGCAGCAGCACAAATCAGGTGGCAGCACAGAGGAGGGAACATCAACAGGCACCCCAGCAGCCAGCATGCCCACAACACCACCACCACAGGTCCCCCCAATGGATGCCACAGAAGGCACTGCCTCTGGTGGCAGCAGCACCATAGGTGACACCCCATTGATGGCAGCATGCTCGGACACAGAAAACGGGGATGCCGAAGTCAGATCCATCCATGACCTGTCCCAATCCCCCTGTCTGTCCCATCCCGTACAACATGAGGATACCACGCAGGGGCACACACAAGACGACGACTGGCCATCCCCCACAAGCCCTGTGGCAAGGCAACATGAGGACAACAGCCCCTCTGTGACACCCCCGCAAATCGCCATGGCCCAGCAGAGGCAACAGTCCCTCGACCAGTTGATCGAACAACAGCAGCAACTGGCCACGCTCCTCAAGGACCATGCTGATGAATGTGGGGGCACTAAGGCAGACAAAGAAACATCAACTGAGACACTTAGGGCACAAATCGAGAGTAGCACCGAGAGCCTGAGAGTCCAAATGGAGAGTAGCACCGAGAGCCTCAGGGGGGAACTGCATGCGACGGCCAAGGACGTATGTGCCGAACTTGCCGCAGTGCGCCGTGTGCTCACTGAGCTCTCGCAAACCCTTAGGGACATGCATGGACGTGAGCAGGCAGACACATCATCCGTTGCAAGTTCCGTCCAGGGCAGCCCCCAACGTAGATCTGGAAGGAACCTGCGCTCCACAGGCAGGGGTGCCCCTGATACCCGCAGAGGGGGCATGCAATAGCGACAGCCCACTGACAATGAGCATCTTTGGACACTGGTGTTCGGGGGGGAGGTAGGAGGGTGGAGGGGGTGTGTTGGGCTCACTTGGGTGGCGGGTCGAAAGGGTGTTCAACATGACATCACATATGCCATTAAAAGTGCACGATCAACCAATGAGATGTGTGGACATTGATCTTTGTGTACTAGGCCATCATAGGCGTACAGTCCATGTTGTGCATGTCCCAGACACACGCAGTGCCACGAGTCCCGTGTCCATGTATCAGCCACCAGGCGTGAGTGCTAGAAGCATACATCAATGAGATGCTGACGAATGTCACGGGCCTCCGGTGCCTCGCAGACTCCATGAGGTGCTGCCACATCCCCACCCTCATCATGACCATCTTCAGGTGCTTGCAGTTCTGCGTCAGGGGGCATGGGCACATTTCTACGTACGCACATGTTGCGGAGCATGACACATGCCATCACCATCTTTGCAACCTTCTCATGGCGGTACAGGAGTGCCCCGCCAGACCTGCTGAGGCAGCGGAAACGGCCCTTCAGTAGGCCGAATGCCTGTTCTATGACTACACGGGTACGTGAGTGGGCATGGTTGTAGTCCTCCTCATGCTGGTCCCGTGGGTTCCGGACTGGTGTGAGGAGCCATCTCTTCAGTGGATATCCAGCATCACCTGTATGTGGACGAGAAACGTATGATGTGGAATGCCATTGATACGTACGCACACCCTCCCCCCCCCTTCCTGCCAGGTCATTGCCAATTCACATACCCCACATCATCATGCATGTAATGAGACTCACCGAGTAGCCAGGATCTGTTCCCTGCGTGTCGCTCCATCTAGCGTGGTATTGTAGAGTTCCTCAAGACCATAGAATCATGGGTTGATCCAGGGAATCGGGCACAACAATGTGTAATGATCCTGTTGGAGTCACACACCATTTGTACATTCAGGGAATGAAATTGTTTTCGGTTGCGGTACTGGGCCTCCATGGCATGTGGGACGACCAATTCCACATGGGTGCAGTCGATGGCACCAATGCAACCCGGTATGCCGGCAAGTGCATGGAATCCCACTTTCGTGTTTGTAATTTCCTGCTCCGAGCGTGGTAGGGAGATGTAGTCGTCTGCGTGCTGCAGGAGGGCATCGAGCACTTGCAATAGTGTCCGTGAGAACAGTGGCTGAGAAATGCCATGCAACTGTCCGACTGTGTGCTGGTAGGTGCCTGTGGCCAGGAAGTGGAGTACAGACACCACCTTCAGTAGGGGTGGGATGGCGGTTGGGCTATCTATCATGCTGACAAGGTCAGCCTGTGTCATGTCCACAATGGCGGCTATGGTGTCCCGGTCCAGACGGTAGAGGGTGTGGATCTGCTCATCAGTGAGGTTGAACGGATGTGCTCGGAGGTGTGGGATTGCGGGCTGCCTGCGTGGTGGTAGTGGCTGTGCTGGTGGGCCTTGCTGGCCCTGCCTTGGCCTCCTCCTCCTCCTGCGTCTCCTCCGTGCGGCTGGTTGTAGTTGGTGTTCGTCTTCTTCTTGGAGTTGGAGCACTTGCAGTGCTATCAGGTCCCCCAGGGCCAACATCGCGAGTCCTGCCGGTAGCATTTCGGTGTGGTTGTGGGAGGAGACTGGCTGTGCAATTAATGTGTTTTCAGGCTGTATGGCCTCCACCTGTGGTGATTCATTCCACCTGTGCAAACTGCTCTCCCCTTTGGCCGAGCACGTCACACGCACAACGCTGCAATTCGGGGAATGGTATCTTGCTATTGCTATCATGTATTTGTACCCGATGTCCGTGTAAGATTGGATTGATATGTTCATTCTGCTGTGGTCCCATTGTTTCCCATACTATCTGTGCAGTCGCGAACAGACTTGTGAAGGGTCAGTGGAACGTAGTACTCGAGTAACGGTGGGCCCTCATGCATCACTGTACCGAGTTGCAACGACGGGCGGGGCGTCCCATTCGTGGGTGAAGGCAGTTGCCATTTTCACACACAGCCGCACTCGATGGAATAATTAGTGATTTCAAACGGCCACAGATGTCTTTCCGACGTGGTGTTGCAAATGAGGAATTCGAAGGGCGGCGCTTTCGGTTTCCAGCTAGCGGCGAGGAGATGCCCACAGGTCTGACTGCAAATATAACGTTCTATTGTTCAATGTCCTTGAGACAGGGCCCATGGCGAGGGAGCAATGATTGATATGAATAGTTTGGGATGCGCAATAGCTACGTGGGCGATGAGGCCGGCCGTTCCCAAATACATGTTACTTCACAACACTGGAATTACGGGCTGGGGCACTGTGGATTTTGCAGGCTGCATAACGCACAGACTCAATGGATATTTCTAATGTTATGTGAGTAATTATTCAGGCGTTTTGATCCCGGGATGAGGGAATGATGAATGGATGCATGGGCAGGTGATTTGATACAGAGTTTGCCATGTACAGGGCTTCTTGGGATCTATCCGCCTCCCCTACGCTATGTGATGCAGGGCTGCCATAGTGGGACCATCGTCTATCTGGCCTTGTTGAGCCCTCCCTGTCTCGAGGCGCACTCAGACACTTGTGTCCATGCACGTTAACATTCCCATCTGATGGATTCTGTTTTGACAGACGCATGCACAGGTACACTCGTTTGTGATGGTGTTTGCACCTCGATATAGATGTTTATGAGTCGCAAGTGGTTTTGGGGTGGTGATGATCCTTTTGAGTGGGCTAGCATGCATATGGCTGTGGATTTCGTGTGATCATTGAAGTGAGTTGTTCGAATGTAGTTCTGATGGCCATTCTGTTCTTTTTCGTTTCTTTTGGTTGACAGGTATCTCCTCCCCTTTTGCCACTGCCATCTGTATGCCACTCCTGCAGATGGATTTTACTCCCGACACCTGCTGCTTCGTGTTAATCAGTGGAGCAGCATTACGATCTTATGGGACGATCGCCAATGGCCCACATGCCCTTACGCAGTACTGGTGGCTCGGAGCAACATTTCGGCCTTTCAGCTGGACTAGTGCCTCCCCATTGGGACGGCCCTGCGGTTCTGTGCGCTTCCATGTTGCCTTTTCGTACGTGAATGTGGCTCTGTGTACCATGGGGGAACAGGGCGACACACAAGTAGTGGCTGGTCATTTCTTGCGGATGCAGCCCACAATGGTGATTGGTGTTTTGGAGTTCATGGCCTGATGGCTGTATGGGCTTGGTGACTTTGATGTGCATAAATTTCTATTCTGATTTGGCCCGTGTAGCGTCTTTCTTTGCAAGTGGTGTGGCATATGCCTATTTGGGGGGCGATGTATTGTGAGGAGATCTGCATTGGGTTCCAGCTTCGGGGTTTAGTTGCGTGGTACTGTACTGGGCGCGTTTGCCTACTAAGCCCGTGAGGTCAGGGATGGGGGCTGCCTATATGACAGTTTGAATGTTGTCATGCTCAGGGGCGGGGGATTGGGTTTTGTGTAACAGATGCCGGTCAGCCAGGTGGACTGGTGGAATGATGTGATTATCGGAATATTGCTGGTCACAGGTGCCTGTGTTTGCGTGCGTTTCTTGGTGGGGGACAGTGGTCATGTCCATTGGGATTGCTTCTGTATTCGTGCCATCTGTGCCCTGCAGCTCCCATTGGCCCTTCTTGTGTTTCTTTTGTTCGTTGGCATGCATGGGTGACTTGGACATTTCAATTGTTGCATTGTGACTTCATTGCACCTACGGGGGGTTGTACTTTGTGGGCAGGGAGCGGTGTACAGGCACTCAGTGGGGCCGTTTACGGTTGATTCGCGATGCCGTACTTCTCGCCATGGCGGAATGGTACATTACGCCATGCCTGATGGCGTTAGGTACATGTCCGCTAGGGTCGGAATTGGCGTACCGTTGCACCATGGTGGTGTTTGCGGTTTGGCATGGCGCGCGCGCGCGTGCTTGGTGCAGTTAGCGTTGGCGTTCACTACGGTGTCGCTAATGGCTTCGTACTTTGCGGTGACGGGTCATAGTCGCACCGAGCGCTATTCGATGGCGGTATTGCATTTCCGCCATCGTTTTTCGATTTCCGCCAGGGTCGTAATTAGGGCCAGTATCTCAACCACAGCAGTATAATTTATATTGTCATTGATATCCACCTTACCAAACTAAATAGAAATCTAAAAAATAATTCAAGCGAAACGGTTGTGAGAAAGTTTTGTAAGTGCACTGCACATTCAAACATATAAGAGTATTGTTACATATTGGTGTGCAATAACAGGTGCATTGGCCTATCGCGGTCGCCACATCCTCATATAGCTCCCATGCAGTATCAATGGCAGCTGGCACCTGTGATCGTGCGCTCGTAAGAGGGCTGGGTGGATGGGGACGATCAAGGTGCGGTACACCATGTGCACCTCAAAGGCATCTTATGCACTGTGACTAATGTCCAAATGGCCACTGCAGTCCCTGTGTCTCCAAACTCCCCTTTGAAGACCCTGTTCCTTCAATAAACATATGTATGTTTCCCTTGAACATTGCCCCGGGACTATCGCGCTTGCTCCATCCTCCCCCTCTCACTTTTACCTAGAAGCTCAACATCTTTAGAGCTCTGATACTTTCTAGGCTGTACTATTGCAACAGCCTCTTCCTAAATCTACCCACTTTCTGCCTCAGCCCCCTCCAGCTAATTCGAAATAAGGCTGCAAGACTTATCATTGGCCTCAAGACCAGGGACTGCATACCTCACTGTGGGTCTTCGACCTTTACTTGGCACCTCCAGTGCTCCTAATCTCTACATTCTTTTCTAACTTTCAGTGTTATGCAGATGACAGTCAGCTCTCCTTCAAGCTATGTGCTGAATTCTCTCCTCTCCCGCTCATTCCTGACTGTGCATCTGTGATTCAGGAATGGTGTGCCTCCAACAATGTCTGCCTTAATGCCACTAAGAATGAGATCATTCTTATTAGACCCCTGCTACTGCTTTCCATCTTTCACTCCAGCTGTCCTCCTTGGGTCCTGTACCTGTGCATTGCGGTGAGGAAAATAACCTTGGTGTCATCTTTTACTCTCCCCTCTCCTTCTCTCCTCACATTACGCTCGTACAGCTGCACCTACTGAGAGCCCTAGTTCTTTCTAGGCTGGACTATTGTAACAGCCTCTTTCTAAATCTTCCTGGCTCTACTGTTCGACCTCTGCAACTTATCCAGGACAGGACTTAAGCCAAGGGATCATATATCTCCAGTCCTGAAATATCTATGCCGGCTTCAATTGGTAGCTGCAAGGATCAAGTTCAAGACCCTCTGCATTGTTCACAATGCTTTCTGGGGCCAGGGACCACACTACGTGTAACTTTATCTTCCTAAGCATTTTTCTTCTAGAGCTCTTTGCTCATCCACCTCCAACTTTCTGAGGGTTAGATGCTTCTCTAGGAAGAGAGTGGGGGTGGAGGGAAGATTTCTCTCCTTGGCTGGTGACTCCCTCTGGAACAGCTTCCCTATCTCTCTCAAACTTGAGCAGGAACACCTCGGGTTCTGGAAGCAGTTGAATACGTTCCCTTATACTTCTGCTTTCTCTCTCTCTCTTTCCTGCTGATGTTCTTGTCCTGATGCACTAACTGGTTACCTGGCCCCCCTCTAAACTTTATGGGGATCAGGTTCCCTCATGACTAGTAGCCCCATGCAATGCCTCCTCGGCCACCACGCACTATGGACTGTATCTGCAACCCCACATCTGCCATGCTTATATGCACTTAGTTAGAACTGGCTACCCTGGTGTTACTGACTGGAGGTTGCTTACTGCATTCTCCTCTTCCATCCCCCTGGCACCTCTTCTCTCGTTTCCCCTTACACGTGCATGATATGAATGATGCAAGTCCTAGTAAGATCATTTGTTCGTTTCCCTTTGTTTTTCCCTTCCTTGTCTTGTTGTGCCTAGAAACACCTGTTTAAAGGCACGTTATAAATGACTTATCATTGTTGTTTCGTTCCCTGCCGCCCAATCCTTTTTTGGTCTTGTGGCGACGTGCAAATTTTATTTTGGGTGTAGGTGCCTTACAAAAACCAAGAAATAAATGAATAAAGTAAATGAAGTCTCGACACGCTAGAAAGTAGGTACGATGTTAAGTGGCTGCAGATTGCAATAGACAAAAAGTTTATGTCCCACAGTGTTAGGGAACATTGAAATAACGGGTATAGGAATTTGTATTGCCAATGTGCATTATGAACATGCGCCTATGGCCTTTGCACATTTACATCTTACTGTGGAGGGCAACGAGGGGCGCGTGCATGAATGCAGAAATGGATATGAATGCCAGAATAGTTATACAGAGAAGCGAGTAAGCCTGTACTCCACTGTTCCTGCCTCTACACTTGTACGTGATCACTGTACTTCTCTTTCCATCACTATTATCCTTTCAGGTTCCAGCAATTATGCCGGACAAACTCTGATGCCTTTCTGGTTGCTTTAAGGATAAGATTCAAGACCCTTGCATTATCCAGAAGACTATCTGGGGCATGAGAACACACTACCTGCAGCTCTTTCTGACAAACTACTCTTCTTGACAATACCTTAAATAGTGTCGCTCCAACTCTCAGCTGGGGAAATGCTTCTCAAAGCAGAGAGCAGGGGGCAGATCACTATTGAAATATAGGGAAATCCGTGCCTGTGTGTTCTGCGCCTGAGTTCATCTTTGAAAGAAAACATAAATGTATTGGGTAAAGGCACATTGATACCGGTAAAATGGAAGTAAATATAGTGATATGTGGTTTACCTGAAATATTTCTTTGTATTTCAGTACACTGATTGCTATTCATATTTTTCATTTTGGTGGCATGTTTCCAAAAATGAAACTGACTCGGGCACGCTGTGAAACGCTAGATGAAGGGTCTCATTTTGATGTGTCCTAGAATACACTGCGCTAAGAATTTGAAAGACAGGACCAAATGTGTTGAATATCCACAAAGAAATGATACGATTCACTACATTGAAAGCATACGTCAGAAAGTACATTTTCAGAAAACTGTGTTTTGTAGCGGTTGGTCATCCGCTACATCGGAAGAATGGATTCGCCAAACACAATGTAAGCAACATTTTAAATAATGTTTATTGAAGTGTGGATTGAAAGTGTGCTGTGTGCCATATGATGTACATTCTGACGGATGAATGTTCAATTTGACAAAAAGAATAGACATTGTATGTGTTAATTGTAACTTAAATTTATAGCCAAAGTTAGAATGTACTCTGTATATTTAACTATAAAGTGGTTACTGAAATATGTTTTTGCATTCTCGATTTTACATAGTTACGTAATCCCGATGTGCGAGTATCATGGGTACAGTCTACTGACCGACAGCTTCTTCAACAGTATTTGGACAATAATTATCAACAACGGATCTGTGATAATGTTAATCTGGGATGATCACCAGACAACAATCTGTTCTTTCGTGGTTGCAGTAACAAGGAGCAACATGGAAGCATATAGGTTCTAGAAACTTGCAGATGTGAAAGTATTGCATTTATTTCAATTTTAAAGTGCACATTTTTCCTCTGTTATGGAGTGCCATGTGCGTAGATTACTCGTCAGTCATGGAAGATATTTTTTGGTGAAGAACGCAAAGGTTTGCATTAATCGATCGATGATCGATTTGGCATTAGAAGATCACCATTGACAGTTAAACTAAAAATGAGAACAATGTGAAGTTTGGTAGCCATGAACTGTGTTTGAAAAAGTTAACCAAGTTTTCGTGGTTTCATCGTTGTGCCAAAATGAAAAGTAGTTGTTACTGTCCAGACTATTGCTGTTTTCTTCAAAATAAAATGTTTCTATAATTTGTGTAAAAAGAAACAAATCTTTTGCATTTTTTGTGGATGTGTGTGTTTAAGTTCCTCATTCTGCATTAGATAACCTTATGACGTTGGTGATAACAGGGTACGTTTGGCTATGCAGCCTGCTAACAGCATTGAAATAGGTGGAGCCCATCCTGAGCATATAGTGATGTTGGCGTTAGAGGTGGGGGAACATAATCGGTGCAGCAAGGGCCTTTGAAGTTAGGCCAATACAATCTTATTCAGTCTGTCTACTTTATTGAGAAATGTAAAGTAGATGGAGTCTATAAGAACATTCTTTTTAGTTCTATTTTTTAACTGTAAAAGGTGCTTCCTAAAGGAAAATGGTTTTGTTGTTGTTTCTTGATTTTTGTTTGTAGGAGTGGTCAGAAAGTAAGGTGGGGAGGAAAATGAGGGAAGAGGCACCAACCACAAATATGGAGGGGCAAGTAGACAGGGGAAGATGTTGTGTGTGTGTTACATCTAAGGTAATGGGCAGTGTTTCTCATGCTATTTGATTACAGCTTCAAAACTGCTCCCCACTGCAGAGTGGTGTGTTGTAGTGTATACAGACACTGTTGTCTTCAAAAGATATGGATCAACAGCCTATTTTATTGCTTGCAAAGTAGCTGGTGGGATTGTGTGTCCCACTGAAGTAGGCTGTGTGGTTACAGTATTGGTTGAGGAAGATCAGGTAGAAGAAGACAACCTACTACTTCCTAAGAAAGGAACAACCTTTCAGAGAGCATTGCAGTGGTTGGATTTAATGTGGCGGCGCATGGAGGTGGTCCCATAGGAGTACTGCCCAGTTACTCTGTGACTAAGTACAGTGTTGAACTCAGTGCATTTCACTTTGGTAGCTCTAGCCTTTGGTACATTCCCAACAGTGGTAAAGAACAACCACACCCATGATTCTCTCTGGGTGCTAGAGTTAGGCACTTCCTCTGCCTCATATCTTCCTGGCCCTCTTCATTGTCTTTTGCAGTATTGCACTTCTTTCGTTGTGTAAGTCCTCCAGCTGGTGGTGGTGGCTACTTGGGAGGAGGGCTGGCAATAGCTGATGCCATTATAGAGATAAATAGCAGTTTTGATAATATTCTTGCGATTATGTGCTGTGTGCTAGATTGTTAATGAATAATGAGTACTAATAAGTCTAGGAGCTGTGTAAGGGTACATTATGAGATTCAAAGGCCGGTCATGTGGCACAGAGAGTAGAGCGCTCGCTTTGACACCCGTGCAGAGCTTGCTAACGCGGGTTGAATCTCGGCAAGGCCAAACTCAGCCTTTCATCCTTCTGAGGTCGATAAATGAGCACCGCACACTGTGGGTAATAATAAGCAGCGCTCAGATACCTGAGGGTTCGTAGCGCTATATAAATGCCAAATTATTATTATTATTATTATTATTAAAGTTTCTAGATGAGCTGAAAAATGCAGGTCCGAACTGTTCACAAAGCACGGACCCATTTGCGATTTGCGGACGCATTCGCGAACATGTCATCATGCCACGCGCGCACTCTTGGTCATGTGACACTTTCTGAAAAGTCTGAGATTACGTCAGACATTCACGAACGCCAACAAACACAAAAAAAGTGGTAAAAGTTGTAAAAAGTGTGTAGAAGTGTTAAAATGATGCCCGTAGGTTGGGAATGGCAGAGTTTTAAGGTGGAACTTTTTAAATTGGACAAAAATGGCACTATATTTGGGTAAGTATGATATTAAGAAGTTGTAGCAAATGAGGATGCACTGGTAGAAACCCATAGAATTCACTGAAAAATCTTAGTTAAAGGGCTGTTATGGTTAAGTTGCACTAATAAAAACCTATGAAATTCTGTGAAAAAACGTTGTTAAAGGGATGTTATTGTTAAGTTTCACTAATAAAAACCTATGAAATTCAATGAAAAAACTTTGTTAAAGGGACGTTATTTAAAACCAAATAAACCCAGAAATTCGGCAGTTATGGTAAGCTAAGCAACCATAACTAGCCCAACCAAGGGTCGTAGCCTGAGCCTATGTGGTGAAGCTTTGAGTTCATTGAGCTTTCATTGGGATCCTGCACTGATCCTGCGGTTCAGCGGCTGTAACGATCTGCTGTAACATCTAAGAGCACCATTTTCCAGGGGATACCAACGCCCTAAAGTATAGCTTTACCCCAGCAAAAATCAGAGCGGATTTACCAGCGGAAAATTGAGTTGAATCCCAACCCTGTTTGAGCAAAGATGACCACTACGAGTGCGATGTTGTTAAGAGGAAAAGGAGTGGAGATAGCGCCACGCTCTGAGCGCAGCCCTTGTGTTGTCTGTGTTGGGCCCTTCATCACTTGGCGGTCTCCTCTGTGGTCTGCTACAGTCCCAAGCATGTTTTCCGCGTGAGATCTTTTTGGCCTGCTTAAATATAGTTAACTTGTCCCTGCCTGTAGGGGGATTGCTGGATTGAAGCGGTGCAGTTTCTGGGAGAGAATGTGCCCACACCAGGAGAGTGAACTCACTACGCACACAACTCCTGAATCGGCATGTCGCTGGTCCGGTCTGACACTGAAGAGCACGCCTTTATTGGCTGCCTGCATGTTTTGAGCCCGCTCTGGCAAGACACGACACGCAGAGCCATGGATCTGAGACATCTTTTGCTATGTTGCAGAGTATGTGGGTCATCTAGGGCCTCCTCGGGTAAGCAACTTCTTGGCTTAGACCTGCCCCGGTACACCCAGAAGCAACCTTAATTCACCATGGCCCCTGCCAGGGAACAAAGATGCTGGAGGTCTCACTGCACGCTTGTGGGGACCTTTCACTGCCGGTGGCGCAGCGGCAAGGAGAAGACCGCTACATGAGCACGACGCTGTGCTGGAAGAACCTGTGCACACACAATGGTGTCGGCGCGGGATGCGCCTAACATGCATATGGACCTGCGCCACGTCGGATACCTAGAAGGTAGGTGCACCTGCTCCCCCTTTGTTGGCCGGTTGTGTCCCTCACACATTCAACTGAAGTGCACCCCGCAAGCAGAGGTACCAGCATTGGCAGTCGTGGCCTCAACTCCACTTGTGCTGGGGTAGCGCACCTGAAGACAGGCCTTGGTCATTTGCACTTTGTTCTGCTAACACTTGCCTGTAATGAACCCTACAGACCTGGTGTACCAAGTTGAGATTTTCCGGTGGACTACCACTTAATTAGCCACGCCACGGGGTGAATGCCCTGCCTGCTCCATAACTTGTGCTTCTTGCGTGGGTGGCTTGCTTTGCCTTATCAACTACTGTGCAGTACACCTGCAGGGTCTGGCTATCCTTGCTGCTTCCTTTTTGCCTGTTAGGCACAGAGATTTTTTTTTTTATCTCCTGTTTTAGTTGTGTTTTAAGGGTCTTCAATTAAAATAGGAGAGCTTTTTTGGTTATTTTTTCCTATTTTGTCTTTGTTGTTTTTTTATTGTTGAAGTCGCATGCTCAGCTTCTTGATTACATTTCTTCTTTCCCTCACACTCCTCGCTGAAAGTTTCATGGGCTGGCGTTAGAACTGAGGAGGTTCTTTTTGGGTAAGTCTATGTGACATCTTTTCCTTGTTTGACTCTTTGTTTGAGTTCTTGGTCATCAACTATTTGGGCCAATCTCATCAATTCTTCCAGAACCGATGGTGACAGAGGTGTATCATCTATAGATAATGGTGTTGTAGATGATGTTGGTTCCTGGATTCATTTTCAATTCAGGCCTCTTTATATCTGCTAATGTAAATTTGATTTATTTCCACATTAGTTCATTTGATTCTTTGAGAGCAGTGAAATCCCTTTTCAGTTAATTTAAACCTGCTGAGTGTACAATGCTACATTCAAACCTACAAGAGAGGACTCACAGCTACCTTCTTCTTTGGAGAGCTCCATCAAAATACCTGAATGCGTATGTACTTCTTCTTTCAAGGATTCGAATACGTGTATGAGTGAATTAAGGATGAAGCTCAGTGCTGTCAAAGTCGAGTCCTGTGGTTTGTGTAGATTCATTTAGCTGTTTACATGTATATTACTATTACGGCGGCGGCTGAATCTTTCTCTTATGTTTGTACTGTGACAGGTTGGATCACACTGTTGGCCATTGGGTGTGTTTGTTGTAGAGGGATCATGTCCACATTTGTTGTTGTGAATGTGCTCCTCACGTGGATTTAGGTCGAGTTCCATGAGAATTTAACAAAATTCATCCTCTTGCATGTGTGAATCATTTGTATGTCGTGGGACTGGTGAATGGGACTTGCTAGCCATGAGAGATTTCCTAAGGCATTCAAGCTCTGCAACCTTTTTTTTTAGTGCCAAACTAGAAATTGTTTGTTTCATGGTAGATGGTTGATGTTTACCTCTGTGGATGCCACGGGTAAAAACTCCCCAATAATTGATGCATTTAGGCCCGCATTCAGCCTTGGTAGCGGTAGCTATAAAAATGTTTTACATAAAAACATATTTACATATATGTGTGGGCAGTAGTCTTGTAAAGATTTATTTTAGGATACATTGAGTCTAGTCTTTGTACACTGTTACTGTAACACTTTCTATTCATCAACAGTACATATAAATGTAAACATGCAAACAACGTTTTTTCAGAACAGGATTATCTGGGGGGAATGTGGTTGCACAATGTCTTGTTATTTTACTTTCTACACATGATATATCGTTTTCATTAGCCCAATTGTCTGTATTATTATTGTAAATTATGTATGGAATAATAAAACTCTTGAAATTCAAGGAAAAAATATTAGTGCTGGGAGGGTAAGGTGAGCAATACATTGTTAAAAAAATTGAAATGCAATGGATATCTTTAATTGCATGGACGTTAAGGTGAGAACTTAATGCAACAACACCCCTGAAACCCAGCTAAAGCCATCTTAGCTTTGCACCCCCTATTGCACAGCCTATGACAATAATGATGACATCACAGATCACTGTTTTTCTTTTCTTTGAGAATGTGCAGGTAGGGGAGGGGTTGATAATGAGTTAAGTTGTTCTGGAAGTTGGGGCTGCTACATTAAGGGCTTGGGCCACTGCACCATCAGGCAGAACATTGTACTTGCCCCCACACTAAAAGGAAGTGATCTCCACCCAGGACAATGAGGGTTCTTAGGAGGGGGATGCACTTCAGAAGCAGCCTCATCTTGGCGAGAAGCCTCAGTGGGAGGACCAGTCTCTGTGGGACAAATCATCATCAACCAAGCTGGCGTGTGTACCTATGGTTACTTAATATTCTATAGTTTTCCACAAGGAGCACTGAGAAGCTTCTTCTGAGGTAAGAGTCACCTGTCAAAACTGCACTAAACACTCTCTCTTATAGCATGTTAGTGGGTGGCAGCTTAATGATTAAATAGAAACTCACACAAGTGCAGCTGGACTGAAGTTGCTGTTCCAACTGGGTCATTGTCCTTTCCCACAGGTGAAGTGTTCAGTAGATAGTTATCAAGAATCTGTAAATATGCAGGTCTGCTGTCTATTCCATTTGAAGACTCTGTATTCAAGATGCAAGAGTCACTGAGGAGGAAGTCCCACAGAATCTTCTCCCCCTAGACTCTGTCAATACTGCTCAGAAACGTTTGACAAGTGTCAGTGACATACTGGACACTTATGCCATTCATGTTGAGCTTTGTATTGCTGGTGTTATTTGACAATTGAAATGTTTTTTGCTCTTTCTGCTATGTATGCTCTTTCTGCAATTGATGTTGTGTGTACTAAAGCAAAGCTTTTCTGCACATTTTCATATAGTTTCTTCACTGTGAAGTTTGTTGTGAGTCCTCCTCCCCTGACACTGACACGCATGGGTGAAATGTGGCCTGACCCTTAAGTGCTAAGGATGTCTATGTTCGTCCTAAATTCCCATAAAGAATCACTGTAGGCTCCGCCCATTCCCACACTTAAGTGGATAAAGCTTGGTACCATCCTTGATATGGGCATGGTGCAGGGTAGACATTAGACAGCAGATGTCACTAACACAGTGGGCCTCATTACGACTAGGGCGGTAAGGGATACCGGGCACCGGTAAGGAGACCGGTGCTGGTAATCCCTTAGCGCCCTACTACGAGGTCCCTTAGCGGGTCCCTTCCTTAATGCCTGGTCTGACCATGTGTTAAGGACAGTACCCGTTAAGGGACCTGGGCGCAAATAACGGGCTCGGCATACGCTGGCCCGTTATTTACGCCCTCCCCATCCTGGCTACTCTCTTGAACTTACGAAAGCAACAGTGGACCAGGAGACGAGAGATGACACCTTGTTTGCAGTTGATCTTTTCATAAATATTGATAAACCAATTGTTATAATACAAAATCAGTATTAACAATTATTATTTTCGTTAAAAAGTAAATCAATTGACATACATAGTTCATACAATTTCATCAGTGCTATTCCATAAAAAAAACAAACAATAGATTGGGCTCACTCACAGAAAATGTCCACCATTCATTCACTTCATTTTTTCCTCACACTCTACTATACTCTCATTTGTATAGGTCACAGCGATCAACAATGTTCCATTTTCTTTGGTTCCCTTTAGCTCTTCATTAGGTGAACCAACTCTGTATGTCCTTGTTCCTACAGGTTGTACGTCTACAAGTGTTTCAGTTGCTGTCGGACTTCTCAATTAAAGTCCCATAGTCATGCAACCTTCTTCAGGACAAAAAACAGGGTTCTCCCTATCTCCTGTATCACATGGTAGAGTGAGCCACACCACCTCCACCTTTTGCTCTGCGAGGGTGTAATGTGATATACATTTCATACAAGAATGGATCACAATATATATTCTTAATATCAGTGTGTATAGGCCCATATTACCAAATGACTGAAAATTCAAGCAGACTTCCAAGGCCAAACGATTATGATGTGCTATTATATAGCACTTATGCTTAACCACTTTATATAAGAACAAATATACCTACAATTTCACCAAACATGTGTTGGTACTCATTTATCAACCTTAGAAGGATGAAAGGCTGAGTTGGCCTTCCCAGGATTCAAACATGCAACCAGCAGATCACACACACATCGCAGCAGTGAGCGCTCTACCAATTGAGCTATCTAACCAGCTATAGCTATTTTACCGGCTATAGCAAAATGAGCAATTACATGCCTGGATTGTTCTCAAAGTCAGAAAGCAAATTACACTCTGTAGTGGATACCATTCAACAGGTAACTGAGATTTAACAGCAGGTCAGTTCATTTGCAGGTCTGGTGCAAAGTTGGCCACATGTCAAGCCTGCGTGGATCTACTTTTCAGGCTTCAGAGATTGGCAAAATACATACCATTGGGAGGGTTCATAACTGTGTATTAAAGAATTTAGAGTAGCGTAGGGAAAACCGCGCACTCACATGGCAACCCGTACTCTGGCAACTCGTTACCTCATACATGCAAACAAACATCCCAAACAGCAGGCCACGGAGATAGGAAAGATAGACACGTTACAAGAAAGCATTAATTGTGGCACAATGAAATAAAGGGCCACTTTATGTGCTCTGGTCAAACATTTCTACACTGTACACAAGATTTTAGGCACAAGAATTCAGTCAAGTGACCGAGGACACCACAATGGAATGTCTTGTGATGATCGTAACAGAGACAACAGCAGGAAAAAAAAACATGCTATAACTGAAACCTGCAAAAAGCAAAATACATAGTCCAAAATGGATGCTTATTCTACTGTAAATACTTTTTGGGTGTTTTTATCTGCATTGTGAATTTGAGGTGTTTAAGAATAGACTAAATCGGCGACTGACCCCCTGAAGTGTGCCAAAAATAAACCTTTAATGAGGCTAGCAATTCTTGAATAGAATTCCAGAAAGACACATTATTTGTTATTCCTATTCTTTCTTAGTTATAATCACTGCTCAAAGTGTTACACTTGTGGAAACCTTGCCTTTTTTAAGAGGCGCGAACAAGGAAGCCAGCCACTACAGAAGTGCTTACATTTTTGTAAAAAGAAACATCATTTTCTTTTTTTTAGGGGTAGCAAGGGAGACCTTAGCGACTCCCAAATGACGTCCCTGTTAACATGTCACTTTATTTATTGGCTGCCGTTCGGCCAACTACATGAAAAGTGGGAGCATAAATGCTTAAGTGTTGTGTGGCTTGTGGGGACTGGCAGCAATAAGAAGGTAAGATGCTGACGCATGCAAGTGCCTGATATGTGACATGCTTATAGCAAACTTCAGGCAACATTTGGAAAGGGCAAAAACGTGGGTGCCATGCTTGCTAGCTAAACACGTTTTGGAAGGCCGCATGGGAATTAAGATATTATTTGAAATTATGAAGTGTCATGGCACCGAAATAAAATGTGAACTGCTGCTGTCCAATTTTGCAACTGGATTTGCACTGCAGCAGACATTGCCACACTGCAACTAAATATAGCTGTAACTTGTTTTTGAATGGTGGCATGTTTGTGCTGATGCTGAATTGCACTTCTTCAATACAAAGTTCATGTGCTACCGCCCATGTTATTCTTGTTCTTTATTTGGCCTTCATAAAGGTGACTAAGGGGCACACATTGGAAAGAACCAGTCCACTCTAGATGGTGCTCTGTATTTTATTAATCGGTCGCTGTAAGAACAAAGCTCAGTGCAAAAACCCTCCTCTTCTGCATCAGGCTGCATACTCTGTTCCCCAAGGCCTGGCATGCTAGTGTGTGAGCCCCCTTGTGCTGGTGCCGTTTAGTTAGGCTCTGCCCTTCAATTAGCACTGGTGCAGCTGGCGCTCTGCACCTGTTTCTGCTAGATGCATTCCACAGTAAGCTCGTGATATAACGATATGCACGGTGTGTTGTGGTTCACATCGAGCATGCGTTCACAGTTACCAGAAGTCCCTTAAGTTTAAAATTGGCAGGCCTTCCATTGCCATATGTTTACAAGATAGAAAGCGATCACACCAGCGGAATCTGTTATCAATTAAAACTGACTTCAGGAAGCCTTGGAAAAGTTATACTTGGTAGTCAACATGTCAATTCCATTTCCTGTGCCATAGAAACAGGACAGAATCACACATTTCTACCAGCAAGAAAGCATAACATATTTGTACCTGATATTTCTATTAATACATTATTCGATTCGTGTAATGCATGTGTAAGTCTACAATCCAAAGTATACATAAAATGAAAACTGTTCATGTATCACTGTTATCCTAGAATTCGTTTTTTTGTTGTTGCCCTATTTGCTCATAGAATATGTCACCTTCCCGCTATAAAGAGCATTCAACATGGCATCTTCTAAATTGATGCTTGTGTTTGCCCAGAAAAGCATAGATCATATGAACCATTGCCCATATAAATAGCTCATTTGTTACAAGTGAGAAAAAGCTGTCATAATTAACTTGATTCATAAAATGCGATAATGTTAAAAGATGGTCTGGAACACAACATATTCGTCCTTGCGCCATCTAATCAAGAGATTAATATCAGGGTAAAACAACCCATTTAGTTGTCATCGTATAAGCCTTATTTATTACTACATCAATTAGCACATTTGTTCTTGGTGACCTGCTGTTTTTCTGATACGTAATGGAAAGGTGATTAACACAATGCCAATCAGAGGTCTTTTTTTACTGAATTTTACAAATCATGTAAAATATTGCAGCCAGATGTTGTGCAAATTAAATTAGATCATATCAACCACTTATAGATGGAAGTTCTTTGCAATGCTGAAAAGTGACTTTGCACTGCTGACACGAACCCTGATTCATGGAACTGTGCAAAGTGTATGTTTGTACTGGAAAGTCAGTGCAAAGTTACTCTGTACTGCAAAAATGACTTTGTATTGACTTTGCACTGCAAAAATACACTTTGCACAGTTCCATGAATCAGGGTTTTTGTCGGAAGTGCAAAGTCACATTTCAGCAGTGCAAACTCATTTTGGACCGTGCAAAGCATTCCATGAATCGGGTCATCAGTGTCGGAGAAACCAGGATCACACATTGATTTCGGATAATGGTAAACAGAGGTGATTGAAGGAAAGTATCCTGCCTCTGACCGGCACCCATCTAACAGACATAACCCACCCACCAGACCTGTTACCTTTATAGATCACCGGGAAAGATTCGAGAACCTTACTAGTAAACCTCCCGGCGCGCATATAATCCATTATTCCAAAATCATAGTTCCATTTATAAACCACATGTATCCATTCTTATTGTTCATAAATGGAAGTGAAGTATGGTGATGTCCTTCTGATAAAACGTGGCCTGAGAAGGGGCGGGTACCTCCGCCAACAAGAGTGCTTCAAGTATCGCCCCCTCAGGTGAGGGGCATAGATCCTGCACCACCATGATGACTACGTGCTTCATCCATTAATGACCCATGGTTTTATCCAGCTCATGGCAGATAGAGGGGATGGAGTCTGCAGTCTTTAGTCTGCATACACAGGCATCCTTTCAGGGCATGGAAAAACAATTACTGACGTCCACCAACATTAGGGCCTGCCTACTAGAGTCCATTAAAAAAAGAAGACTTGGGGATTATGGGTGTCACAATATGAATGGGGTGAAGTAGATGTTACCACAGTTCTTATAAGTGTTCGCCTGCAAAAGGAAATCACCCCTAATTGTCTGTCCCCGGAGATTTATCGATTGATTGATTGATTGATTTGCTAAAACAATAGACTTTTTCAATTTAGAGCAGAGAACACAAGGACTGAGATCAAATCACAATGCAGTTATTCTAAATTAATACCAGGCAAACTAGTTCAGGGATTACTAGAACCACACACATGTTAGTAGTGTTGAGGCATCAATAAGCCACTCTTCAAGGTAAGGATGGAGTAGAACCCTTACCCCATGAATCATTCCCATCAGAGGATCCAATATCTTTGAAAAAACGTGTGATGTTAACTTCAGACCAGGGGACTCAAAACAGATATTGTTCATCACTTATGGTGAACTTTCCGGATAGGGATGTGCTGGTATGCCTACTCCAAATCTATGGAACACGTGTAGTCTCCTCATAATATCTTTGGTGTTGGAGGGTTTCCATTTTGAAGGTGATTTCCCTGATATGTTTGGATCTCCAATGAGGTCCCCTGGGAGGAATTGGAATAATGACAGCTTTCATCTGAAAAGCATCATGATTCAAGTTTCCAGGGCTATTATCTTGACCTAATCCCCCTGGATTAGGTTTACTCGGATTCCAGAGTCAGGAAGATTTGACATGAATTTTATTAAATGCACCTCTTGCACCACAGTCTGTACCAAGATGTCTGAAACCCAATCTCCTGCTAGATGGTTGAAGCACTGTAAATGTTCCTGCCACTGGCATCTCTGTTTCGATGGAAAGTACTAACTGCATGTGCCTGTTATGCAGATTGGTGACTAGTAGTTTACTAGTCAACAATCCTCACAACAGGCACATAGGAGGGGGCCCAAGGAGGGGGCCCAAGACAGAGATGTGTGAAACAACAGATGAGGAGGGGGCCCAAGACAGAGATGTGTGAAACAACAGATGAGTGAGATGAGAGGTGTTGTTGTCCCAGGAGACAGATAATTGGCAAGATGCACCCCTTTTTTTCGTCCCAAAGAAGGAAGGGCACTTGCAAACTTGCATCAACTACAGAGCCCTGAACCAAATCACAATCAATAACAGGCACCCACTGCCTTTGATTCCAGTGCTCCTGGAGCAAGTACGGCATGCAAAGATCTATACCAAACTGAACCACTGGGCGGCCTACCACCTGGTGCGAGTCAAAAGTAGGGATGAGTGAAAAACAGCTTTCTGCACAAAATTTGGACTATATGTGTATGAATTGATGCCATATGTTTTATGCAATTCACCATCAGCATTCCAGTTATTTTATGAATGATGTCCTACGTGAACTCCTCAAAGTCTGTGCTATTGTTTATATTGACAATATCCTGATCTATTCTACCACGCCTACTGAGCATGTCAACCATGTACAGGCAGTGCTACAAAAGCTCAGCCAAAACCATCTGTATGCAAAATTGGAGAAATTTGCCTTTTACGTTACGGAGGGAGAATTCTAAGCATTTTGCCTGATACCCCGGGGGTTCGCCTGGATAACCACAAGGTTGAGGCAATTCCCCAGTGGGCTCCCCCCACATCTGTTAAGACTGTGCAGAGTTTCCTAGGCTTCACCAATTTCTATTGGCGGTTTATAATGGACTTCTTCCAAGTGATGCACCTCTTTATGTCGCTGCTCCACTAGAACATGAAATTCTCATGGACTCCAGAAGCAGAACTAGCATTCCTCGCTTTAAAGCAATGTTTCAAAACAGTGCCCATCCTACAACATCCAAATCCAGACCTTCCTTACATAGTGGAGATGGACACCTCGAATGTGTCAATGGGTGCGGTGCTGTCTCAACGTAACCGTGGTACGGAACAACTAAAGCCGGTGGCCTTTTGGTCACAAAGGTTTACCCCTACAGAACACAATTATGCAATCACAGACAAGGAACTATTGGCGATAAAAGCTGCTTTCAAGGAGTGGCAGAACCATCTCTTGGGAGACAAGCATCCCATCACAGTCATTACGGACCACTGAAAACCTGCAGTACCTTCAAACAGCGAAAGCCCAATCATCAAGACAACTCTGGTGGCCCTTGTTCTTTGCCGAATACAACTTTGTTATCATGTTTAGACCCAGAGTGTGGAACGGAAAGACGGATGCATTATCCAGGATAGGGTGCAGTGAAGACAGAGATGGTGCATATGCTCCACCTGAGCCTGTAACAATCATTCCCGAGGACAAAATACTGAGTGTCTTAAACAACACTACCTCAACTTTGGAACAGTCGCAAGAAGTGGTCAGACAAACATTTACATTGGAAGAATTGGGAGCATGGATTGACCTGGACCTGCAGTGTAAAGAACACAATGGGCCCCCTTACCACCAGGATGGTCAGTACCTGCCTAATGAGACACAACATATGTTAGTCTTAGACATTTACCATAATACTCTGATGGAAGGCCACCCAGGCATCACTAAGACGCTAGCAAAGGTGCAACAACACTACTTGGAGCCCACGTGGTACAAAGACAGTATTCGCTACGTCCAAACTTGTGACGTGTGTGGTTAACACAAGACTCAAGGGACTGCCCTCGCATCTTGCAAGCAAAACATTTTTCCAGTTTGCGTTGGAACCCATAGAAGTTACATAGGATAGTATGATCCCAATTCACCAACAAAATCCACCAGTCAGCTGCGTGGCCCCCTAGATACTACAGAACAAATGCCACCTTGGTTTGATAATCCAGAAAGGCTCCTGATTTGCAGATGAAATGGAACCTACACTGATTCATAAAGGCTGCAACCTTCAGTGGTTCCCCTAAGAAAAATTCTGGCGGAGCCAAATGAACCATATCTGGGGCGTACACTTGGACTGGGACAGGTGGGGCTGTTCTGGTACTGGCCCTGGTGGTAACGGGACCTGCCCTGCATGCGCCATAGAGGAGTTGCCTATTCAACTCATATGTATGGTCCCTATTGACCACCAGCTCACATCTCCGAGCATTTGTTTCTGAACGGGCCACCTCTACTTCGGCCCTGAGGTCTCCCAATATGTGGGCTAACTTATCCACCTTGGAGGTCTCCATGACGCTCGGGCAGTGATTGAAAATGTGGGCTTCACATTCTGTAACGCTTACCTGGACTCTGCTGGAGTGCCTGGACCCTCCCATGAAAAGCCCACACCACTTGTCACCCCAAACTCATGTGAAAAGGATTATAGCACCTTAGCGAGCTTAGGGAGGAAGAGATGTGGTTGATGGTACCCTCGGGTTGAGTGTGTGGTGCTCATTGATATGGCGCACGCAGTAGTGGAGACTTCACCTACAAAAGATACCAAATGTTAGGGGGTCTTCTAACTTCCATGTTCCTCCTGGATCCCTGCTTCTCCCGAACCCGGGAAGGCTCAAATGACCTGAGGGTGTAGAAGGTGAGGAGCAAAAGTGTAGTGATGGAAGCCGGTTGGAGCAGTAGCCAGTTTCTTCACTGGTGTTTGCGAGTTCAGGCCTGCTGTGACTGTCAGATGCGGTTCGTGTGCTTTCGGTGCTGTGTGGCTCCTGTGGTTCCTTTGATTCTTGCTAGCAGTCTTGCTCACTCTGTGACTGCTTTCTGTCCTACTTCATCAGAGGTTGCAAAGTGGATACGTTAAGGGAGTAAATCTTGACATGGAGCGTTATATTTTGTTTCTGCTCTCATCAACAAACAAACTTGACTACGAGGGACAATCAAGATAATACTAAATTGAAGAAGTAGAGACAATCAGACCACACAGCCCACAAAACAGTAGCAGTTTCACTTGAAGAAGGGGCCTTCAGCCCCGGAACACATAGTGTGGTGTTGAATGTGGCCACAACCCTTGAATAAGCCTTTGTTTTACTGGTGTTGTGTAAACAGCACGTCGACACAAAACTGTGACTGTATTATGCATAATGTACCAAATATAAATTTGTGAAAAGTGTATAAATGTAATTATGAACTTAACTCTTCTGTGAAGTACAACAAAGGAGAGTATTAAGAACCCTGTTTTTCTTGGGTCATGGTAATAAACGTATATAGTATTTTTTTGATTGAAAAAGTTGTCTTTTAATTTTGAAAATACAAGAGTACAAGCATTTTGTTTTGATTTAAATAATTGTGAGTAATGAGGAAACACAATATATATATTTTCTCAACATTAAATGAAGAGGTCATTGAAATACCTCGAGAGGAGCGACTGGTTATGATCATCAGTGGCTCTGATGGATCAATTAGATGCTGCTGTCTGCCTCCACCAGCTTTGAGCTGCTTTCTTTCTGTCCTCCAGCAGCTGTGGCTGCTTTTTGTCCTTTCCTTGCTTGCTCTGCTTTTCTGTCCTTTACAACTCTGAGCTTTCTTTGCTGTCCTTTAGCTCTATCTGCATGCAGCTGCAGCCTACTCTTCTGTTCTTTCCTTTTCTCCTTGTGCGCTGCTGTAACTTGCCTCATAGTTACTGGCATCCTGATATCAGGGTGAGCTGCTTTGCCTTTGTGGGTCCTTAATTCAGTTTTCTGCTTGCATTTACAGGAATGCACTTGTCCGTGCGAAAATGCAAAGAAGTGGAAGCTGGAGTGGTCCTGATGCAGGTAAGGTACGTTTTCCTTCTGCTTATGCTGGGTGTAGGCTATGGGGCATCAGGTCAGGGAAAGGAGCTTGCGGTAAGCGTTCTACTGCATTTAACAGTCAAAATGCGAGGGAAAGCTCTGGGGCGTGGCTTAGGTAGGCTAGTCTTTCAGAAGACTAGCACAGAATGCTTGTTTAAGGGCCATGGAACCTTCTGTGGCCATTTTAGGGAAAGAGGTGGTTGGGAAAAGGGTGGCCATTTTGGAAAGGCATGCTAATGTGTAAAGCATGCCTGAAGTTCCTAGGTGAATGTTGGGTGAGCGCGCCAACAGCGCATCAGTGCAGTCCAGCCTTCCCTTCCCTGCAGGGGTTGTACCGGGAATGAGGTCATGGTCCCAGCATGGCTTGTAGCATGGCCTGTGATCATGACAGCCAGGTAGGATTCAATCTGGACAAGGGCTCAATAGTGAATACCAAGAAGAGAGAGAGTATTTAGGAGATCAGAGTGATCCTCAGTGTGAAAGACAGCAAACAGGTTGAGGAGAATTAGTATAGAAGATAGGTTGGAGTGCTTAGCAGAGGTGATGAAGTTGGAGACATCCATGAGGGCAGTTTCTGTGGAGTGAACGGAGTGGAAACCTTCTTGTGGGGGTTTCAAAGGTATGTGTTGTCCAAGAAATTGGTAAGATTTATTGAACCTGAAAAATCTAAATTTGAAAAAAAACAAGAAGAAAAAGAAAAAACGCGTAATACCTGGAGCTGCCTTGCTATTTTGAAAGCACAATTTTTTCCCCACTTTTGCCTGCTTATTTGACTGTTTTTTGGCCCTTCCAAGACGGCCCCATGGTTTTCTTTGTTGTGTAGGCAGGCTGTGTTGAACCACCTCTCCCTGTGCTGCACTCCCATTGGTTGCTGAGTGTTTTCTTCCATCAAATCAGGGACCGGCAGGCTTCAGCCAGCCCTCTCAGCAAGGCCTACTGGCTGGAACTGGTTTCTTTCATCTACTTCTCACTGAGAGTGAGGTCATTATTCCACCCTCCTGGCCATCTGTTGTTCTCCTGCACATGTGGAGTTTGGACCTGGCTGCTGACCATTCCATTAGGTAGGTGCACTTTCTGTGCATTTCTGCACCTCCAGGGGAATTATTGAACCTGAAAAATAGAAATTGGAAAAAAAGAGAAGAAAAAGAAAAAAACAAAATTTGCATATAATTGTTGGAAAGGACTGTTTTATTTGGCATTTTCATCATGCTGCCATTTGTTGAGCTTTTTAATACCTGGAGCTGCCTTGCTATTTTGAAAGCACAAGTTTTCTCCCACTATTGCCTGCTTATTTGACTGGTTTTTGGCCATTCCAAGATGGCTGCCAGGGTTTTATTTGTTGTGTAGGCAGGCTGTGCTGAACCACTTCTCCCTATGCTGCACTCCCATTGGTTGCTGAGTGTTTTCTTCCATCCAATCAGGGACCGGCAGGCTTCAGCCGGCCCTCTCAGCAAAGGCCCACTTCTAAGGTCCCTGTCTGCTCCCTGTCCACTTCCGGAACACTAATTGGGGTCTTCCCTGCACCTTAACCACAATGATGCTGCTACCTCACTCCTCTAAGAAATCAGACTGCCTTGACTTTGCCGCATCCAGAACTATGGGTTAGTTCCCTGTTTATGGACTCACTCCTACCGCCTTTGACTATCACTGTTCTTTCTGCTTCTTACTCCCATGTTGTCAACCTGATGTGCAGTGCTTGCTAAAAACCTTTGCTAACATCTGATTCCAAGATTGAAAAGTCAAATCTTGCTGTTTTTGCTTTGTGCTAAAAAGTCAAATCTTGCTGTTTTTGCTTTGTTCTAAAAAGTCAAATCTTGCTGTTTTTGCTTTGTTCTAAAAAGTCAAATCTTGCTGCCCATTGTGAAATTCGCTGTAACGCTCACCTGGCTCCCACAGAGGCGCTGGTCTGGTCTGGGTTGCTGTGGCCTCTTCAAGCCTGATGCGCAGAATTCGGACCACCGATTGAACAGGACCCCCAAATCTTGCTTGTCTGGCCCATAGGAATATCCTTCTGCAGATGAGAAAGGGGATTAACTGTCTGCTGAATAATGTGCTTGCTCCCCCCTTTCCCCCTTCGTTCTCCTCTGACTTCCTCCAAAACCCCCGGTTTAAGCTCACCTTATGGTTTGGAAGGATGAACTCTCCATCCTGCTTCTGGTGCAGGGGTGCGCGTTCGTCCAGGTACTTCACTGGTTTTCAGAATGGCGCTGGCAAATCCACTTGACTTTACTGAGCGATACGCCGTAAGTATGAAGATGCAAAAGTTCAAGTGTGAGCCTCCTTTTAAGTTGTCTTTTTCTGTCCTTTATTTCAGGTGCAGAACAAAGGCGATGCGTTGAGGGGTTAAATTGCCGGGGTAAAATCAGGTGAGTTAGTGATGAGGGCGACCCCTCTAAATGTCTTTATAATTCCCCAGTAATGTCTTTTGTCCTTTCCCCATAGGGGCCGGGGTGCGGTACCTGCCAGAGATGTGGCGCCGACCCGAGATGTGGAATGGCTCACCAAGAATAGCTGGTAAGTAATATGGCTGAAAATACGGCTTTCCTCTTGTGTTCCCTTGCTCACCTTTTGTCTCTTCTTCTCTCCCTTAGGTGCGGTGCAGAGATGTGGCGACCGGCACTGAGAGTCGCAATGGAGCCGGGCGGCGTCTCGGGAACAGGTGAGAGAAGCGTGGCGCTGCAGCGAGCAACGCGGTGCTTTTAAATGGAAGTCTTCCTTCAGGAATGCTGGCGTGAAGATTCCGGATGCAGGTAAGAAGGTTGAAATAGTTCTTGGATTTCACCTTTCTCTTCTCTTATTCCCTTACAGGTGTTCCAGGTTCGAGGCGGGCGTGGCTGGAGTCCAGGTGCAGGAGCAGACACGGTGAGCTTTCAGCTGCTGGGATGCAGAACAACACGAAGCACGTGTGGCTGTCCGGGTGTGGCTTAAATAGCCTTGGAAGAAGTTCCAGGTGAGTATTCTTCCATAGCCCCACCCAAGTAACAAAATAGTTCCTTCAGAAAAATAGTCCCTCCTAAGCCTCATTTGGCTTGGTTCTTCATGCAGCATGGTCTGCATTAGGTGATTGTGCAGCATGGTCTACTTCAGGTAAGTGCACCAAACACTTCCCCTTATGAGCCTGCGCCTATGGCGCCAGGACTGATGTCCAACATGAGCCTGGCGCCAACGGCGCCAGGTCAAAGTCCAAAGAGCCCCTATAAAGGGCCGCTGGGCTTTTACCCGGGGCCGTGATGCCTGCTCCCGGGGGTGCTGGGCCTGGCCTGGTGCTCCGGGGGTAGGCATCATGACATTTGCTGTATTTTGCTTTTATACTGTTTCTTCTCTGTAACTTGCCAGCCCAGTGACCTCATCACTCTCTTTTGTCCCACACCTACCTGCCTTAGCCCCCCAGTATCTCCACCCTTTCCTCGCTTCCACCCTAATGGCACTTTCTGATTCTCCTATCTTTTCCAACTGCTTCTCCATTTACTATCCTTCCCTTCTCACTAAGTCTGGTAGGAAGAAGTTTTCAAAAAGGATATCTTGGCCTCTAACCCTGGTCTTCCTATCGCCAACAACTATTCCAATGCTTCCGACAGACAGACCCTCACCGACATCCTCTTTGTCGTTCCTTCATCAGATCTATGGACTCCTCATATGGTCTCTGCCCTATCTCCTCCTCTCGCATTAATGGTGGCACTCACTGGGAAGTTCTCATGGCTTCCTTCAACTCCTCTAAAGTCATCATTAATGTCTACCTAAATGGCACTGTCATGGTCGAAGGTCCTCAGGCAAATCTCCTCCTCTTTGATAGGCGCTTCCCTCGCCTCATCAATCTCCATTCATCTCCCGCTGTCCCCTCCTCTCCCCCCTTGGCTACCTTGCCCTCTATCTCCTCCTCCTCCTCTGCCCCTCCTAAGGCTCTTACTCTTCCACAGGCCGTAACTCTGATCTGTACCCATCCCTGGAAGGTCTTTAAGGCTGGCAACCTTCTTCATATTGCCATTGTCAACTTTTGCTCTGCTGTCAAACACTCCTCTGACATCTGCCACCTCCTTGAAGTATTAGACCTTGATTTCCTTGGTCTTGTTGAGACATGGTTTACAGCCAGCTCTGGTACGAGCTTTGACACTCTCCTCCTTGATGGCTACAAGATCCTCTCAGCACCCAGATCCTCCCGGTCATGTGGAGGGGTAGCCCTGATCTTTCCTGAGTGGATTCCTGCCTCTATCATTCCCACTCAGACCTACTCCTCTTTTGAATGCCTTGTCTGTAGGCTTTCTCTCTTGACTACCCATTCTCTTACTGTGATTACCATCTACCGGCCTCCTGGTCGAATCACCTAATTTCTCTCTGAGTGGGCAGACCTCTCCTCCTCCCTCCTCCCTCCAGGCCTCTACCACTCAACTCCTCCTCCTCAGTGACCTCAATATACATTTAGACTCTCCTTGCTCCTCCTCTGTACTCTTCCGTGACCTCTGCGACTCCCTCTCCGTTTCCATCCTCGCCTCTGGCACGACTCACTCTGCAGGGCACACACTCGATGTCTTGATCTCCTCTGACCTCCCCCTCTCCATCCCTCTGACCACTCCTCTCTCCTGGAGCGATCACTCCCTCCTCTCTTCCCCCCAAACTAAGCCTTCCCCAACACTGCCACCTACCTTCTGGGACATCCGGCCCATAAAGCGTGTGTCAATGGAGGCTTTTGCTGCCACTTTCTCTCGACCCCCTCCACCTTTTGCTGTCTCTGCTCTACTCTTCAATTTCTGATACGCTTGATGTTCTTGCCCCTGTCACGAGGATCCGTTTGAAGACCAAAGCCAAGTGCAATTCCTGGTATGACTCTGACCTAGCTACACTTAAACGTAAGTGTAGGGCGGCTGAGAGGAAATGGAGGACTTCCTGTTCATCCTCTGACAAACTGGCCTGTCACCTGCTACAAAGGCAATACCGACTCTGTGTCCTCACCAAGAAGAGAGTCCACATTCAAGTTTGTGTCTCTGCAGCATCCAACAACTCGGCCGAACTCTTTAAAATATGCAAGGAGCTGGCCAACCCTGCTGCAGTCTCTACCCCTCCTGTTGCCTCCCAGGCTCTTTGCAATGCCATTGCCTCTCACTTCATTTAAAAAAACCAGCCAGGACATACTGTCCACCCTCTCCAACCACACCCCTTCTCTCCCCTCTCCATCTGTGCTTGCTGACCCTCCTTTAGCCACACCCCCACCATCCTTCTTGTCCTTTCCTCTTTTCTCCCCTGACGAGGTCGCTAGACAAGTCCGATCTATGAAAGCTTCGTCAAAACATGTTCATCCCTGTTCCTCTAAAACCATCAAGGACCACATTTACACCCTTGCTCCGGCCATTGCTGATTTTTGCAACCACTCCTTTGCCTTGGGATCCTTCCCCTTCACTCTGAAGCACTCCTTTGTGCATCCTCTTCTCAAGAAGCCCACAGCTGATCCTTCTTGTCCAGCTAACTATCGCCCAAATTCCATTACTCCCTTTCTGGGCAAACTCCTGCAAAAGTTGGCCATCTCTCAGCTTAACCTTCATTCCAATTCTGTTGGCTGTCTCCATGACCACCAGTCTGGCTTCAGAGCTGCCAGAAGCACGGAAACTGCTCTCATGAACATCTGTGAAGATCTGCTCTCCAACCTTGACTCTAACATTCCCTCTGTCCTCATCCTCCTAGCTCACTCTTCTGCCTTCGACACGGTCAACCATAACATCCTGCTCAACCGTCTTTGTGAAAACCTGGGTATCACTGATCAGGATCTGGCTTGGCTGACTTCTTTCCTCTCAGATCGACCCTCCCAGGTCCAACTTGGGTCCTTCCTTTCATCTATCTTCCTTTCTACCTCTGGTGTTCCCCAAGGGTCCAACTTCTCGCCCTGGCTTTTCAACCAATACCTGGCAACTCTCGCCTACTGCATTGCCACTTTCTGCTAAAATTTCCAGTGCTATGCTGACGACACTCAACTCATTTTCAGGCTTCCCTCTGCCACCTCCTCTCCCTCTCTCATCTCTGATTGCCTAACTGCCATTCAAGATTGATGTGCCGCCAATGATCTTTGTCTGAATGCCAGCAAGATGGAGATCCTTCTCATCGGCACACCTTCACCATCCTTTCCCCTCACTCTCTGGCCAGCCTCCCTTGACCCTCCTCCTATCCCCACCTGCAAGGCTAAGAACCTCGGGGTCATCTTTGACTCCACACTTTCCTTCTCCGTCCATATCTCTGAGGTCTCTAAAAAGTCACATTTCCTACTGCACCTCCTCAGAGGTGCTCTGCCTTTCCTCTCCTTCCCCCAGAAGCTCATGGTATCCCAAGCTCTGGTTCTCTCTAGCTTGGACTATTGTAACAGCCTCTTTCTAAATCTACCTGCCGATACTCTCCGCCCTCTGCAACTAATCCAGGACAGAACTGCAAGACTTGTCCTTGGCCTCAAGCCCTGGGATCGTATCTCTACAGCTCTGAAATCTCTCCATTGGCTCCCAGTGGATGCAAGGATGAAATTCAAAACCCTCTGCATTGTCCACAAGGCTTTCTGGGGCCTGGGTCCAAAATACCTTCAGCTATCCCTCTGCAAATATCTCCCCTCTCGAGCTCTTCACTCCTCTACCTCCAACTCCCTCAGGGTCAGTCGTCTTTCAAAGAAACACGCTGGGGGTAGATCTCTGTCTTTGGCTGGTGCCTCCCTCTGGAATAGCTTCTGTGCCACTCTAAAACTTGAGGAGAACCATCTCCGGTTCCGGAAGCACCTCAAGACCTTCCTCTTTTCATCTGCCTTCGCTCCCCATGCCCCTGCTGATCTGTTCTCTTTTGGCACCATGCACCTGGTCACCCTCTGTCCTCGGGGCCCAGGTACCTGCTCACCCTGCCACCCTCCCGCACTACCTCTGGGCCACCCCTTGCACTGGGGTCTGTATATGTACCCATACAGCCCCACCTTTTTCTTCCTGCACTTATCAGACCTACCCTGTGAAGTGGGAGAATGGAAGAACAGGCTCCCGCCCTTTCCCTCTCGCGCTTGGCCTAGAGGATCACGGCCTAGACACCCGCCACGAGAGGAGTTTGCCTTTCTACCAGATGACCAAATACCCTGGTACAGGAACATACGGATGTGCCCATCTACCTGCCCAGCAGCCCGCCCTGTCCATGCCGACACCTGCGGCACGGATCAACTCGACTAAACCTACACGTCGTTAGAGATGCATTGACGACCTAGCCAACGGTCAGCACACCTGTGCAAACATGCACACCGGACACTCCCACACCAATCCACACGAAGAATATACTCAGTGCTATGACGTAGGCGGCAGACATACTCACGGACGTGCATCTTTATTATTTTCCACATAGGCTCTCAAAATGCAGAAACGCAAGACGCATCATGAACTTATCTAAAAAAGCTTGCTCACGCTTCTTCTAAGAACCATGTACCATAATGAAGAATATAACGGAGACACGATACTGAGGATAGAGCAATATGATACCGTAACCTAAAGCGCTCTGCATCAAACGATTCCACCTATGCACCAGGCCCAAGTAGGCCGCAAGCAAAAGCTCCCATGAACATTGAATGAGCAAGAACTGGGTTGCTGACCCTGCAGAATGAGCCCGGCGAAAGCACACCGCCAAGGGCACGATGTTGCAATCTCGCACGCTGCAAGCCAACGCCAAGGTCGCACCTGCAAGATAAACCAGGCACACAGTAGGAAAAACAATATTAATTGTGTTGAATTTTGCCTCAAACACGGTCCCACCTCACGTGACAAAGCCAAACCTGACAAGATGCCAAGCCCAGGAGGAAGGAGACGCCTGAATCCCACGTTTCAAGACACAGGCAGATACAATTAAAAGACTCATTGGACATCTGCAGCAGTGGGAGTAGTCGACCTCCCAACATATGAATAAATCCTCACATTGTTTACACCTACCCATATTAAAACATTGTTGCAAATTACAGGTGCACCGCGAGCTGGGAACAGCGATAGTCCCAGACTGGGAGGCTCGCGAGCGGACCAATCAGAACATGGGGCTCCTATCACTGACACCATTAACATTGACCAATCCTCAGAGGTCTTCATGTAACAATTTTCATGTATCAAATTGAAGGGACAGCCCAGGTATACCACCTGACTAACCCTCAACCACTAATACCGTTCTCTATATGTATGCTATACTAACCCTACCACTCGAGTAACCAATCCAGCGTGGAGATAGGTTTTTTGCTAAACTTTCCAAGTGACGCAAGTAGCGCGTCATACTAAGGTAAAAAGGGCCTGCGAGCCCCACGATTGTGTGTGTGTCAGGACGGACGCGTACGCTCCTTGACCCATCCCTGCCGTTTTGTCTAATAAACAGCAGAGTCACCTTGCTTCTTGCGTGTGTCTCATACTCTATCTCTTTTGGGATATACGGGAGGAGTTGGGGCCTCCCTGCCCGGAGGTCTGCGGACGGCCCGGCCGACCCCGGCAGAATTTCCCCCCGACAAGTTGGAGGCACTGCTGAGATCTGTTTAAGATCTGCTTTTTTATTTTTACTTTTTCCAGGTAATCCCGTTGCGAGGAGGCCCGGCGGCGCGGCCCCCTCTGCCGTTGCCCCCTTCTGAGGACTACAGGACCATCGCGGAACTGCGAGAAGACCGGACAGCGCAATCCGGATATTGGCCTTCGGGAGCCGGTTGAGAAGTATCCCGCCCGCGGTTGGCGAGTGTCCAGACGTGGTCCAGACGAGGGGAGGTGGCGAGCCGCTTGGAGGGGTGCACGCAGTCGAGCGGCCCCGCATCAAGAGAACTTGGTGAGCATGCCACGCACAACAAGCAATGTGAAATTGTGAGGGAGGGGGGAGGAATTAAATACAGGAGGTGGGAGGTGTTGCACAGGTGCGCGGCGAAGGTTTGACAATTTAGTGTTGGCAATGAAATGAATGGTAGCCGAACGAGTGCGAGAGCAGTCGGCTACGTTGCGCGAGAGAGGGGGGTGGAGCACGAAAACATCACGTGCGGCCGCTCGTAGACACTGATTGGCCTAGGTCGCGACTACGTGTGAGGGTGTGTGTGTGTGGTTTCCTACGATTTGGCATTTATTGATCAATGGGTAGATGAGGATCCCTATTGTTCGAGCAAGAAACTCGATAGGTAGATGACATTTTCCTGTAGGCGGTAGCTAGTTAGTTGCCCAATACGGAAGATAATTGGCTGGTTAAGCCCTCCTGTCGAGGGGCGTATCACACGCGAGGCGACGCAGCGTGCGCAGTCCGATTATATTATTGATTACCTTGTTCCAGGAGTGACAGGAAGACAGCTGTGAGGTTAACGGGGGAAGATTGCAAGTGTATTTTGAACTTAAAGAATATATGAAGAACTTACCAGTAGCTCGAAGAGATCGGTGACGTCACCAGTAGGGCTTTCATAGGATATCCCAAGCACAAGGCATCTTTCTTTCTGAGAGTGGTGGGGAAGAGAACTGTGGTAAGGGAGAGGAAACGGAGATAAACGGTAATGAGTTGATCGGGGAAAGGCGAAACGGGGGACGTGGCTGCGCACGGAGAACGCCGGCCACGGCAAGTGTAGAAGAAGGAGGAGGAGCAAGTGAAAATAGGACGACTGTATAAGAACGTCACAAGGGGGACGCAGCCTCAGGGGGCTACGTGCGCCTCGGCCGCAGGGGGCCGTAAGGTGTCGTGTAAAGGAAGAAAGACAGAAGAAAATATACAAATGTAAATACTATATTTTTATAATTTTCCTTAGCGGACTATCGCAAGTCCCCAAACTTACGGGGCCAGGTAACGATATAAGGCTGTATATTGTAAACTGCTAGTGAGATAACAGCTACCAAATAGGGGAAGGATAACAAGTGGAGCGCTACTATGTCACACGGGACAGGATCGGGAGGGTGGGGGAACACCCTCACTACCCCACTACAACACATATGTACCACACTGTCACCCCATAGGGAGAAACTGATCAAGTATAGCATAGAATGGACACAGGGGACAGACAACAAAATGATAACACCATGGCCGCCTAATGGTAGCTTCGATCCATATACCCAACATTCACTATTAAACCATTTGCCTAATACATACAAAGGGAAGAAGTTGACAAACCACGTGGAGGTATTTAACTTATGGAGGATGTTCCAGGGGTCCCGACCAGGACCAAATGGAATGTTCACTGTGGGGGAAATACCGGAAGAAAAAGAGATTAAGGAGGAAGGAGAGGATGGAAAAAAGGGGAGTGAAGACCCAAAGAACACGGGGAACGGACAAGAGGGAGGAGAAAAGAATAATAAATCAAATGAAATAAAAAAGGAACCGAGCAACGATATACCCCTCGTGAAGGTAGTGAAAACAGAGGGAGAGGGGTTGTACCCTTTAAAAGAATTAGGAGAAATAGGAAGAGGACAGTTAAGGGCGGCTGAGGGGTACTCGAACCCGGCATACAGCCCTACACCATATGTGGCTCATAGGAAGATGCCAGCAGGGGAGGGGAGGACTGTAGAATAACAAACTGTGGAAATAGGACATGATGAGTGGGTAGCTGCACAGATACTATTAAAATTACGAGGTTCATTAACAGGAGAAGAGAAGGAGGTAGTAAGGAAAACAGACGAGGATAATACCAGGGAGAGTGGAATGAGAGGGGAAGAGCTGTTACGACAAAAGGAAGAGATTTTGGAGGAACGACTAGCAGAGTTAAGGGATGAGCAGAATGAACTGATCAAACAGCTCGAGAGGGAGGAAAGAGGGAGAGCGAGGGAAAGGAAAGAAGGTAAGAACGAATTGGAAAAAATAAGGGAACGAACTGAGGAGCAAAGGAGAGAAGCTGAAAGGGTAAAAGCAGCAGCAGAAAGGGTATCAAGAGCAGTGCTGCGAGAGGAAAAGGGAAGAAGAAGAGAAAGAAAGAGAAATGGCAATGTGGAAGAAGAGATTACTATCAGAAACGACTAAGAAATACGAAGAAGGGAGGGTGATAGAGAGTATATTAGAAAGGGAGAGGGTGAGATGGGAAAGGAAGAAAGAGGATGAAAGGATATTGGAAAAGGTGAGTAGTGAAGTAATGGAGGAATTAAAAAGGAAAAGGGAGGAACATGGTAGGGAGATGGAGGAGAGAAATGAAGGAGAAAGAGAAGATAGGAGAAGGGAGAGTGAAGTAAGGGGGGATGTATATAGAGACACAGAAGTAGCAACAACATCAGCGCAAAGGGGAGCGTTGGTAAAGGAGAAAAGGGAGAACCGGACCTGATAGACTTAAAAACAGTAACAATCAAGGGAAAAAAGACAGAGTGGGGGCTGCCGTTTATGATTGACTTTTGTAGTGAGGAAGAAGAAGGAGTGGAGAAGGAAGGAAGAAACAGTGAAAGGGAAAGCCTAGATAAACTATACATCACCCGGACCAACACAGACTCACCATGGATCCGTAGGAGAAAGGATGAACTGGAGAGAAGTGAGGAGGAAGAGCAAGGAATAGCGGAAAGAGAGACACATGAGGCCTCACCGTCCACATCACACCCTCTCCCACCCCACCCTACATGCTCAACCACCTCATGCTCATTACGTACAATAAAACTTGTGCCCTTCACAGACGAACTGACACCCTATGCATATCGGCTTAGAGACCTCCCTAGACACAGGCAGGAAGGACGAATACACACGCCCACATTAAATACAGGAAATGATGGAAGAAGGGGACAGGATGGAGAAGAAAGAGTTACGAGCAGGGGAAATACGGACGAAATTGACGATGTAGAAGAGAGGGAAGGAGAGGAAGGGTGTGAGGACTTGATTTTATGGAACACAAAGGGTAAAACGAGGCATAACTTAATGCCACTTCTGGAGAGGGGAGGGGTTAGACCACAGTATGTCCCTTGGAAGCATACAGACAAAGAAAATATAAAGTATAGGCTCCCATCATTAAGTGGAGGTGCGGGTAAATGGATATATGAAATGGAAAAACACACCGCAGGACAGAAACTGGCAGTGGGAGATGTAAAGGGCCTTCTAATATCAATATTAGGGGATGCAGCGGATGACATTTGGAAGAGAGCGGGATTCCCTGGGGTAACAATAACAAACACATCGCATGATGGGGCACCATTCGCAAACTGCAGACATGCACTATGGCAGGCATTGAGGGTACAGTACCCAGACACATCAGACATAGGAGCAATTACCTCACGCAAGATGCGTGAGAACGAAGATCCTGTTGATTATATCCAGGAAATCCAAGAGAAGTGGCGCATGGAAACTAGAGAACATTGGGACAAAACACCAGCAATATTTTATCATATACTAGTACAAGGGCTCCCACAAGGAGTTCAGAAACAACTGAAGAAAGTAGTGGGAATGGAAGCAAAAGCATGGCCAGAAATACAACTGACAATAGTGCACCATTGCAGGACATGGCAAGGAAAAATGAAACAAAAGGAAGAGGACAGGAAAACGGAAAAGGCTAAACTAGTACAGAAAAAACGTACTAAATACACAATGGAAGGGGCACTAATAACTACGCCTGCAACAATGACCCAAAGCCCCACACAAGTAGTGGCCGCACAAGATCCCTCCCAAATACAACCCTCACAGACTATAACACAACAGGTGCCGCCACTCCAACCATACACGACCAACATGGGAGGAGGATACTCAATGACAGGAGCTGGGTATTATAATTACAAAAGGGGAAGAGGAGGAATTATGAGAGGGAGAGGATACGGATATACAACACAACAGCAGGTGGGAGGACTTAGAAATTCCTACCCCACAGGGCAACCAATATACCACGACAACACAGGAAGCTTTCCATGGCAGAGTAGGGAACCACCGGTGTGTTGGAGTTGTGGATTATTAGGGCACATGTCACGCACGTGTAGAGTAAGACCAGGAACACCATCATGGAGTGAACAGGGACAACCAAGGCCCACACAGGAACAGCAGGGCATACAGCAACAGCAGACTTTGCAACAGGGAAATGAACAGCAACAAATAATAACACAACAACAGCCACAGACATATTCACTGCCACAACAACAGGTAGCGATAACACAACAACCCCAAGCACAACAAACACAACTGGGTAGGGTGACAGTCCTGGGACACAACCCTTACACAGGAAATGGTCAATCGTTGTACCCTCAATAGGACAGCCCACAGACGGCCTTGGTGTGTCCCATCCTGTCAGTAACACCTAATAGTGCGGAGGAACCACGCATAGAGGTAACGATAGGTGACAAAAAATTATCATTCCTTGTTGACACCGGGGCGACCCGGTCTTGCATAAGGGAAGGTAAATTTAAAATGTCAGGCGAAGCCATGAACACCCAAGGATTCTCTGGGGCTAGAGGGTTGGTTCCTTTTACTGGTAACATCCCCTTATCTATAGGAGATTATGACATGTCAGTTCCACTTTTATATTATAGTGCCTCACCAGTAAATATACTGGGGAGAGACATAATGAACAGGTTGAATATGACGATCTCCTTTACTGAGGACGGCATAATTTGCTCTACTCCAGGGATTAACATGCTCACAGCACGACAGATTATGCAAGCATACTGCGGACAGACAGCGATTAGGGCGGAGCCAGTAGATGGCGAACTCTTCCAGTACGGAACAGACATGGCATTTGCATGGATGCCAGGGATAGAGGGAAAGATCTGGAGGAGGCCAGCAGCCTATTTGTTCAGAGCAGAAACACCAGTCAATGAACCAGAAGGAAAGGTGGTTCCAGTGGACATTGAGAGCATTATAGCAACAGCTGATTACATTGCTGTACATGCCCAAGACAGAGAAGGAAGAGCATGGAGGGCAGTGATAGCACTAGCAGAAGGATGTAGGCTCACCCAGGTGTCAGATGAGGAGCTGTTCTCAGAAGAAAAGGAGGAAGGTGAAATGGTGTTTATGATGAGTGTGGAAATATGGCTAAGAGTGGCGTACAAACAAGTAGCACAGAAAATTGCAATGGCACTTGAGGCACCCACATCCACCCCAGTTCCCTTCTTTAAGGAGGATATGACAAAGGTACCCACATCATTGTGGACTACTAGCCCCTATGACGTGGGGTGCATAAAAAGTATAGGGGGAGTAAGGATAAAATTGAAAAAAGGTGCAATACTCCCCAGAGTGAAACAGTACCCACTATCAAAAGAGGCAGATGAGGGCATATATGAAACCATAACGGCCCTTATAGATAATGGCATATTGGCCCCTCAGAATCACCATGTAACACGGCTGTATACCCAGTGCGCAAGGCTAAAGGGGGGTCTTGGCGCTTCATACAGGATCTCAGGCCCTTGAACAACATAGCAGAAGCAGAATACCCCATAGCCGCAAACCCGGCCACAATATTGTGTGGCATTCCAGCGGAAGCATCACGATTTACGGTGATCGACCTTAAAAATGCTTTTTACTCAATACCATTGCACCCAGACTCACAAGATCTGACAAGCTTCACTTACAGAAACACAAAGTGGAAACACACCAGATTACCACAAGGGTACTGCGAATCACCCTCAATATTCAACAGAGTAATACAGATGGATTTGGGTAACATTGAAGTGGAAAGCACAGTGTTGCAGTATGTCGACGACATAATAATTTGCAGCACAAACGAAAGAACATGCAGAGAGGACTCATTAAAGATGCTGACAATATTGGCTGAAAAAGGTTACAAGGTAGATATGGAAAAGTTACAGTACTGTCAAGAACAGGTACTTTACATTGGTCAGCTCATATCCCAACATGGAAGAAAGATTGCACCACAAAGGGCACAGGCCATTTCAAACACACCAGTGCCACAAACAGTGACGGAACTGCAGCAGTTCCTGGGTCTGTGCAACTACTTTAGAGCATGGGTATTTGATTACAGTTCATACATAGGACCCCTGCTTGAGGCATTAAAGGAAGCTAATAAAGGGGAGAAAAAGTTGGGGTGGACAATGGAAATGAGAGAGGCTTTTGATGAACTGAAAGATGCGATATCAACTGCTCTGGTACTGGCAACCCCAGACTATGAGCGACAATTCTTTATATTTTCACATTGCGACTCAGCAGTAATGAAAGCAGTGTTGGCTCAAAAAACAAGCATGGGCTACAAACCAGTAGCATTTTACAGTGGCCACTTAGATCCTGTGATGTTAGGTCATTTCCCTTGCAAACAAGGTCTCACTGCAGCTGCTTTTGCGGTAGAAAAAGCATCAGCAATAACCATGGGGTGCCCAACTACACTGTTTGTGGAACATGCACTATTTGCAATATTGAATAAACCTAAGTCCACCCTAACCACGCAAAGGGCATCAGGTTATGAGATCATCTTATCCAGAGCTGAACTATCAATTGTTAGATGTAGCACAGTCAACCCTGCAAGGTTCCTAGCAGAAGTACTTGAGGAAGGAGATTATGCCCACGATTGTACGCAAATAACTGAAATGTACTCATGTACTAGAAAGGTTGAAGAAAACGCACTAGAGGGAGGTGAGCTCCTGTTCATTGATGGGTCATCAACTATCGACCAAAGGGATGGTATAAGGAGGACTGGGGCAGCAGTGGTAAAAATGATGGAGGTACCGGTGTGTGTGGCAATGAAATGTGTACAATTACCACAGCATAACTCCGCTCAAGCAGCAGAATTAATTGCACTGATTTTGGCGTTGAGGGAAAGCTTTGACAAACGAGTGACCATATATTCCGACAGCGCATATGTTACGTCCACTGTCCACTCAGGGCTGTCGAAATGGAGAAGAAGAGGGTTTAGGAGAGCTGATGGCACTCCAGCGCAACACGACCTCCTATTGGCTGAACTAATTGAAGCAATAAATGACCCCCAAGAATTAGCTTTGGTCAAATGCACCGCACACACCAATGGTGAAGACCACATCTCAAAAGGGAATGCAGCAGCAGACGCACATGCGAAGTATGCTGCATACTTTGGTGAGATATGGAACCCCCCAGAGTCACAGAGAGGGAGAGGGAGGGGAATGGCTAAGGAGATGTTGATAAGTGAAGGGTACACCCATCTCCCAGCCACACAGATTATGGAGCTACAAGCGGCTGCACCAATGGCCGAAAAAGAAATATGGGTAAAAAGAGGATGCACAATGTCACCAACCGACGCACTATGGCGCCAGGGTGACACTGGAAAGATTGTAATACCACTGGCACTATTGAACACCGCCCTGAGCCAACTACATCACCCAGCCCACACAGGCAAGGAAGTAATTGCAGCACGAATTAGGGAAGACTGGTTCTGCCCCGAGTTAAATTCTCATGTGTCAAATTTTATCAGCAATTGTCTCACATGTCAACAGTTTACGGCCGGTCACACTCTGAAGGTGATAAGAGGTACTATACCCCGGCCAGAGGGACCTTTCCGACATCTCCATATTGACTATGTTGATATGATCAACGTATGTCAAGGAAATAGGTATATGATTGTAGTAGTATGCCCATTCTCGAGGTGGATTGAAGCAGGGCCCTGTTCACACCCAGATGCATTTAGAGCAGCTAAATTCCTAGTGAGGGAGGTCTTCCCCAGGTGGGGAGTGTGCGAGGTACTGAGGTCAGACAATGGCCCACATTTCGCAAACGAAATGTTCCAGCACATCACATCCTTACTGAACATCAAGCATAAATTTGCATGTGCATACCACCCACAGGCCAATGGTATATGTGAACGCCTGAATGGCCTATTAAAGGAGGCAATTTCAAAAATACAGCAAACAACAAAGAAGAGTTGGTTGTATTGCCTTCCATTAGCCCTATTTGAGCTAAGGAATAGACCAGGTTCCGACCACCACCTCACCCCTCACGAGGTGGTTACCGGACGTCAAATGCGCCTTCCCCTAACGCCGTGTCCTTGGTGATGAAATGTACCAATATGTGTCTTCTTTGATTACTAGTGTAGCGTTTGTGTCTCAACAGCTCGAGCGCACGCGGGGCGGGTCTAACAGCGATCAACAAGAAGACGTGGATAAAGAATTGGAAAAGGAAAGACTGTGCAAAGTTGCTAAAGGTGACCACGTACTACTTTGCAATTTCAACAGAAAGTGGAACAGTCCACGATTCACTGGCCCCCATCTGGTAGAGGAGGTATCAACGAGAGCAGTAAAGCTACAGGACAAACGTGCCTGGAACCACCTACACGACGTAAAGATCTACAAACTCCAGACCCGCCCCAGCGCCACCGACAGGGCCACTGAAAGAACAACAGCAGCGTCACCAAAGGAGGAAGAGACTTCTACCGCAACTAACGGCCTAAGTGTCCCCATACCCTGCCACCCCCCAGATTCCCCAGAGACAACTATTAGAAAAGAAAGGGGTGATCCCCATACCGCCCTCCCCATGGTTACACGATCAAAGGGTAAAGAGACTTCCGCCAGTTGAGCCCCAAACCCTCTGCCCATTGAACCCCTACCCACTGTAGTAATAACAGAACTGAAGGACATTGTTTTGCACATATACACATGTAAACACCTGAATGTTCTCTTTCTTTTCTCTCGCACATGCAGGTAAAGCGTATTATTGTACTGTTAAGAAAGTAGATAACTAACCAATTCACTGCCCAGGAGTAGATGGTACCCTCAGACGATAATTACCTAGGAGAATTGTCACACCAATTTGTATATGAAATAAAATGGCCAACGTACCTGAAAAGAAGGAGGGTACGTGTCTACTACACAGCATTCCTCTTGGCCATAGAACATTCAATGCCCCACCTCCAACCATACTTGCCTGCACTAAGAGATAGATCGCTTAGATTGGTGTGGGAACAGCTCTTCGCCTGGGCACTGAATGACTACTTGATAGGGAGAGCTTAATAACAATAACTAACCTTAATAACGAGCATATTAAGAATTTTCAGGCAGGCAACTGTAACGTCGCAAAAATAAGCTGCCGGACTGCAGCAAGGTAAGAGCAAAATGCCGGTAAAATTAGCATTTGTAATAAAATTGATAGGGATTTTAATGATCACCGGGTTCTTGGCTGCCTCTGTATGGCAGTACAGCTATGCTATTGATATTATTGCTGTACCCAAACCTAATATACCCCCACCCCCAGCTGCAACAGGTGTTATGTCAGGTGGTACTAGTAAAATCCCACACAAGGAAAATAGAGTTAAACGCAGCACATACTCAGATAATAAAGGCATTGACAACTATGTACAAGATTCAGCACACATCTCAAACAACATATGGTTTCAACACATGACCCAAATAGGCAAACAAACAACAGAAGACAGCTGCTACGTTTGCTCATTAATTCCATACGCCATGAGCGCTTCTCGAACATTTGTTGCCACGGAGATAGATGGAAAAATAGCACGATGTATAATATACCTGGCACTGTTCCAGACGAAAGGAAGATTTCAAGGGACAGTGGTGCATCTGGTGTGGAAAACACGAGATACATATCCATATGAAAACAACTTCCTCAAGACTTATTTGAGTTACCACAAGAGCAGTTTACATGCTGAAGGATTCAAATACATAACAAGTGGTCCTGAAAAAGGAGAAACAAAGAAAGTAACGCTGCAGTACCTACCATGTGATTGGTACGCCGCTGAAGTCCCTGGTAAAAACGGATGTTGGGAAAGACCACTGATGACAATAACAGGGAAGGTGTACATGGACAACAAATGGGACATAGGAGTGGTTGGCAGCAACATGGTAACAAGAGAAAATATTTCAACTATTGATGGACATAACCATAGATGTTGGATGACTTGGATCAAGTACGTACCCATGGTCACGTGGATGGAGAAGGATGAAGACCCAATAACAATACTGCCGCTAAGTGCGCCTAAGGTATGCTACCAACATAAAGGAGAGGTGGATGTAGGGTACAACACCAACTGTGAAAGTGTGATGGAGTTACCTGAGGGGGGAGCAGGAACAGCAGTAGTAATGGACCATTACTGGGCCTGTGGAGACAAGGCGTACCACACACTGCCCCCTTTGTGGAATGGTGTATGCACTATAGTACACGTTAATGTACCATCACTAGTGGTACCCCAGAAGCATGTGAATATGGCGAATTTCCCCAAGATGGATGAAGGGAACAAAAGGAAGAGGAGATCTGCACAGCCTCGGAAAGGGCCAGAGAACCGACGCAACGGCAACAACACTGTCCTCAACAGAAGGAAAAGACAAGGAGAACCTCTGACAGGAAATTACCTGTGGGGAAGGTCGGAAACAGCACTCACCTCAATTCCGCCGGAACACAGACTATTCAGCAGAGCAGCTATGTTCTTCTCCTCAATAATACATCCGGGACTGCAGGCCTACGCAAACGCGAAATGGCTCCAGATAACTAGGTGGGAACTAATGATGACAATTAACTCTACAGTAAATGGATTCAACACAATAAAAGAGGAATTGCGAGCAGTTAGAATGGTTGCACTACAGAACAGATATGTACTGGACCTCCTCACAGCAATGGAAGGAGGAGTTTGCGCAAAGATAGGACAATCATGCTGCACATTCATTCCTGCTAACGATGCTGACAATGGTACACTCACGGAAGCTGTGTCACAATTGGCCCAGATGCACTCAAAAATGGTGGATGAAAGTAAAGGTGTGAAAAAGGATGAGAGCTGGTTTTCAATATTATGGTCATGGATGCCATCTTGGCTGTCAGATGGACTGAAGATTATAGTTGGATGTACTATTTTGGCTGGAGCTGCACTGATCATAATAAGATTTTGGAAGGCCCGGAAGGCACGCACCACAGACGAGATGATCGAAATGGTTGGTATACACCTCTTGATCCCAACAGATGACGGCCAACACACAGGCACAATCATAAAAGAGAGAGAGAAGTTGCGCAACCAGATCATCACCAACCACCTGGACCCACCATCTGTGAAGCTCGAAAACCCAAGAAACCCAAGGAGCTACATAGGGAAATGGGTATACTGCACTCCTGGTGGAACCTGTGAATATATGTATTGGTCATTTGAAGACCATGTTAACCACTATGGACATTTGGGAGGAATAACTAAAATATGGAGAGTAAGAGGAGATAAAGAAAAGGATATGTTTGTGGTCGACAAGTCGACCAGAGGGGGGACTGAAGTGGGAGAATGGAAGAACAGGCTCCCGCCCTTCCCTTCTCGCGCTTGGCCTAGAGGATCACGGCCTAGACACCCGCCACGAGAGGAGTTTGCCTATCTACCAGACGACCAAATACCCTGGTACAGGAACATACGGATGTGCCCATCTACCTGCCCAGCAGCCTGTCCTGTCCATGCCGACACCTGCGGCACGGATCAACTCGACTAAACCTACACGTCGTTAGAGATGCCATGACGACCTAGCCAACGGTCAGCACACCTGTGCAAACATGCACACCGGATACTCCCACACCAATCCACACGAAGAATATACTCAGTGCTATGACGTAGGTGACAGACATACTCACGGACGTGCATCTTTATTATTTTCCACATAGGCTCTCAAAATGCAGAAACGCAAGACGCATCATGAACTTATCTAAAAAAGCTTGCTCACGCTTCTTCTAAGAACCATGTACCATAATGAAGAATATAACGGAGACACAATACTGAGGATAGAGCAATATGATACCGTAACCTAAAGCGCTCTGCATCAAACGATTCCACCTATGCACCAGGCCCAAGTAGGCCGCAAGCAAAAGCTCCCATGAACATTGAATGAGCAAGAACTGGGTTGCTGACCCTGCAGAATGAGCCCGGCGAAAGCACACCGCCAAGGGCACGATGTTGCAATCTCGCACGCTGCAAGCCAACGCCAAGGTCGCACCTGCAAGATAAACCAGGCACACAGTAGGAAAAACAATATTAATTGTGTTGAATTTTGCCTCAAACACGGTCCCACCTCACGTGACAAAGCCAAACCTGACAAGATGCCAAGCCCAGGAGGAAGGAGACGCCTGAATCCCACGTTTCAAGACACAGGCAGATACAATTAAAAGACTCATTGGACATCTGCAGCAGTGGGAGTAGTCGACCTCCCAACATATGAATAAATCCTCACATTGTTTACACCTACCCATATTAAAACATTGTTGCAAATTACAGGTGCACCGCGAGCTGGGAACAGCGATAGTCCCAGACTGGGAGGCTCGCGAGCGGACCAATCAGAACATGGGGCTCCTATTACTGACGCCATTAACATTGACCAATCCTCAGAGGTCTTCATGTAACAATTTTCATGTATCAAATTGAAGGGACAGCCCAGGTATACCACCTGACTAACCCTCAACCACTAATACCGTTCTCTATATGTATGCTATACTAACCCTACCACTCGAGTAACCAATCCAGAGTGGAGATAGGTTTTTTGCTTAACTTTCGAAGTGACGCAAGTAGCGCGACATACTAAGGTAAAAAGGGCCTGCGAGCCCCACGATTGTGTGTGTGTCAGGACGGACGCGTACGCTCCTTGACCCATCCCTGCCGTTTTGTCTAATAAACAGCAGAGTCACCTTGCTTCTTGCGTGTGTCTCATACTCTATCTCTTTTGGGATATACGGGAGGAGTTGGGGCCTCCCTGCCCGGAGGTCTGCGGACGGCCCGGCCGACCCCGGCAGAATTTCCCCCCGACACCTGTCTGCTGCCTTAAACCTATCACTTTCAAAATGCTGGCTGCACTACCACTGTTTGTTGCCTTTATTATTAATTTATTGTTATTTATCTGTTTCTTCTCTGCTTTGCACTTTCCACTTCTCCCCCCTTGCATGCACTTTTCCCATCCCCCTATCCCATGCACTTGCGCGTTCTCAATGTCACTGGGCCTACTAAGATCGTTGTTTTGTTCTCCCCTGTTCCCCTCTGTTGCCTTGTCGCGCTCTGATACACTTCCGTACGAGCGCGATAGAAATAAAATATCAATATCAATATCAATATCAATAAGATGGTTGATAGCACCCCTTTCCAGCAGTTTAGAGTAGTGTGGAAGGAGAGACACCGGGTGAAGGTTCACCTGGAGGGTCAGCCCTTTAGAATTGTAGGTGAGGGATGACTGTGGCTGTTTGAAAATAGAGGGAAAGCAAGCAGAGCCGAAGGACAGGTTTTAGAGTTCAGTGAGGTAATAGGTCACTAAAGGGGCAATAGGATTGACTAGTTGAGGAGCAAGAGTGTCTCATGGGGAACACAAGGGTTAGCCTTCTTTAGTAGAGATAGGGCTTCTTCAGTATTAGTGTTTCTGAAGTGGAAGATAGAGGCAGCCAACGATGATAGAGTAGGCAGAGTGTACAATGTAGGAGGAGGAAGTATGGAGGAAGGTCAGGAGAGAGTTTCTAATTTTGGAAATGTTTTTAGCAAAGTATTCAGCTAGGTCATTAGCAGTGAAATATGAGTTGACAGTCATAGGTTTAGGAGGAGTACAGAGTGAATTCAGAGTAACATGTGGCTGGCAAGGATGGGTGGAGTCAGAGTCGATGAGAGCGAGGTCAAATTCCCTTTTCACTCTATCAAGAGAGGACTTGAGAGAGTTCAGGGCTGAGAGGTAAATTTGAGAGGTGAGTACTCCTCCATTTGAGGGATGAAGCTGAGATGAATGGCTGAATTGCAGCAGTGAGAGGAGAATGAGTCATATAGTAGGGATTGGAAGCTGGAGAAAGCACTGCTAGTGGAAGAGACATCAGGTGTGAAGGAGACAGGTGAGCCCTGAAGGTCAGAGAGAACGGGAGAAATGGCAGTTTTACATTTCCTTTAATAGGTGAGGCATGTGGTGAGGAGAGATCAGAGGGTGGATATGAGATGGTAGGGGAAATAATGAAGTGTTCAGATGTGGATGGTGTGACATTAGTATTAGTGTCTGAGAGTGAGGAGGAAATCAACCAGAGATCCAATGAGTAACCCCCAGTGTGGGTTGGTAGATTATGGATAGAGTGGAGGGTGTGGTCACTAAAAAAAGTCTGAAGTTCAGATTTCTGAGAAGTGGTTGTAGAGGGAAGGTTAAAGTCACCTAAGAGAATTAGGTGATGTTTAGTGGAAATAGAATCAAGTAGTTGCAAAAGTACATCAAAGAATGGTCCAGTGGGAACAGGGGAGTGATAGACGGAGACGATGTGACCCAGGTGAGATGTAGCAATAGCAGAAATGGTGAATTCAAAAAAGGTAAGAGAGAACGTGGCATTGGAGGTTTGTGAGGCATTGAGGAGGAAAGAAAGTAGATGTCTGATGCCTCCACCTTTGCCAGTCTGATGAGTAGAGTGATTGAAGGAAACTTTAGAGTCATGTAGGGCCACCAGGTTGGCAGTGTCAGATGGAGAAATCTAGGTTTCAGTAATAGCAAGGAGGTATAGGGGAGGAGCGCTGGCGTGAAAGTAGTCAGTAATGAAGGAAGTTTTATTGCATACAGACTGAGCATTCCAGAGTGCAATGTTCAGTTGATATGGTAAGGAAGAGTGGAGCAGTTGAGTCTCAGAGGAAGAATGGTGTGGTGGATAGGTGTTGGAGGTATAGTTTTTTCATCGGCTTAGTTTGTTGTAAGTAGGTGAAAGAGAGATGAAAAGTGGGAGTTCTGAGACGTGAGTTTTAGGATACGGATAGAAAATGAAGATTTTGTAGTGTGATTGGAGAAATCATTGGGCGAGGAAGTAGGAGGAGCAGCAGGCGCAGCAGGAGCGAATACATGGTAGGTGGGTTTTGCCATGTGGAGAGACTGCACAGTAATTAGCAAGCTAGGGGTACTAACTGGATCAGCAGGGATGAAGGCAAAAGCAAATGCTCATAGGCAAAGAGGCTGGTCAATGGATGGTTATCGCCCTTTACTGGGATGTCCTGCGCTGATCTCCCCTAAAGAGATCTGATGTTACCTGACATAACTCTTCACGTGATCACCTAGTCAATTAGTGGTTGGTCTCTCTGATGTTGTCTCTGGTGTTGCTGTGAAGGAGCAATTTCTTCTTGATTGGTATTCCCAGAGGAGTCTTCTGTGGCCTTTACCTGGAGATTGGGCCAACTCAAGATGGCCTCAGGAAGGGATGTCATTGAATCAAGATGGCCACAGGAAGTGATGAGTCATGGACAAAGAGATTTCACTGAATTAGGATGGCCACAGGAAGAGATGTCACCAACAGGAAGTGAAGCCACACAGAGGAAGTGACATAACGCGCTGTAATTACCTGATCGCCTAGTTAGTCATTGAATGGTAAGGAGCCACCTAGCATCTCAAAATGGTGAGCATAGCCAACATCGAAGATAGAGTGGATCCAAACCAGTGTCGATATCCTTTACTTTATTACATTTGTACTGTGCGGATACAGACACGTGGGTGTGAGGGCACGGACAAGAACAAACTTAACAAAGAACAGACAAAAGCTGTCCAAGGAGAGCCGAGGAGACAGAATGAAGAGAGGCAGAGAAGAAATACTAGTTAAAAATGAAGATTTTTAGTCCCTTCTTGAAAGTGCTCTGGGAAGATGAGCATCTCAGAATGGTTGGAAGGAAATTCCAGCGCGTAGGGGCCGCAAAGAAAAAGGCACCCAATTGCGCTTTCTTAGTTTTAGATCTGGGCTGGTAAAGGAGATTTTGGTTATTAGAGTGCAGGTTTCTATAGCAAGGTTTTTCCCCAATATACCTTTGTAAATATGGCGGCATAGTTCCCATACGGCATTTAAAGGTGATAACCAGAAGTCTGATGGAGATACAAGCCTCCACAGCGCAGTACTTGTCGTGCTTCAGTCACATGGGACCGATATGAGAGACCAGCTACAACTCTTACCGCTCCATTCTGGACTACTTGAAGTTGGCTAATGGTGGCTTTGCTAGATCCTGCCAGCAAACTGCAGAAATGGTCTAATTTAGCGCCTATAATGGCTCATGCAATTGACTCAGCATTCTGTTTGGAGATGAAAGGTCTCAAATGAGCCAGCAATTTGATGTAGTAGGAGGCGGATGCAACTGTGCTGGCCACATAGGGCTTCAGATTAAGCGACTGGTCCAGAACCACTCCCAAGATTTTTACTTTAGGGAGGGTGGGGATTTGAACGTCACCCAACTGAAAGTGCTTATAAGATGGGTACATTTTGGCTAGGATGCCCTCAGAACCCACTACCATGAGTTTGGTCTTTCCCTGGTTAAGTGCAAGATTGTTTTGCATCATCCAATGTTCAATGATGGAAAATATACAGTTGAGTTCACTTTCATCCAGGTCATGCTGACCACTGAGTGGGATGACACATTGTGTGTCATCTTCAAAGTTAGAAAAAAGTATCCCCTCTTGAGTGAGATAAGCAAAGAAAGGAACCATAAAGATGTTATAAATACAGGGTGATAGGCTAGCTCCTTGCGGAACTCCAAGAGCACCGGAATGGCAGGTGCCTTCGCCTCATTAGCACACACACTACTGATTCTATTGGAAAGAAAGGAAAGCAGCCATTTGGTAGCGGCTTGGGAACAGTTAGCTACGGTCATGAGCCTGTCAGCCAGAATGGAGTGATCGACCAGGTCGAATGCCGCAGAATGGTCTAAAGAGACGAGTAGCGAAATCTGCTGGTTGTCCGATTTCTTTAAGAGTTGAGATTTAAGGTCCAATAAGGAGGTCTCGGTACCAAAGCCTTGTCTGAAGCCTGATTGAAAAGGGTTAGGATGGGGTGCAGATTGAGGTGTTGGGCTATTTGGGAGTACACAACCTGATCCAATATTTTTAACAGAAAGTGGATATTTGTTATTGACCTGTAGTTAGTAGGGACACTCTGATCCAAGTTAGGCTTTTTTAAGAGACGTGTTACCCATGCTTGCTTCATCTCATCTGGGACAACACCATTGGAGAAAGAGGAGTTGACAAATTTGCAGATGGCATGCACCAGTGAGAGAGGGCAGGCTTTGATGATGGTGGATGCACAGGGGTCCCCTGTACAATTGGTGGCTTTAAGTTTAGTGATGATAGAGGCTAATTCCTCCAGATGGGGGTGAAGTCAAAAGTGGGAATATCCATGTTCCTAAAGAATTTATTGCCATCTCTACAAGTACCGCTGGAGTCAGAAGCCCTCTTTTTAGTAGCTATGCCTTCCTGGATTCCTTCTAGTTTCTTTGCCATGGCATTCTGAATGTCAAGACACCAGTTATATCGTCTTTAGTGATCATAGAGGCTATGGGTTCTGGAGTAACCTCCTGTTCTTTTAGGATTTTGAATAATTCCCTAGAATTGGAGGATGCATGAGAAATTCTGGCATTATGATGCGACTTCTTATTTTGTAAGTATTGGATGCTTTTTTATAGTTTAGTAATGCAAGCTGGGTTTGATTTATTTTCCAACAAGTGAACACATCCTGACACATATAGATAGAGTGGAAGACCCTTCAGAAGACCATAGTCTCTGTAAACATGAATATACAAGAGTTTTACATTGAATGCAAATAGTTGTTAGAAATCAGGAGACTATTCAGTCAGTAACAGAGATGACTAGTTTATAGCATTATAAAAACTGTACAACGTGATGTTTTTAGGCACAGAGATGACTGCTATGCCAGTGACAATATGACAGCTGGACCAAATTTATTTATGGGACTCAACTGTATTGTATGGTTTGGAGCAGAAAAGGGGGGACTTTATTCAAAATGCATTTTTCAGTCTTCCTTCAAACAATCCCACTCCGCTCCTTCGTACCCTGCACCTGGAAATTATTAGGATTCCAGATAGCATGGTCCCCTTGTAAGAATAAATACCTAACCCTGATATAAAAAGGCCAACACATGGTTTGATGCAGAGCTAAACATGATCAAACGTAAAGTGAGGTATCTTAAACAAAAAGGGGGGGATATCATAGTATAGTCTAAGGATGACAATATAACTGTTGTAATCATGCCCAGCAGTTAGCACAATAGCATTGAGTGTAAAGGGAAAGCATTCTATAAAAATTGTGTTGCAGCTGCCCAAGAAAATCCCTAACTGTCTCAAAATCTACAAATAACTAAGCTCGCCCAGTCATAAAGCTCCATCCCCTCACCAACTGTAAAACCTACAAACACATTTGCTACCACCTTCCTAGACTAAACCACCACCTTACAGCCTGGAAGAAATAGCAACTAGATCCTGCTTAACCATCTAAACCCTGTCCAGCATCTAACATCCCCTTCACTTTTAAAATAATGTAGGGAATTGTAACCACCCAACTCTGAATTAAGCTAAATTAATTTTCTTCTGAATGAACACCAATCAGACTTTACACCCAAAAGAGGCACAGAAACTGCTTTACCTTTTAGGAGAGAACAGACATTATTGGTCAACTGTTAGCAGGTTGATAATACCCTTTCTGCAATGTACAGGACAAAACCCAGAAACTATTGAGGAGGACAGTGACCCATCAAATGAAGAGGAGCCTCTGTCAACCAATGATCAGCCTCCAGTGGGGGACAGGAGATGTATTAATGGAAGTAAATAGCCCCTTGATGAATGAGGAATGTGTAAACAATTAAATGAAGATCCTTAGGGCAGGGCAAAAGAATTGTCGAGGATCTATGGAGAAAGGAACAATAGGGACCACATTTGAGCAGCTGAGGCACCTCACCAAAAAGGGGGTAAAAGGCGATTTGGGGAAATTTCTATTATGTTTTGATCAGATTTTCACGGATCAAAGAGAACTCGTATTAAACCACTCCTCCCTCCTTAGAATGTTCCCATTATCTCTTCCCTAAAATCATTAAGTTCTGGTGATCTATCTCAGGTGGAATTTATAGATAAGGAAAGAGTGGTGCATTCACACTCTAAAATCATCTTTAATTTCAATTTAAAGGAACTAGAGACTTTCCTCACCTTAGTAAAAGACCTAGATGAGTGGAATAGTGTACGAAGAAAAGGAGCTGAGCTGATATGACATGGTATGATATTTTATTTTTATTGCGCTCATACACAAGTGTTTCAGAGCACAACGAGGCAAGGGAGGGGACACGGGAGGACAAAAACAACAATCTCGCTAAACCCAGTGATATTGAGATCTTGCAAGTGCAGGGGAGAGGGAAACAGGAAAGTGCAATGGAGAGGGGAGAAATGGGAAGTGCTGAGCAGGGGATAACAACAACAACAAAAGCTAGTGCAGCCAGCAAGGTGGCAAGCGCAGGATTAAATCGCAGACAAGGGTTGTCGGATGAGTGCTGGTAAGGGGACTGTAGGGATACAGATACAGACCCAAGTGAAAGGGATGCCGGCAGGCAGTGCGGTGTGAGGCTGGGTGGGCATGGACCTGGGCCCGAAATCAGGGGGTCATCAAGGATCGCGGTGCCGAAGCAGACAGATCAGCAGGGGTGAGGAAGAGCAAAGGCAGAAGCAAAGAGGAAGGTCTTAAGGTGTTCCGGAACTGGAGATGGTTCTCCTCAAGTTTCAGAGCGGCATGGAGGCTGTTCCAGAGGGAGGCCCCAGCCGAGGAAAGAGATCTACCACCAATTCATTGCTCGGAGAAATGACTAACCCTGAGTGAGTTGGAGGTGGAGGAGCGAAGAGCTTGAGTGGGAAGGTATTTACAGAGGGAGAGTTGATGGTGTTTTGGGCCCAGGCCCCAGAAAGCCTTGTGGACAATCCAAAGGGTCTTGAATCTAATCCTTGCAGCCACAGGGAGCCAATGGAGAGATTTCAGGGCTGGAGAGATATGACCCCAGGGCTTGAGGCCAATGACAGGTCTCGCAGTCCTGTTGTGGATGAGTTGCGTAGGGTGGAGAGTAGAGGCAGAGGCAGAGAGGCAGAGAGTAGAGGCAGGCAGATTTGACAAGATCAAAGCCAAATGGTCCCCGGGACAGCTTTGGTGAACTTAAACAAAACCTTCCACTCATATGCTTCATAAATGGGAAAGGGGATAAAAGGGTGCAGCTATCTCTGGAAGATAGAGAAGCAGAGGACATTGTAAAGAACTGGTTGTGGATCTCGAGGACCCTTGTATTCAAACCTTGTTGAGTAGACAATTTATCTAATTGAATTGTTAAATACTGACTCATGGAATTCTAAAGGTTTAACAGCTTCTTAAATTGTCATAAACAGAAATTTGTTTAGTCTGGTTGTGAAGTGTTTTTACTCCAGGATGTCTGGCTAGTCTCACAACCAGGGGTAGACGACTACTCATTATTTTTGAAAAAGGTGTTGGATCTTTTTGATCAATATAAACTGGAACTACCATGAAGGAAAGGGATCTTTTTTCAGCTCTGGAGTTGCTCCTGATGAAATGGTATAAATGTACAGATTCCAGTAGTCTATTGATCATGGAGGATTTGAATTGTACATGGGCAAGTGAGCAAGATGGGGATCAGAGAATTTGGAAGTTACAGATAGAAGACTCTAAAGAAGCCTCCTGGTCTAGATTGATGGGCAATTGGCAAATGGTGAGGTTTATGGGAATGTAAGGGTGTGTTTATCATGCAACCTCATTACAAGTCCAGGACAGCTCAATCAGTGATCATGCACAGAGCGCTTCAACTGAATTTCCAAGTCAAGATACAAGTTATTTGTTCCTCTTTATCAGACTTAGAAATGAATAATCAAGGAACAAAAATACAGTGCATGGTGCATAAATGAGCCCCATTTAATATAATGTTGAGGGAGGCATTGGAAGTTTCTACATATAAACCCATAGAACGGCTGTCTATATGTAAATATTGCAAGGTGTTTAGTGACATCATTAGGCCTCATTAGAAAAGATTGTACCCCTGATAGGAAGAGCATTATCATATACACAACTATTTGATAGAGAAGTTAACCATAGAAAATGCGAGCTAAGAAGAGCAATCAAACTTATCGGACGAGACTAAACTATAGAAGAGTACATAAAACGTTGTGAGGTTCAAATGTGTATGGTGGAATTGTAAGAGATGGCTTATTCAACACAAAGCCATAATAGAAATGACAGTGCCAGCATATTAAGAGTCGTAAGTCAGGCCAAAACAATAACCTTTTGGGAATGTATAAACACAATTGGGAAAAAACAGAAGGCAATGAAGATAAATCTGATAGATGAAGAGAAGTGGATAGAGCACTTTTCTAAGATCTTCTGCGTCCAATCTAATACACAGACAGATTTCAATCGGGAAGAGCTGCCCTGCTGGGATTACAACCTGGAGGATATTGAAATTCAGAAGATAATTAGAAAAAATCAAGAACTCCACTGCAGTTGAAACCAATAGTCTATCTAACCCCATCCTGAAAGAAAACCCCTCTTTTTGGGCCTGACATCTTCTTGTGCTCTTTTGGGTGATTATAAGGGTCGGTAACCTCCCCAGTTCCTGGTACACCAACTTTTTGGTGCCCAATTCTAAAAAGGGAAGTTGTTGCGCCCCAAACTATTTTTACCCCATAGCCCTCCTAGACTCTAAACGTAATGTAATTGCCACCTTGCTACTGAGTGACTTGGAGGAGTTGTCACCCATTCAAACAGCCTTTAGAAAGGGTTTAGGGGTGACTTTGAACAGTCTTTCCCTTTACCTTCTGTTTTAGCAGGCGAAAAGAATAGGAGGACCCCCCTCTATGCAACATACATGGGCTTAAGTGTTTTGTCATGTTAAGTTGTCTTATCCCACACAACCTTACCATTGCCATGGTCTCCAGGCGCTCATGTCATTCTGCAAGAAAAGGGGGGGGGTAGATTAGTGAGAGAAGAGGGAGTAGGATAGAGGTTGTGTTTTTCTGTTGGCGCTTGTAGAACCTGGAGGAACTGGCATCTTGTGCAGGTCTGCTTTTTAGTTGTGTTTGGATTGTGCGCACTGGAGTTAATGTGTCCAGAAGGGCAACGGCCAGAGATTTGAAAGTTTGTTTGCAGCAGTTGGTTTTGTAATCGATGTGCATATTATGTCCCTGATTCATGGAATTATTTGCGTGTAAAGCAGGGATTTGTGTGCCATTCTGACCACAAATCATTCGTCAAATAGGGATTTGTGGGCAGAATGGCACGCAAATCCCCATTTTACACGCAAATAATCAATCTGGGCCAATGTGTTTTGTGTAATTAGGCTGATCCATTAGATCATGTGAGTATGCTGGAGAGAAGTTAGGGGAGGGTTAGCAGTTGGTATATTGATTTCATTTTATTGTAGGTCCTGGAGTTTGTGCTGCCTTGGGTTATCTTTGGTTCTCTTTGTTATTGCTGGCAATGCCATTTTTATGTTAATCATTGTGAGTTGAATAGCCAGATTTTTTCTTGCTTTCTGAATGTGAGGTGGTCTTCTGTTGGTCTTATTTTCTTCTGGGTGGTTTTCGATAGCATGGCAACTAGACGTGAGAATATGGTTCCTCCAAATTCTTCTTTTTCACATTGTTTCCTTTTGATTTGGAGGTCGTCACTTTTTCTTAGGTTTCTTCCTGGTTGGTAGCTGGCCACTTTTTCTTAGGTTTCTTCCTGGTTGGTAGCTGTTGATCTTGGCCTGGTGGCATTCAGCTCCTTGTCCGTGCATTGATTTGTGGGTGATGCAGAGGGCTTTGAAGTTAATGTGTTCTTTAACTGGGAGCCAGCGTATACATCTCAAGGCTGGTGTGATGTGATGTTTAGTCTCAGGAGTATTCTTGGATTCGTTGGAGTTTTTTAGTCAGCCGTTCTGGCATTCCAAGGTAGAGGCTGTTTGCATAGTCAATTCTTGATTTATTTATTTTATTTATTTACATTTTTAAAGCGCTCACACAGCCCACGGGCATCGAGGCGCTGTTACGGAATTGTTTGTTTTTTAGTTACATAATTGTTTTTCTTTTTTGTCTCAGTTGTGTATTTATAACGCGCTTATACACCCAGAGGTTCTAAGTGCAGACCCGGGGATCGAACCTGTGTTGCTTCGTATCGTCTTGCTTCCAAGGCTAGGGAGATAATTCTGAGTGTACAATGTGGGCAAGAGAAATAGGGGATGATGCCTCTGAGTAGTCTCAGGAGGTAGAAGCATATCTTTGCTATAGCATTGACTTGTGGTTCCAGTGAAAATCTGTTTTCCATGAGTATTCCCAGATTTCTTACCACAGCTGATGCTTCCGGTTGTGTTCCTGCGCCAGGCAGCCAGTCCAGTTGTGAGTCTGTTACGTTGTCCTCTGGGAGTGAGATCATTATTTCTGTTTTGGTCGGGTTTAGCTTGAGGTTGTTGGTTGATATCCAGCTGTACATGTTGGTGAGGCAGTTGTTGAGGGTGCTGTTTGGGTCTTAGGCTGTGGCTATCTTGACGATGAGTTAGGGATCATCTGCGTAGTTGTATGCAGTCAGTCCATGCTGCTTTTGATCGGGTAGTCTGAAATATATTATCTAGCAAGCTTTATAAAAGTGTATACAAAAGGGACTCCTAAGGATCCTAATTCAATTATATGCAGAGATCACCATATAAATAGGCCTGAACTCCCAAGAAACCCTTTCTATAGAGATTAAAACAGGTTGAGGCTTGCATCAGGGTTGTGTATTAGCCCTACTGTTTAACTTGTATATAGCTGATCTGCCTGAAGAGCTAGAAAAGTACTATTTTCTGCCCAAAATCGGTCATGCCCATCCTGCTGCTTGACTGCACCAAGGTGGGTCCCCAAAGATCGCTCGACTGTTTCACCAGCTATATTACTATGAACAATCTCAGCATAAATACTACTAAATCAGTAGTTATTGTGAACAATGGGTCTAAACAAGGATTGAGCTTGACCTGGAACATAGCTGGTCAAAGTCTGGAAGTGACGCAAGCCTGTAACTACAAGGGGCTCTCTTTTACAGCAATTCTAACAAAAAATCTGTCAGCATCCTGTTTCGTAGTAGAATTACCCCTTTCATAGTACAGATGAAGAAGATGAAAAATATTGTTCTTGCTCCCTTATTAAACCTTTATTAAGCAAAAAGTATCCCAACCATTAGTTATGGTTTGGAAGTGACAGGGGGAGTTACTGGGAAACATCTTGACCTTTCAGAAGGGCTAATATGGAAAAAATCATGAAATCTACCCATGTGTATCCCTATAGCCCTCCTTCGGGTGGAGTTAGGTAGTCATCCACTCCATAGTAATGATGGAAAGAATGATGTTGTTATATAAAATATAAAATCCCTGAATTGACTATCTCTTTAAACTTCTGAACATTATGGCAAATAGCTCTCAATTTTTAATGGATTTTATCAACAGTGAGGATCTCATTTAATCTAATAGGGTCCATTAGATGAAATGGGATTCTCACTGGAAATGTTGACCTTTGATCCACGCAAGGTAAAACATGTACTTAGGACCTATGACTGTGTAGAGGAGGAGCCAAGGGCCTCTACCAAAAGACCTGCCCCCATTTTACCTACATGTTAGCAGCGCGGAAATTGCGACATGCACAACCCTAGTGATGGTACCTTTACCGTGAAGAGTCCTTGAAACAAGGTATTCATTGAGAAAACCCTACATGATGTATCCGCGAAGACATTACAGTCTTCTGAAGGAAATTCCGGAAGAAGTGTGAAGATGAGTGAAAGAGAAGACTGGTGACGTCACATGAAGCAGAAATGATGCACCCAGAAGAGATGCCAATGAAGAAGGTGAATAGACCTTAGAGAATCTGATGGTGAAGTAAAGAATTGAGCAACATTTTATGAGCAAAATGATGATTATACGTGCGCGAGAAGCATTGAAGAAAATACAAAGTAGTGTTATAATTGTACAGATGCAGTAATGCAAGTAGAACTAAGTAATTTATTATAAGCCTGGCTATGCGTAGTAAATAGACTGCAGGTGGTGCAGCCAATATATATGTGTGTATAGAATCTGGATGTTCCACAACGCATTTTAACAAACTTGGACCCCGTGAATAGAAGGGCTGAAAGTGCGGTGCAGTGGAATAAAACAGCTGATGGTGAAGGAAGATTCGAGAAGGCTTGTCTAGCCCTGTGTCAAATGTTGGGGCTGCCAAGAACCTGGTTATCTACTTTAGAAGATACAATGAATGTGAGTAGTGAGCCGAGCTCCTGTTGGGGTCAAATAGAAAAACACTGGAAGTGCCAGGTTTCATTCATTTAATAGGATTAACTACAACAAAGGAGCTCACAACGTATTCTCCTGTCACATGGGCAAGCTACACCGAGACCAGAAGATGAGGCCATGCTCACACTCCCTTTTATTCTCAGGCACAGTAATCCTTTGCAAGGCCGAGTTCAAAGAACTAATTGAATGGCAGACAGCAGGAGTGATGATGGACTAATTGGGTGGGGAGGCATGACCAAGCCAACTTTCCAGCACCTGGGGTACTAGCTTGCGTGCTGCTAGCGAGTTGAATATTCAAGAAGGGTACAAGCGTGCCAACCAATTGTAGAGGGCCACGTAGCAGAGAGCCCTATAGTTTGAGAAGCCAATGAAACATCATATATTTTCATAACGCAGAAGATGACTTGCATTGGGAATGGGCATAGCTGTCCACCTGACCTTAGAGACCCAATCACAGTACTCCCCCTTAGACAGTATACATAGATGTTCCCTTTAAGCCTATCACATCCCCTAGTAGGTTTTCTTATTTTGCCACATAGTATGACATCACTCATGATGAGTGTTTACTATAAATGTGTGTTTTTTCATTGAGAGAGAGAGACCTATGACTGAGTGGCATCCGTTGATGCCCGTTGTACTACTTGTTTTAAACAATTGCAATTAAAACAGTTGTGTTTTTGCCAATGTATCTCTCCAGCACTGAAATCCCTCCATTGGCTCCCAGTGGATTCAAGGATTAAATTTAAAACCCTTTGCATTGTCCACAAGGTTTTCTGGGGCCTGGGTCCTAAATACCTTCAACTATCCCTCTGTAAATACCTCCCTTCTCGAGCCCTTTGCTCCTCTACTTCAAATTCCCTCAGGGTCAGCCGCTTTTCTAAGAAACGTGCAAGGGGTAGATCTTTGTCCTTGGCCGGAGCCTCCCTTTGGAACGGCCTCCCTGCCACCCTGAAACTGGAGGAAAGCCATCTACGATTCTGTAAGCTCCTTAAGACCTTCCTCTTCACATCTGCATTTGCCACTCTCCTCCCCTGTTGATCTGCCTTCTCTTCTCAGCACTGCCTCACCTGCTAACGGGCCCCCCTTGGCTCAGTTACCTGCCCTCTTGGACTTCCTCCGGCACTGCCTCCGGGCCATCCCTGCACAGGGGCCTGTTATCTGTACCCTCACAGGTCCCCCACACCTCTCCTGCACTTATCAGATCTTACCCTTTCTGACTTGCCCTGCACTGCACCCTTCACTGGTTGCACAAATCACTGCTCTTATCACCTTATTTATTTACTTATGTATCCACTAACTTATTATTTATCCTATGCCTGCACTTCTTTGCCCCCCTCCCTTTTTCTGTTGCACTTCCCCCTTTCCCTTTCCCATGCACTTGCACGTTCTCAATGTCACTGGGCCTAGTAAGATCGTTTGTTTTTGTTTTCTCCCCTGCTCCCCCTCCCTTTGCCTGGTCGCGCTCTGAAACACCTGTGTATGGGCGCGATATAAATAAAATATCACATCATGTCAAATCATATCATAACTTCCTGAGCCAGTCTGATTATTGATGTATGAGCAGTGGTCAAAGTGTACGAAAAGAAGTAGTGGAACTATGTTCCCTGCTGACCTGCACCCACTCCCCACAACCCCCATTGCCACAACCCCTCCCACACACAATACAAACCCCCAAACACGTGAAGCTGCTGTTTAAGGGAACATTCAGTGCAGTGCACTGAAAGTGAAGGTTTCAACTTCTTCCTACACTTTTATTTTAAAACGAAACCATTCCGGAACGGTTTCCTTTTAAAATAAAAGTATAGGAGCTGTACAAGGTAATTTAAAAAAGTATAGGAGCACCGCTCCCGACCTCTCCCGCTCACTTCGACCACTGCGTATGAGTAAGATCTGCATTCACATCCATCTCAGATACTTTTACCTCGTCTTAAAGGGCTTACGGGTTCATAAATAATAAATAATAAATGAATCATCTAACTCAGAAAAAGCGATTATAACAAACATGGTAACGGAAAGGAATTGGGAGTGCTACTATACAAATCTGTTTAAAAGAAGGAAAGGTACAAGTACAGTGGAGATCCATACAAAAGTACGATGGGACTTACAAATAGAGTGGACATTCGAACCTCAATTTCAAACAGCAGTACATCTAGAGACGCTGGACCTGACGGCCTCTCGAATGCTGACTTAAAAGAAAACATCGATGAATGGTCAGAAGTTTGTGATATCCTGTTCCAGGCGATAATAAAAGAAGGAAGAATCCCTGTAACCTGGAAATCAGGAATCATTGTTCCGATATTCAAGAAAGGCTTACGGTCTGAGCCAGCAAACTATCGCCCCATCGCCCTCCTTGACGTTATAGGTAAAGTGTTTGCAACTCAGCTCCTTAAACAACTCACACTATGGATTAATCACAAAAAGATCTATGATGAGCGCCAGTCTGGGTTTGTAAAGGGAGTGGGTTGCAGCACAAACCTCCTAATATTAAATCTACTAAAAATAGATGCCATTCGAACGGGCCATAAAATCTATCTGGCATTTATTCACATGGCAAACGCGTTTGGTGGAATAAACAGGGAAATCCTGTGGTGTAATCTAAAAAAGAGAGGCTGTGATGAGAGTCTAATTTCAGCCATTAAAGAACTTTACTCCGACACCTACATTCAAGTAAGGCTAGACAACGAAGGAAATCTGTCAAATCCAATTCCCACAGAAAGGGGAGTAAAACAGGGTTGCCCATTAGGGGCAACCCTGTTTAACTTCTACATCTCGGAAGTGGGAAAAGCCCTGGCAAACGTGATTTCATTTCCGTCAACCATCAATGGATTCCAACTGCATCACATCTTATACGCTGATGATATGTGATCTTGGACCGTACACCAATCGGTCTACAGAGGAAATTGTCTGCATTGAAGACATACTCAGAAGAACTCGGGCTAGAGATAAATGCAGCCAAATCAGAAATCCTAGTCCTGGAGAACAAAAGAGGAAGGAAGTCTTGCAAGTATAGATCAAGTTGGTTCGTGGGATCAAAGAAGCTGGAAAAAGTGCAATACACAAAATATCTGGGCACAATAATTAACTCTAGCATAAACGACGAACCAATAGTAAAAAAATCCTAAATAGTTGCAGACAACTAACCTCACAAGGGATCATAATGCAGAAGAAATTCGGGAAATTCACGTGTGAGCCAGTGAGAAAATTTTACCAAAATAAAATTACACCGATTTTGATTTATGGGGCAGAGAACATGCTTGGCTGTGACCACAATATATGTTCTCGGTGCGAAGGTTTTTTCGGGAAGAAAGTCCTCCAAATACCACAAAGTACACTGACTGAGTGCGTTCTATATGAAGTAGGAATTTCCACCCTAAACGTAAGGATTACATGGAACAAGCTATTGCTCTTTAGGAAAATGCACGACGAAGCGAACTTACCACCGTTCAAAATCCTGTTGGGAAACGAAACAGGTGAAAAAAAGTCTGCCCTAAGAGACTGGAAACACCAATGCCGAGAAATCCTCAAACAGTTAGGGACGGATGAGTCAACACTATGGAATAATCCAGATTTTGTAAAAAGAAAATTGCTGGGTCTCGACTGGATCATAATTGGGGAGAGAAGAGCCTGCCAAAAATCCATGATAAATCAAGAAAAAGAAGCAAAAAAATGGAATACTCTTCCGAAATATCTGGCTCTGTCTCCGTGCAAGCACCTCAGAAAATACTATTTGATGTTTCGTTTAAACATTCTAGAAACAAAAGAAATTCTGGGGAACAGGCGTGCGATTTCAAGGGGAAATTCTCTATGCCGATTCTGTGGGGAGAAAGATGAAAATTTAAAACATCTTATTCTAAACTGTACTGAACTAAACGATCAACGTGATAGTTGCATGGGAAAAGTGATGCCAAATTACCAGACGCTGTCTGAAGAGGAATGGTGGAGACAATTACACTTGACTGAAAGCAAGTCACTGTTGATTGCAGTAATGCGATTTTTAGAGTTTCTGCAGAAGCGCCTAAAAACGAATCCAGTGGTTGCCTAAACAGTGTCCCGCACAGTCATAAGTCAGGAGACCAACCACTCTGAAAAGACTGATAAGAAAGAATAACTGTTGGCGCGAAGTTAGAGGAAATGATGGCAGAACAAGCCTTAAGAAGTAGACCAAATAAGGTGTTTAGTGAAGAACACTTAAGGACGATAGATGGAATGTTGAACCTATGTTAAAGATAAAGTTTTTCAAAGGTTTGTATAAACTAAATGAAAATAAAAAAAATAAAAAAATAAAAAAAATAAAAGGACTATCATGATGAGATATATGTAAAGTTGACTAGTCTGTCTGTTTGTGTATTTTGAAATTGAAAAGAAGTGTCGAGGAACGACAAGAGTAAACTGTGAGGTTTGTCGGCCCCGGCTGAAAGGGTAGATTGAAATAACTGAGAAGTAGAGGTTTTGAGCAGCGAGGGTGGTGTGCACTCATTTTTGTTATTTTTCTGAAACGTATTCTGTGTAAATCAATGGTAGGTATCGACAGTCAATTAACACTTGTCACAATGGGGGATGTTACTCCACTGATGCACCTGTGCAAGACACTGCCAAACACATACCCAAGCTCAAACAGTATAGTGTGGAGTGGTTAAAGGGTACAGCAGACAAAATGTTTATGCCGTGGCCACAAGGGGGAACGCTGTCAAAAGCGGATTTGCAACACATGACCACATACTTGCACGCTGCGTACACAGGGAAGAAATTGGAGAAGAGGTTAGCTAGTTTAGAGCTTTGGAAGATGTACCAGAAGGAACGGGAAGACCTGCCTAGTGAGGACTGGATGCTTAATCAGTGCAGGGAGGAAGGTACTGAGCATTCTGCTCCCCTTACCTCGCACAAAGTAAATCACGATAGTACAAAAGATGAAGGATTGTATCCATTAAAGGTAATTAAAAGCAATCGACAGGATATAGTAATATGATACATGAACCACCTGTTTATAGCAGTGATGACAGTCCAGGGGAAACGAAGAGAAAAGAGGAGGTCTTTAAGGTCTTACAAGACAAAGAGGAAAAAAGTGAATGACCAAATGTGACCCTAGATATAGAACGAGAGATTAAGCGATGAAAAGGAGAAAAGGATAACGTTGATGGGGTAACGCTCGTACAGAACATATGGATGAGTGGACAGATATTGCTCAAGCTTGATGGGAAAAGTAGTGAGGAAGTTAGGCAAAAGGAAGATCAAGACGAACAGGAAAGAAAAAACAGGAACAAGATAAATGACTGAAGGAGGATGAATATAAGTAAAAGGATAGACAGAAGCAAGAACACATATATCAAGAAGAGCAGCAAAAGAAGGAAGAAAGGGCAGAGGAGCAAAGGAAGTATGACAACAGACAGAGAGCAATCGAAGAACGAGAAAGGCAGGGAAGTATGAGAGAGGAGGAAGAAGCGCAGAGATTACGGGATAAAAGAATGTAAAGACGAAGGGAAGAGGAAGTGTGTAGAGCAAATGAAAGAATGGAAGAGAAAAAGATGGGAAGCAAGCAAGTGAAGGGAATTAGACGAAGAAATGGAGCGGAAAAGAAGACAAAGGGAATGCGATATTGATCGCATTCAGAAATAGTTAATGCAGCTGAGTCCAGTAATATCATGGAGTCGTATAGAGAAATTCCTCCCGTCGCATGGAGTAATGGCAGAACATCTAGGATAACCCTAGAGGAGTTTCTACCATCACAGGGCGCAATGTCAGGGCCAACTAAAGTTACACTAAATGAGAATTTTGAAATAGGAAACATCAGAGATAGGATCGATAAAGCCTATAAAGATATGAGGGCAATAGATGAATCAGGAAGCAGAGGCAAAGGAGATCGATCTATAGTCGCCCAATCACAGGGCGAAGAAGGAAGTCCATTTAGTCTCAAGCATAGAGCCTTGTCCTTAGACAGGCTGACCTTAAATAGGTATGAAAGAGACAAGAGTCATACTAGTTGGGGACTAGATATGTCAGATGAAGAGAGAAAACTCTTCTGTGGGGAGGAGGGAGAAAGTGCATGCAGTCCCGAGGGATGTCTGCAGATGGATAAGGAAGTGAGATTGTCTGTTACAGAACAGCCTAAGGATAGAACACCAGATCCCATGGAGTACCCAGAACGACTTACAGGATGATCGCATAGTGGAAAGGGAGAGTTGCCACCATATGTAAACAGGCTGAGCTCATTGCCAGGTAGAAGGCAATCAGGAACCATTGTCCCCACTATGGATAGACAGACGATGGGAGCCGATAGCGGATTTGGGTTCACTCAGTTCCCTTTATTGGAGAAAGGAGGGGTCAGACTGCAGTATATTCCCTGGCCACAACTAGATAAGGATAATTTAAGATGTATACTCCCTAGTTTAATGGTGGGTGCGGGGAAATGGATTTACGAGCTAGAAAAGATGACAGAAGAAAATACTCTTAGGTGAAGGGCTGATGACATTTGGAGACGACCAGGTTATTCAAGTGTCACGGAAGAGAACACAGCTCATGACAGGGCACCATTTAATAATTGCAGAGCACATGTCTGGAAGGCACTCAGGGTACAGTATCCTGATACGTCAGATATGGGTGCAATTATGGCATGTTAGATGAAAGAGGACAACGATCTGCTTTTTCATTCAAAGTATTCAGGAACGGACTTTAGAAATGAGGGAGCCGTGGGGGAAATCTGTGCCAGTATTCAAACACATTTTGTGTCAGGGATTACCGGAGCAAGTACAGAGACAGTTTAAGAAATAAGTGGGAATGGAAGCAAAGCCATGGGCAGAGGTACAGTTGACTAGGCACATCAATGTCGGCTGTTACAAGAGAAAAATAAAAAGAAGGAAGATGCTAGAAAACTTGACAAAGCCAAAAAATTGTCGAAGTACGCCATAGTAGGGGCAGTACTGACAAGCAGAGAAGGGCTGGAAACGCAGCAAGCAATGGGTACATCGCAGGCGAATAATCAATGTCAGATGGACCAGGGAGGGAATGTGTTTATGCCGCAGAGTAGAGTAATGGGCTATAGAGGAAGTGGTGGTTGGACATGTGGAATGACAGGGCACATCACGCGAACATGTGAAAGCCAAGGGTATGTACAGAATGGGCAATTCTCAAGAGGGCGGACAGCTTATAGCTCACATAATAAAATCAGACAGTGGGCCTCATTACGACCCAGGCGGTAAGTTACCACCTGGGCCGTGACTTTACCACCATGGCGTAAACTACGTTTACGCCATGGTGGTTGGCGGACTTACCGCCCCATTCCGACCTAGGCGGGGCGGTAAGTCCCCAATCCCCATTTACCCTCCCATTCCCATTTTTGCCCCATAGGGCATAATGGGAGTGGGGAAGGCGTTAATTACGCCACCGTAAATTACGGTGGCGTAATTAACTCCATGGTCCCTTAGCGCCATGGATTTTAACACCTGCTAAAAGCAGGTGTTAAAAGCACCATGGCGCTAGGGGACCTCGTAATTGGCGGTAAGGGGTCGGCGCAGCTAACGCTGGCGTTAACCCCTTACCGCCAGGGTCGTAATGAGGCCCAGTGTATCAAGCACAAGCATGACAAATGCAACAGGTATTGTGACCTCAGCAAGCACCATTGAATCCGCCACAAGGGCAGTCACAGCACGCACCCATGCAGATACAGCAGAGTGCAAACACAGGACAGTTATTGACACCTAGAGTAGGGGGTGTCATTGTGATGGGAGTAAGTCCTTTTACAGGTACGGTGATAAGTATGTATCCACAATAGGACAGCTCACAGGGTGACTTAATGTGTTCAGTATTATCGGTAACACCTGACCCCAAAGAGGAACCAAGGGTTGATGTTACCATAGGATGCAAATCTTTTTCTTTTTTAGTAGACACGGATACAACTCGCTCATGTATACGAGAGGGAAAATGTCTGTTATCAGAAAATGCCATGCATGCGTAAGGTTTCTCTGGAGCTACAAGCAGAGTCCCTTTTACTAATTAATTGCTAGTCTCTATATGAGAGTGCGACATGTGTGTTCCATTATTGTATTCAAGGTAGACACTGGTTAATATTCTGGGCCGAATCCCATTAGAACCCAAAGTCTTTCTTTATGGGGTGCGCATTTTGTTAACATGGATGCCTGGCTTAGTGGGAAAGATTATGAGAATACCTGATGAGTTCTTATTCAGGCCACAGATACCTATGGATGAAGAGGGGGGACAAACTATTCCCCTAGGTTTAACTGCACCTATAGCGCGAGGGGAATAGGCCATGCTCGAAGGAATCGATGACGAGGGCAGGCCATGGAGAACAGTGATTGTCATTGGGGAAGGGTATATATTGACTAACATCACTGAAGAGGATATGTTCAGAGATGACCCATCAGATGATGATGTAATATTTGAGATGAATATTACATATTGGATTAGAATAGAGAAAAGAGAGGTCCCACAGTGAATGGTGATAGTGTGGCAGCACCCAGCATTTTTTGATGAACATTTGGAAAAAGTGCCAACATCTTTATGGACTTCATGCTCCTATGATGTAGGTCTATTGAAGGGGCTCGGGGAAGTTAAGATTAAGCTAAAGCCAGGAGCAATTTTACTTTGAGCAAGACAGTACCCCATGTCTCGAGAGGCAGATGAGGGTATTTGTATCAGCCCTGATGGAACAGAGTATCTTGGTGACATCAGAGTCACTGTTTAATACCGCAGTGTATCCGATTAAAAAATCGAAGGGAGTGTCTTGGAGATACATACAAGATATGAGACCAATTAACCAGATTGTAGAGGCATAGTTTCCTTTAGTTCTGAATCTGATAATGATACTATGTAGTATTCCGGCAGAGACATGATTTTTCACGGTGATTGACTTGAAAAATGAGTTTTTCTCAATCCCATTGCTTAGCGACTACCAAAACCTTACGTCATTTATGTTTCGTCAGACTAAGCTAAAAAGCACTCGTCTGCCCCAAGGGTACTGTGAGTCTCCATCGATCTTTAATAGGGTCATGGACGGATGGACATAAGCAACATTAATTTGAAAAGTGTTGTGCTGCAGTACGTAGATGACATTTTAGTTTGTAGCACAACAGAAGACGAGTGAAGGCAAGACTCTATTCAGCTAATGATCATTCTAACAGACAAGGGATATAAAGTGGCCAAAGAGAAGTTGCAAAATTGTCAAGAAGAGGTGTTGTACATAGGTCTGTTAATCTCACATGAGGGGAAGAAAGTTACACCTGAAAGAGCTGAGGTGATTATGAAAACAGCAAAACCGCACACGATAAAGCAAATGCAGCAGTTTTTGGTATTGTGCAACTATGTTAGAGCATGGGTCTTTGATTATAGTTCATACACAAGACCCCTTTTCCAGGATCTGAAGAAGGCCCAAGTGAACAAGGAAAAAATAGAATGGACTGAGGAAATGAAGGGAGGATTTGAAGAATTAAGCAAAGCAATTTGTGCAGCTCCAGTTTTAGGAATTCCAAACTATTGGCCTTGCGAACAATCGCTGGCAGCAGCCGCGTTCGCCATTGAGAAGTCTACCTGTATTGAGATGGAGTGTTCTGTGACGTTGGTTTTTGAGCATGCATTGTTTGCCCTTTTGGAGAAACCTAAGGGTATGTTGACATCTCAGAGGGCGTCTGCATATGAGGTAGTCATATTGAATCCAGCAATCAAAATAGTCAGGTGTAAAATAGTCAAACCTGCCACGTTTTTGTAGCTGAGCCTGTGGCAGAGGGTGAGCATGTGCATGATTGCTCAAAATATGAGGCCTTTCTGCGATGATATTCCAAGGGTAAAGGAGAAAGCTCTAGCAGGGGCGCGTCTCTATATTGATGGGTCTTCAAAAATGTATCAAACTGATGGGGAAAGGCATTCAGGTTCAGCTGTGGTAAGGCACAGAGCTAATGAGGAATTTGAAGTGGTACAAGTGCAAGACTACCGTCTCACTTTCCGGCACAAGCAGCAGAATTGGTGGTGCTTATTATTGTGCTCGAGAAACACGCAGGGTAGGAAGTGACGGTGTACAGTGACTCTGCCTATGTGACGTCAACCATGCATGCAGGCCTAGCACGTTGGAAATGTAGGGGCTACCTCCGAGCAGACATCACTCCAGTGCAGCACGCAGCATTATAGGGCAGGCTTATCAAGGCACTACAACTCCCAGTAGCCATCATAATTGTTAAATGTGCAGCACATACTAAGAGAACTGACTTTATCTCACGTGGGAACGAAGCCACAGTTCAAGAGACCAAAAGGGTTGTATATTCACCAGATATTTTAAGTTTTGATACTCTGAATGTAAAAGAGAAAGAAGTCACAATTATGATTGTAAATGAAGGGTTTAATCATTTGTCAAGAACACAGTTAATGGAGGTTCAACGCACTGCACCAAAGGAAGAGCAAGAATTGTGGACACACAGGGGGTGTTCTTTGTCACACTATGAATCATTGTGGCAACAGGACAGCACTGGAAAGCCGGTGATGGAAAGCCTTGCAGCAGCTATTGCAGAGGACCGGTTTGTACCAAACCTGTTAGAACTCATTGCATTTTATGTAGTAAATTGCAATGCATGTCAAAGGTTTACTGCTCAGCACACACTGCGAACAATCAGAGGAGTGATTCCTCAACTGAATGGTCCTTTTCAGCATTTACATATTGACTATGTTGATTTGCTGCAAGTATGTAGTGGATACAGGTATATCATAGGGGTGTTGTGCCCCTTTTTGAGATGGATTGAAGCAGGTCCAATTGCACACCCTGATGCCACTTGCGCTGCAAGGTTTTTAGTCTCAGAAGTCTTTCCTAGATGGGGAGTATGTGAGGTGCTGAGATTTGACAATGGGCCCCATTTTGTTAATGAAGTATTTGAACAGATCAGCTTATTGCTTAGCATGAAACACAAGTTTTCTTCTGCTTATCACCCACAAGCAAATGGAATATGTGAGAGGCTCAACGGTCTTCTCAAAGAAAGAATTGCTAAACTCAAATTGACATTGAAGAAGGGATGGCTGTATTGCCTGCCCCTATATGCATTAAGGAATCAGCCTGGGTTGGACCACTACCTCACATCCCACAAGTTAGTAACGGGGAGGCGAATGAGAATGCCTCTGTCTCATCCATCGAGGAGCAGAAGTGATGCCCAGATAACTGCAGAATTGTTAGGAAATGAGGTACGTACGTATTTGACATGTAGTATATCTGTCATTTCAGATCAACTCAAGTGCATGGGGTGTCGGTCTCAGGACACAGATGAAGACCATTCAGCACCCGGATGTAAAGAACTATTACCTGTGCCCAAAATAATCATTGGAGACCCAGTCCTACTGCGCAACTTCACAAGGAAGTGGCACACGCCCCATTTTAGAGGATCCTCTGTTGAAAATGCCACCCCACCACAGTAAAGGTCCAAGAAAGGCATTCCTGGATACACCTGGGTGACGTGAAGCTGTATGCTAATGAGACCAATGCACCCCCACCCGTTGATTCGGAAGTAAGACAAGAAGAAGTAGTTCAGCATGTGCAGACTTACAGGCCGATTCATGGAATAATTAGCGCGGCGCAAGTGGCCAAAAACGTGCGATTCGCAGTGCAAGTGCGAAAATCGCACGAAAAGCAGCGCACATCAATTCATGGAAGGCCGTGCGCGAGAAAACCATCGGATGTGTGCTAAAAAAGTATGCGGCGCACGTTGGCGCACAGGCCATCTAACGGCGTCCGCCAGGTCTCAGCGAAAATCGCACAGGCCACAGCAAAAATCGCACATAGCGTGGCGCACACAACAAAAGTAGGCGGAACACGGGGCGTAACACTTGGAATGGGGAATAACTTGCCAAAATGTGGGCGTCACGGGGGAAGTACAGGGTGCAAGTGCGCGGAACGCCCATACGCTTGCCTACAACACGTATTCATGGAATCGAATAGGGCAAAAAAGCGCAAGGTCAAACCAGCACACAGGCACAAACACGACCGCCACAAGAAAGCAGTCGGTAGCGTCTCTGCGCCTGTAATAAATGTGCGCCAAAAGGTGCGCCAACAAATAGCACCTATATACAGCCATGATGAATGTCCTATACTGTGGCTCTCCAGGACAAATGATGTGCAAAGGGGTACCCACAAACACGGACACCCGCTGACTGAAAAATAACGTCTGCGTGTATTCCGGGGTGAGCAGGAACTTTCACACGCGATTTGGCAGGGTACGTGGATTTCAGGGGTGCGTGGGAAGTTCCACACGCGATTTGGCCGGGTACGTGCGCGGGAATTTCCACACGCGATTTGGCTGGGTACGTGGATCTTAGTGGTGCGCGGGAAGTCTCACACGTGATTTGGCAGGGTACGTGGATTTCAGGAGTGCGCGGGAAGTTCCACACACGATTTGGCCGGGTAATTGCGTGGGAATTTCCACACGCGACTTGGCTGGGTACGTGGATCTCAGGGGTGCGCGGGAAGTCTCACACGCGATTTGGCAGGGTACGTGGATTTCAGGGGTGCGCGGGAAGTTCCACACGCGATTTGGCCGGGTACGTGCGCGGGAATTTCCACATGCGATTTGGCTGGGTACATGGATTTCAGGGGTGCGCGGAAAGTCTCACACGCGATTTGGCAGGGTACGTGGATTTCAGGGGTGCGCGGGAAGTTCCACATGCGATTTGGCCGGGTACGTGCGCGGGAATTTCCACACGCGACTTGGCTGGGTACGTGGATCTCAGGGGTGTGCGGGAAGTCCCACACGCGATTTGGCAGGGTACGTGGATTTCAGTGGTGCGCGGGAAGTTCCACATGCGATTTGGCCGGGTACGTGCGTGGGAATTTCCACACGCGACTTGGCTGGGTACGTGGATCTCAGGGGTGTGCGGGAAGTCCCACACGCGATTTGGCAGGGTACGTGGATTTCAGTGGTGCACGGGAAGTTCCACACGTGATTTGGCCGGGTAGGTGCGTGTGAATTTCCACACGCGATTTGGCTGGGTACGTGTATTTCAGGGGTACATGGGAAATTCTACACGCGATTTGGCTGTGTGCTCCCAGGTATTCCCTGTACACCCTCCACAGCCCCTGCAGGCAGCGGACACCACAGGGGACTACCCTGCACACCTGCTCATGTCACCTATCACCCCCACCCCTCAGCATCCAGGGGCACTCTCCACCAGGCCCCCAATCATGGCCCCTATCACCCCCACCCCCCAGCAGTGCAGGGGCAGCACCACCAGGCCCCCACTCATGTCCAACTCATGTCTCCCACCACCCCCACCCCCCAGCAGTGCAGGGGCACCCTCCACCAGGCCCCCACTCATGTCCCCCTGCACCCCCACCCCCAGCATCCAGGGGCACCCTCCACCAGGCCCCCACTCATGGCCCCTATCACCCCCACCCCCCAGCAGTGCAGGGGCAGCACCACCAGGCCCCCACTCATGTCCCCCTGCACCCCCACCCCCCAGCATCCAGGGGCACCCTCCACAAGGCCCCCACTTATGGCCCCTATCACCCCCAGCCCCAGCAGTGCAGGGGCAGCACCACCAGGCCCCCACTCATGGCACCTATCACCCCCCCCAGCATCCAGGGTCACCCTCCACCAGGCCCCCACTCATGTCCCCCTGCACCCCCCAGCATCCAGGGGCACCCTCCACCAGGCCCCACTCATGGCCCCTATCACCCCCACCCCCCAGCAGTGCAGGGGCAGCACCACCAGGCCCCCACTCATGTCCAACTCATGTCTCCCAACACCCCCACCCCCCAGCAGTGCAGGGGCACCCTCCACCAGACCCCACTCATGTCTCCCATCATCCCCACCCCCCAGCATCCAGGGGCACCCTCCACCAGGCCCGCACTCATGGCCCCTATCACCCCCACCCCCCAGCATCCAGGGGCACCCTCCACCAGGCCCCCACTCTTGTCCAAGTCATGTCTCCCACCACCCCCACCCACCAGCATCCAGGGGCACCCTCCACCAGGCCCCCACTCATGGCCCCTATCACCCCCACCCCCCAGCATCCAGGGGCACCCTCCACCAGGCCCCCACTCTTGTCCAAGTCATGTCTCCCACCACCCCCACCCACCAGCATCCAGGGTCACCCTCCACCAGGCCCCCACTCATGTCCCCCTGCACCCCCACCCCCCAGCATCCAGGGGCACCCTCCACCAGGCCCCACTCATGGCCCCTATCACCCCCACCCCCCAGCAGTGCAGGGGCAGCACCACCAGGCCCCCACTCATGTCCAACTCATGTCTCCCAACACCCCCACCCCCCAGCAGTGCAGGGGCACCCTCCACCAGACCCCACTCATGTCTCCCATCATCCCCACCCCCCAGCATCCAGGGGCACCCTCCACCAGGCCCCCACTCATGGCCCCTATCACCCCCACCCACCAGCATCCAGGGGCACCCTCCACCAGGCCCCCACTCTTGTCCAAGTCATGTCTCCCACCACCCCCACCCACCAGCATCCAGGGGCACCCTCCACCAGGCCCCCACTCATGGCCCCTATCACCCCCACCCCCCAGCAGTGCAGGGGCAGCACCACCAGGCCCCCACTCATGTCCAACTCATGTCTCCCACCACCCCCACCCCCCAGCAGTCCAGGGGCACCCTCCACCAGGCCCTCACTCCTGTCCCCCTGCACCCCCACCCCCCAGCATCCAGGGGCACCCTCCACCAGGCCCCCACTCATGGCCCCTATCACCCCCACCCCCCAGCAGTGCAGGGGCAGCACCGCCAGGCCCCCACTCATGTCCAACTCATGTCTCCCACCACCCCCACCCCCCAGCAGTGCAGGGGCACCATCCACCAGGCCCCCACTCATGTCCCCCTGCACCCCCACCCCCCAGCATCCAGGGGCACCCTCCACTAGTCCCCCACTCATGCCCCCCTGCACCCCTACCCCCCAGATCCAGGGGCACCCTCCACCAGGCCCCCACTCATGGCTCCTATCACCCCCACCCCCAGAATCCAGGGGCAGGACCACCAGGCCCCCACTCATGGCCCCTATCACCCCCACCCCCCAGCATCCAGGGGCACCCTCCACCAGGACCCCACTCATGGCCCCTATCACCCCCAACCCCAGCAGTGAAGGGGCAGCACCACCAGGCCCCCACTCATGTCCCCCTGCAGCCCCATCCCCCAGCATCCTGGGGCACCCTCCACCAGGCCCCCACTCATGTCCCTCTGAACCCCCATGCCCCAGCATCCAGGGGCACCCACCACCAGGCCCCCACTTATGGCCCCTATCACCCCCACCCCCCTGCAGTGCAGGGGCAGCACCACCAGGCCCCCACTCATGGCCCCTATCACCCCCACCCCCCAGCATCCAGGGGCACCCTCCACCAGGCCCCCACTCATGTCCCCCTGCACCCCCACCCCCCAGCATCCAGGGGCACCCTCCACCAGGCCCCCACTCATGTCCCCTTGCACCCCACCCCCCAGCAGTGCAGGAGCAGCACCACCAGGCCCCCACTCATGGCCCCTATCACCCCCACCCCCCAGCATCCAGGGGCACCCTCCACCAGGTGCCCACTCATGTCCCCCTGCACCCCCACCCCCAAGCATCCAAGAGCACCCTCCACCAGGCCCCCACTCATGGCCCCTATCACCCCACCCCCAGCAGTGAAGGGGCAGCACCACCAGGCCCCCACTCATGTCCCCCTGCACCCCCACCCCCCAGCATCCTGGGGCACCCTCCACCAGGCCCCCACTCATGTCCCTCTGCACCCCCACCCCCCAGCATCCAGGGGCACCCTCCACCAGGCCCCCACTTATGGCCCCTATCACTCCCACCCCCCAGCATCCAGGGGCACCCTCCACCAGGCCCCCACTCATGTCCCCCTGCACCCCCACCCCCCTGCATCCAGGGGCACCCTCCACCAGGCCCCCACTCATGTCCCCTTGCACCCCACCCCCCAGCAGTGCAGGAGCAGCACCACCAGGCCCCCACTCATGGCCCCTATCACCCACACCCCCCAGCATCCAGGGGCACCCTCCACCAGGCGCCCACTCATGTCCCCCTGCACCCCCACTCCCCAGCATCCAGGGACACCCTCCACCAGGCCCCCACTCATGGCCCCTATCACCCCCACCCCCCAGCAGTGCAGGGGCAGCACCACCAGGCCCCCACTCATGTCCCCCTGCACCCCCACCCCCCAGCATCAAGGGGCACCCTCCACCAGGCCAGGCCCCCACTCATGTCCCCCTGCACCCCCACCCCCCAGCATCCAGGGGTACCCTCCACCAGGCCCCCACTTATGGCCCCTATCACCCCCACCCCCAGCAGTTCAGGGGCAGCCTCCACCACGCCCCCACTCATGGCCCCTATCACCCCCACCCCCCAGCATCCAGGGGCACCCTCCACCAGGCCCATACTCATGTCCCCCTGCACCCTCACCCCCCAGCATCCACGTGCACCCTCCATCAGGCCCCCACTCATGGCCACTATCACCCCCACCCCCCAGCAGTGCAGGGGCAGCACCACCAGGCCCCCACTCATGTCCAACTCATGTCTCCCACCACCCCCACCCCCCAGCAGTGCAGGGGCATCCTCCAGCAGGCCCCCACTCATGTCTCCCACCACCCCCACCCCCCAGCATCCAGGGGCACCCTCCACCAGGCCCCCATTCATGGCCCCTATCACCCCCACCCCCCAGCAGTGCAGGGGCAGCACCACCAGGCCCCCACTCATGTCGAACTCATGTCTCCCACCACCCCCACCCCCCAGCAGTGCAGGGGCACCCTCCACCAGGCCTCCACTCATGTCCCCCTGCACCCCCACCCCCCAGCATCCAGGGGCACCCTCCACCAGGCCCCCACTTATGGACCCTATCACTCCCACCCCCCAGCAGTGCAGGGGCAGCACCACCAGGCCCCCACTCATGGCCCCTATCACCCCCACCCCCCAGCAGTGCAGGGGCAGCACCACCAGGCCCCCACTCATGTCCAACTTATGTCTCCCACCACCCCCACCCCCCAGCAGTGCAGGGGCATCCTCCACCAGTCCCCCACTCATGTCCCCCTGCACCCCCACCCCCCAGCATCCAGGGGCACCCTCCACCAGGCCCCCACTCATGGCCCCTATCACCCCCACCCCCCAGCAGTGCAGGGGCAGCACCACCAGGCCCCCACTCATATCCAACTAATGTCTCCCACCACCCCCACCCCCCCAGCAGTGCAGGGGCACCCTCCACCAGGCCCCCACTCATGTCCCCCTGCACCCCCACCCCCCAGCATCCAGGGGCACCCTCCACCAGGCCCGCACTCATGGCCCCTATCACCCCCACCCCCCAGCATCCAGGGGCACCCTCCACCAGGCCCCCACTCAAGTCCAACTCATGTCTCCCACCACCCCCACCTCCCAGCATCCAGGGGCACCCTCCACCAGGCCTCCACTCATGGCCCCTATCACCCCCACCCCCCAGCATCCAGGGGCACACTCCACCAGGCCCCCACTCATGGCCCCTATCACCCCCACCCCCCAGCATCCAGGGGCACCCTCCACCAGGCCCCCACTCATGGCCCCCTGCACCCCCACCCCCCAGCAGTGCAGGGGCAGCACCACCAGGCCCCCACCCATGGCCCCTATCACCCCCACCCCCCAGCATCCAGGGGCACCCTCCACCAGGCCCCCACTCATGTCCCCCTGCACTCCCACCCCCCAGCATCCAGGGGCACCCTCCACCAGGCCTCCACTCATGGCCCCTATCACCCCCACCCCCCAGCATCCAGGGGCACACTCCACCAGGCCCCCACTCATGTCTCCCACCACCCCCACCCCCCAGCATCCAGGGGCACCCTCCACCAGGCCCCCACTCATGGCCCCTATCACCCCCACCCCCCAGCATCCAGGGGCACCCTCCACCAGGCCCCCACTCATGGCCCCCTGCACCCCCACCCCCCAGCAGTGCAGGGGCAGCACCACCAGGCCCCCACCCATGGCCCCTATCACCCCCACCCCCCAGCATCCAGGGGCACCCTCCACCAGGCCCCCACTCATGTCCCCCTGCACTCCCACCCCCCAGCATCCAGGGGCACCCTCCACCAGGCCTCCACTCATGGCCCCTATCACCCCCAGCCCCCAGCATCCAGGGGCACACTCCACCAGGCCCCCACTCATGTCCAACTCATGTCTCCCACCACCCCCACCCCCCAGCATCCAGGGGCACCCTCCACCAGGCCCCCACTTATAGCCCCTATCACCCCCACACCCCAGCAGTGCAGGGGCAGCACCACCAGGCCCCCACTCATGGCCCCTATCACCCCCACCCCCCAGCATCCAGGGGTACCCTCCACCAGGCCCCCACTCAAGTCCAACTCATGTCTCCCACCACCCCCACCTCCGAGCATCCAGTGGAACCCTCCACCAGGCCCCCACTCATGGCCCCTATCACCCCCACCCCCCAGCAGTGCAGGGGCAGCACCACCAGGCCCCCACTCATATCCAACTCATGTCTCCCACCACCCCACCCCCCAGCAGTGCAGGGTCACCCTCCACCAGGCCCCCACTCATGTCCCCCTGTACCCCCACCCCCCAGCATCCAGGGGCACCCTCCACCAGGCCCCCACTCATGGCCCCTATCACCCCCACCCCCCAGCAGTGCAGGGGCAGCACCACCAGGCCCCCACTCATGTCCAACTCATGTCTCCCACCACCCCCACTCCCCAGCATCCAGGGGCACCCTCCACCAGGCCCCCACTCATGGCCCCTATCACCCCCACCCCCAGCATCCAGGGGCACCCTCCACCAGGCCCCCACTCATGGCCCCCTGCACCCCCACCCCCCAGCAGTGCAGGGGCAGCACCACCAGGCCCCCACTCATGTCCCCTTGCACTCCCACCCCCCAGCATCCAGGGGCACCCTCCACCAGGCCCCCACTTATAGCCCCTATCACCCCCACCCCCCAGCAGTGCAGGGGCAGCACCACCAGGCCCCCACTCATGGCCCCTATCACCCCCACCCCCCAGCATCCAGGGGCACCCTCCACCAGGCCCCCACTCATGGCTCCTATCACCCCCACCCCCAGAATCCAGGGGCAGGACCACCAGGCCCCCACTCATGGCCCCTATCACCCCCACCCCCCAGCATCCAGGGGCACCCTCCACCAGGACCCCACTCATGGCCCCTATCACCCCCAACCCCAGCAGTGAAGGGGCAGCACCACCAGGCCCCCACTCATGTCCCCCTGCAGCCCCATCCCCCAGCATCCTGGGGCACCCTCCACCAGGCCCCCACTCATGTCCCTCTGAACCCCCACCCCCCAGCATCCAGGGGCACCCACCACCAGGCCCCCACTTATGGCCCCTATCACCCCCACCCCCCTGCAGTGCAGGGGCAGCACCACCAGGCCCCCACTCATGGCCCCTATCACCCCCACCCCCCAGCATCCAGGGGCACCCTCCACCAGGCCCCCACTCATGTCCCCCTGCACCCCCACCCCCCAGCATCCAGGGGCACACTCCACCAGGCCCCCACTCATGTCCCCTTGCACCCCACCCCCCAGCAGTGCAGGAGCAGCACCACCAGGCCCCCACTCATGGCCCCTATCACCCCCACCCCCCAGCATCCAGGGGCACCCTCCACCAGGTGCCCACTCATGTCCCCCTGCACCCCCACCCCCAAGCATCCAAGAGCACCCTCCACCAGGCCCCCACTCATGGCCCCTATCACCCCACCCCCAGCAGTGAAGGGGCAGCACCACCAGGCCCCCACTCATGTCCCCCTGCACCCCCACCCCCCAGCATCCTGGGGCACCCTCCACCAGGCCCCCACTCATGTCCCTCTGCACCCCCACCCCCCAGCATCCAGGGGCACCCTCCACCAGGCCCCCACTTATGGCCCCTATCACCCCCACCCCCCAGCATCCAGGGGCACCCTCCACCAGGCCCCCACTCATGTCCCCCTGCACCCCCACCCCCCTGCATCCAGGGGCACCCTCCACCAGGCCCCCACTCATGTCCCCTTGCACCCCACCCCCCAGCAGTGCAGGAGCAGCACCACCAGGCCCCCACTCATGGCCCCTATCACCCACACCCCCCAGCATCCAGGGGCACCCTCCACCAGGCGCCCACTCATGTCCCCCTGCACCCCCACTCCCCAGCATCCAGGGACACCCTCCACCAGGCCCCCACTCATGGCCCCTATCACCCCCACCCCCCAGCAGTGCAGGGGCAGCACCACCAGGCCCCCACTCATGTCCCCCTGCACCCCCACCCCCCAGCATCAAGGGGCACCCTCCACCAGGCCAGGCCCCCACTCATGTCCCCCTGCACCCCCACCCCCCAGCATCCAGGGGTACCCTCCACCAGGCCCCCACTTATGGCCCCTATCACCCCCACCCCCAGCAGTTCAGGGGCAGCCTCCACCACGCCCCCACTCATGGCCCCTATCACCCCCACCCCCCAGCATCCAGGGGCACCCTCCACCAGGCCCATACTCATGTCCCCCTGCACCCCCACCCCCCAGCATCCACGTGCACCCTCCATCAGGCCCCCACTCATGGCCACTATCACCCCCACCCCCCAGCAGTGCAGGGGCAGCACCACCAGGCCCCCACTCATGTCCAACTCATGTCTCCCACCACCCCCACCCCCCAGCAGTGCAGGGGCATCCTCCAGCAGGCCCCCACTCATGTCTCCCACCACCCCCACCCCCCAGCATCCAGGGGCACCCTCCACCAGGCCCCCATTCATGGCCCCTATCACCCCCACCCCCCAGCAGTGCAGGGGCAGCACCACCAGGCCCCCACTCATGTCGAACTCATGTCTCCCACCACCCCCACCCCCCAGCAGTGCAGGGGCACCCTCCACCAGGCCTCCACTCATGTCCCCCTGCACCCCCACCCCCCAGCATCCAGGGGCACCCTCCACCAGGCCCCCACTTATGGACCCTATCACTCCCACCCCCCAGCAGTGCAGGGGCAGCACCACCAGGCCCCCACTCATGGCCCCTATCACCCCCACCCCCCAGCAGTGCAGGGGCAGCACCACCAGGCCCCCACTCATGTCCAACTTATGTCTCCCACCACCCCCACCCCCCAGCAGTGCAGGGGCATCCTCCACCAGTCCCCCACTCATGTCCCCCTGCACCCCCACCCCCCAGCATCCAGGGGCACCCTCCACCAGGCCCCCACTCATGGCCCCTATCACCCCCACCCCCCAGCAGTGCAGGGGCAGCACCACCAGGCCCCCACTCATATCCAACTAATGTCTCCCACCACCCCCACCCCCCCAGCAGTGCAGGGGCACCCTCCACCAGGCCCCCACTCATGTCCCCCTGCACCCCCACCCCCAGCATCCAGGGGCACCCTCCACCAGGCCCGCACTCATGGCCCCTATCACCCCCACCCCCCAGTATCCAGGGGCACCCTCCACCAGGCCCCCACTCAAGTCCAACTCATGTCTCCCACCACCCCCACCTCCCAGCATCCAGGGGCACCCTCCACCAGGCCTCCACTCATGGCCCCTATCACCCCCACCCCCCAGCATCCAGGGGCACACTCCACCAGGCCCCCACTCATGGCCCCTATCACCCCCACCCCCCAGCATCCAGGGGCACCCTCCACCAGGCCCCCACTCATGGCCCCCTGCACCCCCACCCCCCAGCAGTGCAGGGGCAGCACCACCAGGCCCCCACCCATGGCCCCTATCACCCCCACCCCCCAGCATTTAGGGGCACCCTCCACCAGGCCCCCACTCATGTCCCCCTGCACTCCCACCCCCCAGCATCCAGGGGCACCCTCCACCAGGCCTCCACTCATGGCCCCTATCACCCCCACCCCCCAGCATCCAGGGGCACACTCCACCAGGCCCCCACTCATGTCTCCCACCACCCCCACCCCCCAGCATCCAGGGGCACCCTCCACCAGGCCCCCACTCATGGCCCCTATCACCCCCACCCCCCAGCATCCAGGGGCACCCTCCACCAGGCCCCCACTCATGGCCCCCTGCACCCCCACCCCCCAGCAGTGCAGGGGCAGCACCACCAGGCCCCCACCCATGGCCCCTATCACCCCCACCCCCCAGCATCCAGGGGCACCCTCCACCAGGCCCCCACTCATGTCCCCCTGCACTCCCACCCCCCAGCATCCAGGGGCACCCTCCACCAGGCCTCCACTCATGGCCCCTATCACCCCCAGCCCCCAGCATCCAGGGGCACACTCCACCAGGCCCCCACTCATGTCCAACTCATGTCTCCCACCACCCCCACCCCCCAGCATCCAGGGGCACCCTCCACCAGGCCCCCACTTATAGCCCCTATCACCCCCACACCCCAGCAGTGCAGGGGCAGCACCACCAGGCCCCCACTCATGGCCCCTATCACCCCCACCCCCCAGCATCCAGGGGTACCCTCCACCAGGCCCCCACTCAAGTCCAACTCATGTCTCCCACCACCCCCACCTCCGAGCATCCAGTGGAACCCTCCACCAGGCCCCCACTCATGGCCCCTATCACCCCCACCCCCCAGCAGTGCAGGGGCAGCCCCACCAGGCCCCCACTCATATCCAACTCATGTCTCCCACCACCCCACCCCCCAGCAGTGCAGGGTCACCCTCCACCAGGCCCCCACTCATGTCCCCCTGTACCCCCACCCCCCAGCATCCAGGGGCACCCTCCACCAGGCCCCCACTCATGGCCCCTATCACCCCCACCCCCCAGCAGTGCAGGGGCAGCACCACCAGGCCCCCACTCATGTCCAACTCATGTCTCCCACCACCCCCACTCCCCAGCATCCAGGGGCACCCTCCACCAGGCCCCCACTCATGGCCCCTATCACCCCCACCCCCAGCATCCAGGGGCACCCTCCACCAGGCCCCCACTCATGGCCCCCTGCACCCCCACCCCCCAGCAGTGCAGGGGCAGCACCACCAGGCCCCCACTCATGTCCCCTTGCACTCCCACCCCCCAGCATCCAGGGGCACCCTCCACCAGGCCCCCACTTATAGCCCCTATCACCCCCACCCCCCAGCAGTGCAGGGGCAGCACCACCAGGCCCCCACTCATGGCCCCTATCACCCCCACCCCCCAGCATCCAGGGGCACCCTCCACCAGGCCCCCACTCATGTCCCCCTACACCCCCACCCCCAGCATCCAGAGGCACCCTCCACCAGGCCCCCACTCATGACCCCTATCACCCCCACCCCCCAGCAGTGCAGGGGCAGCACCACCAGGCCCCCACTCATGTCCAACTCATGTCTCCCACCACCCCCACCACCCAGCAGTGCAGGGGCACCCTCCACTAGTCCCCCACTCATATCACCCTGCACCCCCACCCCCCAGCATCCAGGGGCACCCTCCACCAGGCCCCCACTCATGGCTCCTATCACCCCACCCCCAGAATCCAGGGGCACCCTCCACCAGGCCCCCACTCATGTCCCCCTGCACCCCCACCCCCAAGCATCCAAGGGCACCCTCCACCAGGCCCCCACTCATGGCCCCTATCACCCCCACCCCCAGCAGTGAAGGGGCAGCACCACCAGGCCCCCACTCATGTCCCCCTGCAGCCCCATCCCCCAGCATCCTGGGGCACCCTCCACCAGGCCCCCACTCATGTCCCTCTGCACCCCCACCCCCCAGCATCCAGGGGCACCCACCACCAGGCCCCCACTAATGGCCCCTATCACCCCCACCCCCCTGCAGTGCAGGGGCAGCACCACCAGGCCCCCACTCATGGCCCCTATCACCCCCACCCCCCAGCATCCAGGGGCACCATCCACCAGGCCCCCACTCATGTCCCCCTGCACCCCCACCCCCCAGCATCCAGGGGCACCCTCCACCAGGCCCCCACTCATGTCCCCTTGCACCCCACCCCCCAGCAGTGCAGGAGCAGCACCACCAGGCCCCCACTCATGGCCCCTATCACCCCCACCCCCCAGCATCCAGGGGCACCCTCCACCAGGTGCCCACTCATGTCCCCCTGCACCCCCACCCCCAAGCATCCAAGAGCACCCTCCACCAGGCCCCCACTCATGGCCCCTATCACCCCACCCCCAGCAGTGAAGGGGCAGCACCACCAGGCCCCCACTCATGTCCCCCTGCACCCCCACCCCCCAGCATCCTGGGGCACCCTCCACCAGGCCCCCACTCATGTCCCTCTGCACCCCCACCCCCCAGCATCCAGGGGCACCCTCCACCAGGCCCCCACTCATGTCCCCCTGCACCCCCACCCCCCAGCATCCAGGGGCACCCTCCACCAGGCCCCCACTCATGTCCCCTTGCACCCCACCCCCCAGCAGTGCAGGAGCAGCACCACCAGGCCCCCACTCATGGCCCCTATCACCCACACCCCCCAGCATCCCGGGGCACCCTCCACCAGGCGCCCACTCATGTCCCCCTGCACCCCCACTCCCCAGCATCCAGGGGCACCCTCCACCAGGCCCCCACTCATGGCCACTATCACCCCCACCCCCAGCAGTGCAGGGGCAGCACCACCAGGCCCCCACTCATGTCCAACTTATGTCTCCCACCACCCCCACCCCCCAGCAGTGCAGGGGCATCCTCCACCAGTCCTCCACTCATGTCCCCCTGCACCCCCACCCCCCAGCATCCAGGGGCACCCTCCACCAGGCCCCCACTCATGGCCCCTATCACGCCCACCCCCCAGCAGTGCAGGGGCAGCACCACCAGGCCCCCACTCATGTCCAACTAATGTCTCCCACCACCCCCACCCCCCAGCAGTGCAGGGGCACCCTCCACCAGGCCCCCACTCATGTCCCCCTGCACCCCCACCCCCCCAGCATCCAGGGGCACCCTCCACCAGGCCCGCACTCATGGCCCCTATCACCCCCACCCCCCAGCATCCAGGGGCACCCTCCACCAGGCCCCCACTCAAGTCTAACTCATGTCTCCCACCACCCCCACCTCCCAGCATCCAGGGGCACCCTCCACCAGGCCCCCACTCATGGCCCCTATCACCCCCACCCCCCAGCAGTGCAGGGGCAGCACCACCAGGCCCCCACTCATATCCAACTCATGTCTCCCACCACCCCACCCCCCAGCAGTGCAGGGTCACCCTCCACCAGGCCCCCACTCATGTCCCCCTGCACCCCCACCCCCCAGCATCCAGGGGCACCCTCCACCAGGCCCCCACTCATGGCCCCTATCACCCCCACCCCCCAGCAGTGCAGGGGCAGCACCACCAGGCCTCCACTCATGTCCAACTCATGTCTCCCACCACCCCCCAGCAGTGCAGGGGCACCCTCCACCAGGCCCCCACTCATGTCCCCATGCACCGCCACACCCCAGCATCCAGGGGCACCCTCCACCAGGCCTCCACTCATGGCCCCTATCACCCCCACCCCTCAGCATCCAGGGGCACACTCCACCAGGCCCCCACTCATGGCCCCTATCACCCCCACCCCCCAGCATCCAGGGGCACCCTCCACCAGGCCCCCACTCATGGCCCCCTGCACCCCCACCCCCCAGCAGTGCAGGGGCAGCACCACCAGGCCCCCACCCATGGCCCCTATCACCCCCACCCCCCAGCATCCAGGGGCACCCTCCACCAGGCCCCCACTCATGTCCCCCTGCACTCCCACCCCCCAGCATCCAGGGGCACCCTCCA